>NC_084861.1:3496795-3807090 GCF_951802175.1 Populus nigra | reverse complement strand
CCTCTTACAGACATGCTCAAGAAGGGGGCTTTTCAATGGACTCCTACATCTGAATCAGCTTTCAAAGAACTTAAAATGGCTATGACTCTCCCACCAGTTCTAACACTTCCTAATTTCTCAAAAAAGTTTGTGATCGAGTGTGATCATCGGGAAGTGGCATTGGTGCAGTCCTAATACAGTCAGGACGTCCCTTGGCCTATTTCAACCAAGCCTTGCATGGTAAAAATCTCCAACTCTCTACTTATGAAAAAGAGCTGCTTGCACTCACCCTTGCTGTTCAGCGATGGCGTTCTTATTTGCTTGGCAGCAGTTTTATAGTTCGAACTGATCATCATAGCCTGAAATATTTGCTTGAGCAAAGGGTGGGAACTCCTTCTCAACAACGTTGGCTGTCCAAGCTTTTGGGATACGACTATATTGTCGAATATCACAAAGGCTCACTAAATGTTGTAGCAGATGCACTCTCCAGGCGTGATCCCGATGTTGGTATCCATTCAATCTCTCAGCTGGAACCAAGTTGGATTGAGGCAATTGATAATATGGCTCATACTGATCCAGATATCATTGGCAAGCTACAGTCTTATACAAATGACCAGCTTGATCAATCCAAATTTTCTGTTCACAATGGCAGGGTGTTCTACAAGGGAAAATTATACATTGGGGCATATTCATCTTTTCGCAACTTGATCTTAAAAGAGCTTCATTCCATTCCAGTTGGGGGTCATTCTGGTTTCCTTCAGACACTACAAAGAATTCGACAAAACTTCTACTGGCCTAACATGCGCTCATTTATAAAACAATATATCCAGGAGTGTGAAACTTGTCAACGCAACAAGTCAGAAAATGTTCATCCTGCAGGTTTTTTGCAGCCACTTCCAGTTCCACACCAGATTTGGGAAGATATATCGATGGATTTTATCGATGGGTTACCCAAATCCAGCGGTAAAAATGTCATTTTTGTTGTCGTGGACCGCTTGTCCAAATATGCTCACTTCATTGCAATGTCTCATCCATATACAGCCTCATCTGTTGCACAAGCCTTCTTTGATAACATATTCAAATTCCATGGCATGCCTAAAACCATCATAAGTGATCGTGATCGTGTTTTTCTTAGTGAGTTTTGGCAGCAGTTATTCAAGTTACAAGGGACAACTCTCCATTTCAGCTCTTCTTATCACCCTCAAACGGACGGCCAAACAGAAGTAATCAATAGATGTCTTCAAACTTATCTTCGGTGTTTTGTTAGCCTTCGGCCTAAAGATTGGATGCAATTCCTCACATTGGCAGAGTATTGGCATAATACTAATGTGAACTCCTCTACTGGCTATACTCCTTTTGAAGCAGTTTATGGATGCAAGCCTCCAAAGTTGGTTCCATATATTGACCAATCATCTGCTTTACCTCAACTGGATTAACTACTAAGAACTCGTTCATCTATTCTTCAATTGTTGCGACAGAATCTAAGTGAAGCTCAAAACCGTATGAAGATTTTTGCTGATAGGAAGCGCACTAAACGTGAATTCGAGGTTGGTGATTATGTTTACTTACGCCTGCAGCCGTATCGCCAATGCTCAGTTGCAATCCGAAAATCTCTCAAGCTTTCGCCATGATATTTTGGTCCGTTTCAGATCAAAGAAAAGATTGGGGCAGTGGCTTACAAGCTAAATTTGCCTTCATCTGCAAAAATCCATAATGTTTTCCATGTATCCCAACTAAAAAGGAAATTAGGTACTGCAGACGTATCACAAATTTCCCTTCCAGATATTTCAGATGAGGGAATCCTAGAGCCCAAACCTGCTCATGTGCTGGACGGTCGCATAGTTCGTAGGGGTCGACGCAATGTTACTGAGATCCTAGTTCAATGGGAAGGCACTTCTCGGGCTTCTGCAACCTGGGAGCGCTTATTTGATATGAAAAGACAATTTCCTGAACTTAACCTTGGGGATAAGGTTAGTCTTGAGGGGGAGGCATTGTTACGATCCTAGTCTACTGCTGGGGAAGTCTGGGTGAAGATATGGTTTACTTACTAGTCTTTTGTTATCATTTACTTGGTCTTTTGTTTGAAATAGTCAATAATGTTGCTGTTGCTAATTCCTTAGAAGCAGGAGTCAAAATAACTAGTTTGTTAAGTAACAAACTATGAGTACAAGTTGGAGTAAACTGAGGAAGTAACTCCTCTGATTTTCTGTATTTAAATCCTTGTTTTAAATGAAATGATATCAAATAAAAGAACATTCAGGAAAAGACCACTGTCTTTTGGAGGCCAAGTTACTCTCGAAGTAGCTTATATTCTCTTATCTCTATTTAGTTGCCAGCTTAAACTAATGTACATAACATTGAACTTATTGAGTTTGATCACCAAATTGCTTCTGAATGCCTTCCATAGAAACTTGCAGTGAATTCTGCAGATGCTGAAGCTGTTCCTCCATACGTCGAATGGTCAATCGTGGAATCAAGGCCCTGAAGTGGTTCTGATACCAAATTTGTTAAGCTTTGTGCTAAAAAAAACTGTAGAAAAGAAAAGGAAGAGATGGAAAAGAGAGGAAGGAGAAGAGAGGGCTTGAGAACGAATCTCGTTTTTATTTTCTGTAAATCTGATTTGTTTCCCTTTCTTTAGTGGATCCAGGCAGTGGTCAATCATAAGTTTAATTATACGAGAAAATTGATGCGTAAATATAATTAAAGTTAAAATATTTTATTAATATAATATAATATTTTATATTTTTTTTTATTTCAATTGAAAGACTTGTGAAAATAACTTATCTATTAGTTTCAAAATGCTGGGTAACGTTTATCTGGTAATATGTTTTGTCAGCACTTTGATTGGAAATGAAAAGGAATTTTCATTCCATGCTTGGTATGATGTCGTTTAGTTCATGAGTAATGATCATTTAGAATATTATAATTCAAAAGGTTAACTTAATTTTTTTCCTTATATTTTAGATCAAGTCTTCAAAATATTATTATATAATTCTAATGCCTACTAAGTTGTCTTTAAATTTACAATATTTTTCAATATCATTTTGTAAGATTTTTTTTTATCTAAATTGATGAAAAAACTTTTACTTGAGACACTAAATCCCACCTATTAAAAAATAAATATAAAAATGACAAATTTAAATACCATATAACAATACGTTTCTTTCTTTCAAATATTTTTTTTAATGAATTAGTTGGTTTTAAATTTCTCATGGGAGGGATTTTTCATCAATTTAAATAAGAATATCACACAAAAGAATATATTAAAAAAATAATTAAACTTATTAAAAAAAAACTAAAAAACAAGAGGGTTTTACCATACTTTTTTTTTCATGAATACTATTTACTAGAATAATAAATTTTTTTCATTCCTTTGATTATTTTTATTTAGATTTTTTTTCAATTTCAGTTACTTTCTTCAACCTTAGATGTATTAGGGATTGGAATTTATATTTTTTATTTAATTTTTATGAGGTTATCCCAATTTTATTATCTAAATCGTAGGTTTGATGTGCTGACTTGAGGTTTCCCTCCCTTTTCTTATCAATTTTCTTTTTCCTCAAATTCATCTTTCAACATTAGATGAATTAAGAATTATGTTTTGTGAGTTTTGATTTGCTTTCTATGAGGTCATTTTCATCTCATGATGCAGATCACAAGTTTAGCTAGTTAACTTATATTCACTCGAGTGTTTTTTATGTCCTTTTTATAATCAAGTATTTTTTTTAATTTCATCTTTCAATATCGAGTTGATTAAGAATTGAGTTTTATAATTTGTTTCAATTTATTTTCTACTAGGTTATTGTAATCTCATGATCCAGATCGTGAGTTTGGCAGCTTAACCCGGGGTGACTGCGATAATTTTTTTTGTTTTTTTAATTGATTTTTTTTAATTTCATTCTATAACATTGAGTTTATTAGAAATTGAGTTTCATAATTTATTTTGATTTACTCTTTATGAGGTTATTATAATCTCATGATTCGATATACAGATCGTTAGGTTAACCCGGATTGATCTAAATCGATTCAATACATTTTTGTTTTAATATTTATAAAAAAAATCTTATCTTGAATATTTATTTTGAGTCAAAATAAGTTTTTACCGGTCATCTGAGTATTTTTTGGATCACATTAAATCAATTCAGTTTTTTTTTCCAACTAGAAAAATATTAAGAATACTTAGATATGTTTTTTTTTACATTAAAAGAAAGTTGACCTGGATAGCAGCCTAGCACGAGTAAAGTATTTAGTAATAACATATTGGAAAAAAAAAAAAAAGCAAAAAGTTGAGCTAATTTCCTTTACAATTCTACAAGAAATGAGATACTGCACTTGGAGATAGACAAGTAATCCTTTTTCTCGGGACACAGTATTTATTTCTTTTTATTTGGGATTGGAATCGAAATCCTATAACACTACTTGCTAGCCCTTTCTTAAACACCGAAACACGGACACTACGAGACATTGGTGAGGAAGAAACAACCAATCAAATTATCAGTAAGTGTTCGATCCACAGGCATAGGTGAGGAATGATGCTAAGATTGTCTGTTCAAACTGTCTGCCAAGTGCCATGTCCACCATACCAATGTAGGGTTACTTCTCAGAAGTGTCCATCCTCGTTCTGGTATATTTATTATATTCCAAGTTGTCCTGAGATTTATTTTTGTCACCATTGACATGATTAACTTCAAAAAGTGCACCTCTTCCACTACTAGCATCATTCCTCGCGTCGCCTTCGCGTCTTAATTTGGTCTGTAGTGGCTGATATATGTATAACAATTGTTAAGGAAAGAAAGCCAACAAACCAGTAACATGGTTCTTATCAGACATAGATTGCAACAACATCTTAAGCTTCCCCTTCCAGAATTAGAGATTAGTGAATGCAGCACGCTGTGTCCATACTTGCCTAAGCCCATGTCTGACACTACGATTCAAGGGGTAGGTGACTTCTTGGACTTGGAAAAACTCAGCGTTCTAGGACGTGGTAATCATGGCATTGTCTACAAGGTACGCCACGGGCAAACATCAGCCATCTATGCACTCAAAATCATCAAGCAGGATACAAATGAAGCTTATGTATCCCACGAGGCAGAAATCTTAAATTGCATAGACTCTCCTTTCGTCGTCAAATGCCACGGGGTTTTCGAGCCTCGGGCTGGTGAAAAAGCTATACTCATGGAGTACATGGATGCAGGAACACTTGATGGGATTTTTAGAGCTAACGGTCCGTTCTCCGAAGCTTCACTTGCCCACATTGCCTACCAAGTACTCAATGGCCTCCAGTACCTCCATGAACACAATATTGTCCACTTAGATATAAAGCCTTCGAATCTTCTAGTTAGTAAGGACATGAAAGTGAAAATTGCTGATTTTGGAGTCAGCAAGATTGTCCATGGTATTGTTAGTCGGGCTGCCACCAATTATCACAATATGTGTGAGGGCACACATGCTTATATGAGTCCTGAAAGGCTGGACTCGCACACATTTGGCTCGGGCTGCGTGTATGCAGGTGACGTTTGGAGCTTGGGAGTCACTTTATTGGAGCTGCATGTGGGCCATTTTCCATTTTTCCCAGCTGGGAAGAAACCCACTAATTGGATGGAGCTTGTATTGGTGATATGTTTTGGAGAATCCCCTAGCTTCCCAAAGGAAGCATCAGAGGAATTCAGGAGCTTCATCAAGTGTTGCTTGGAGAAGGAACCGAGTAAGAGATGGACAGTCTCGCAACTCCTGTCACATCCCTACGTTTGCTTAGGGGAGAAACTGGGGAAATGACAGTAGAGGATAAATCAAACTATTTTTCGAGAACAGGGTAGGACGCATTCACCAGTAGTAGCTAAGAGTTTTGAAGATTTTGAAAAGCAATTCGAAATGGCTCTTGGACCAATAAAAAAAAGAGATAAAGGTCCTCTTCAGCTTCTTCTTCTTTTTTTTTTTTTTTTTTTTTATTCTTGAGGATATCAAAATATTTTTGCGAGTCTGGCTTAATTACAAAAACAGAAGTTGAAATAAATTCAGGGGAATTTCTAACCCATTTGTTGAGCTCAACTCTCCTTTTAATGTACAAAATCAAATATCAAAGGGCCGACGGAGGCCATGGAAGCAGGAAACCAATTGAGTAGATAAGAAAGTTCTACCCATGGACACAGGAAAAAGAGAAAGATAGACAGCAGCTATAACTTAATTTCTACAATTAATGATGTTGCAGTCTTGCAGAGTAAAATTTTAGAAGCACTTTAGTGGCTCTATGAAAGGCTTTATTTGCACCTTTTTTATTTTATTTTATTGCCCCACCATTATTAATCTTCCTTCACAAGTGCGAGAATAGTCAAAATACTCATTCCCTGTATTAAATTTTTAACAGATAATTGTCGGCTAATAGTGAAACACGTGATGACATATTAAAAATAATTTATGTGATAAATTATTTGCAAAGAAAAATGGGGTTTTAGAATATTTTGTTATTATAATATATTTTGAAAAGCATAATTTAGGGATTTTTTTTTTGTCTAAATAGTAAAAATAGATTGTAGGGTGAAACCAATACCAAACTTTCCTTGGATTAAAGCAAGAGTAATGTAAATTAATTTTAAAACAATCCTGTTTGAAGATTCTATTTGTTTAATTAGTCTATCCATTTAACAAATCTTATAAAATAATTAGTATAATAAGAAAATGAAAAAATATTTATGCCACTCCGAGCATAATTAGAATAGTTTGTTTTTATATTTTAAAAATATTTTTAAAAAGAGTTAAGTTTTTTTTTGTTTTTTTTCTTCAAATTAGAATTTTTAATGTTATGTTATTAAATTGTTTTAACGTGGTGAAGTTAAAAATAAATTTTAAAATATTATTTTATTATATTTTAAAATAAAAATCACTATAGTATTTTAGAATTTGCAAAATTTACAGGGTCGAGGAAAGAGGCAAGAGATGAGCATTTTCAAAATCTCAAAGTCTCGAACACGCATCCTCAAGCAAGCACAACCTGACCACATTTCCATGCCATGGCACGAGAACACGCACCCACCACGCTTTGGTTTACAACTATTTTTTTTTTTTTTGATTTACGTGGGGTGTCCGGGCCAACTTGCGCGCACCACGACTATTCCCCACGGCCCACTGAACATCCTGCAAGTCCAGGAGCAGGTAAGGCACTGCGGGAGTGACAGGCGTGCACATAGAGGGTCGAACCCGGGACGGGGATGGAACAAGTCACACGGTTGACCACAGCAGCTAGACCCTCAAGTCACACGGTTTACAACTATTTGTTGCATAGTTACGATACCAGCCCGGCCTAGACACAGGTCCAGGTTGAGTTCTTAAAAAATTCAACTAGGAGTGATCGGCTTAACTTATAATTGATTTAGGTTAAAAAAATAATAATATTTTTTTAATTGATCGAGATTAATCTAAATATGTTTGTTTTTTGAATTTAGAAAAAACTTTTAAAATTTTTTGAATTTGTTTTGTTTCAAATTAATATTTTTTATAATATTAAATCATTCCAATTTTCTGATATAAATAATAAGTTTTAAAAAATTAAAAAATAAATTATTTTAATATATTTTCAAATAACAAATATTTTAAAAAATAATTATTACCATAATTACTAACATTAATTTAGCTTAATCTATAAGCAATTCTTAAAATAGATTAGGTTTAATAACTTCTTCGTGAAACAAGACAATAAAGATTTTCAAAATCTATCCTTATTTCTTAACTTAGTTACGAATTTACGGCAATCAATTTTATAGAAACAAAATCATCTGTCAAAAAAGAAATCGTAAAAAAAATAAAAATACAACTATTTGATAATTAGAAGGGGCTGGCTGGGTAGAGCATTGCTGTTGCATGCATGAGTGCGTTTGAACTCCGTAGTGAATTCTTTAACACTTGATCATTTATTGTTAATTTTTCAGTGACGTTGGTTTAAAAAATAATTTTAAAGTAATTTTAGGGGTAATATTTTGAGTTTTTCTATTACCTTTTGTATTTAAATGGTGGAGAATGTTTATTAGGAATATTTTTAAAAAAAATCATGACATTTCTATTACTACTATTGAATTTATATGCATTCATAATATTATTATTTTTCAATAAACTTTAATTTAAATGATATCAGTATGTTATTTTTCAAATGAAAACCTTTGTAAGAAATATTTTTTTGTAAAAAAATTTAAATTATCCCAAGCACTTTTCTTAATAGTAATAAATAGTATAGTTCTAGGGTGAATGACATTTTTTATTTATTTAATTAAGATATACAATCAACACTAACTAATTGTACAGAAAAAGAACGAACACTAGCTAAGTTAATGATACAAATTTAGGATAATAATTTAATCTGAATTTGATGGATAACAATTTATTTTGTCAAAAACTTAAATGAGTGAATATTTTTTTAAAAATTACTTTACTAATAAATATAGTATAGATATTGTTAAATTTGATTATATTTATATTATATAAATAAATTTGTAAAGTGTTTAATTATTATTTTAACATAATATGATATATATATTATTTTATTTTTCATTAAATAATAAATAATAATTAAATAATAGATACACAGTAAAGAATTTCTAAATTTCTTATCAATAAATAATAAATGGAAAGTAAATATAACGGCTACTTACGAGCATCATGGAACCGGGGAGTAGGGAAAAAACGCTCGACTCCCGCAACCTAAATATACAATCAATTTACCTGATTGTTTTTAAAATTTCACAGTTTCTTCCCTGTAAATTTAACTATATTCCAATTTTTTCCCATAAAGGTATTTTTTCAACATCTATGATAAATATGGTTTTTAATTTTTTTTTAAAAATATTTGATTTAATCACGAGAAAAAAAATCCCTTAACACAGTTAAGTGTTAATCTCTACCAATCTATATTACGTCATGGACATAAATACAAGATATAATTACGTTATGAAGATACGATAATTTTAAAATATAATATGTGACGGAAGCTTTTTTTTTATGTGTGGATTTTTTAAATTTTATTTTTAAATATTAAATTTATTGAATATTAAACTTCATAATTATTTTAATTTATTTTCTTATCATATCCAGATCACATATTTGTCAGGTTAACTTAGTTAGCTTGAATTTTTTTTTATTTTTTTTAAATTTTATCATTTAATATTGAGCTAATTGAAAATTGATTTTCATAATTTATTTTGATTTGTTTTTTTATGAGATTTTCTCGATCTTATAATTTTGGTCATGAGTTTAGAGTTAATCCAGACTAAATTGATTTTTTTATTTTTTTTTCAATCTCATCTTTTAACATCGAGTTGATTCAGAATTAAGTTTTATAATTTGTTTTAATTTGTTTTATATAATGTTATCACAATTTTATAATATGAATAATGGATTTGGCAAGTTAATTTAGATTGATCCTAGTTGATTAAATATATTGTCGTCTTAATATTTCAAAAAAACAAGTGTTATTTTGTAATTTTTCAAGTCAAATTAAATTTTTATAAGTCATTCATATTATATTTGGAACCACTAAATTAATTAGAATATATTAAATTAATCCTTACTTGATTTAATTTTTTTTACTAAAAAAATATGATAATAATGAATGAATATTTTGTTTATATTAAAAGTTTTTTTTACCTCGCAATGTACATGACGTTTGAATGATTTAGACCTAGCTATATCTCCCAAATATCCTCCACTTGTTCGAAATTAAATTGATTTCTTATTATTTCTTTGCTTTATCCCTATATATCTAATACGTATCCAGTGCATATCCATGTCCAGCATGAGCTTGACATGGATTTGGGGGATTTTTTTAGAGTATTTGTATTTTTTTTTTACCAATTCAAATAAATATATTCTTTAGGCCTCCTAAGTCTTTATCTGTGGACTCGTCACATAATTATAATCTAATTATATGATGCAGTGGATATGATGGTGTATGGTTTGGATTAGTTATATGTGTTTTAAAATAAATGAATAAAAAAAAACAACCAACGAGTATATACCGTATCACATGTATTATGCATAAAGACATGTTTATACAGTATAAATAACATCAACAAAGAAAAGATAACATATGCTATTTAATAATCTGGACCTAATTAAAAATTATAACTATTGAGGGGCTAATCGTTACCATCCCAAATAATCAAGGACTAATTCTGAAGTTCTCTGTTCGTGTTGTCAATTTGTTTTTGAAAAAAAAAAAAAAACAGACAAGAGACCGGTTGGTACGAACCAAAGCAGCTTAGCTGTTGTGTTGTGTTGTTCACATTCTCTTTCTACCCGCCTTCCACGTCAGGTACGATACCATCTCCTTCCGTCAATTTTGCTTCCTAAATCCCTCTGTTTTCTAATCCGTCACAAATTCCATCTCCTCCTTCCCTTCTGTTATCCGTTTATTGCAAGTAATCCTTGCTTGCTCCATCACTCTTTACTTTAGGGCTTAAAAAAGAAAACCTAAATTATATATAATTATTAAAAACAGTAGGGCTTGGGAATTTGGATTTGAATTATTCTGAAATGGCGAACACCGTTGACGATGACGCCGATGCGGTGTTGAGCGATGTGGAAGGGGATGAACCGGTGCCGATCGTAATGAAAAGTCCGAGTCAAGAAGATATTTCCGTCGAGAAATTCCGCGAGCTCCTCGATCGAGAGCGAGCCGCACGGGAGGCAGCAGAGACTTCGAAATCCGAAATTCAAGTGTCATTCAATCGATTAAAAGCTCTCGCGCACGAAGCAATCAAAAAGCGAGACGAGTGCTCGAGGCAGAGAGACGAAGCGATGAGAGAGAAAGAAGAGGCGTTGAAAGCTAACGAGAAATTATCGAATGAATTGATTCAAGCGAACAGGTCGAAAGAGGAGACTCAGAAAAAATTCGATGATTTGCAATCGGAGACTGAGAAATCGAGGCATATGTTAGTAAGTGGAATTGAGAAGATATCAGGGAAGCTTAGTAATTTCAAGAATTTCGCGGCGGAAGGTTTGCCTAGGTCGCAGAAATACAGTGGATTACCGGCGGTTGCCTATGGAGTTATTAAGAGGACAAATGAGATTGTTGAGGAGCTTGTTAGGCAGATTGATGTCACTGCAAAATCCAGAAATGATGCGAGAGAGCAGATGGAGCAGAGGAATTACGAGATTGCCATTGAGGTTTCTCAGCTTGAAGCTGCAATCAGTGGATTGAGAGATGAAGTTGCCAAGAAAACGACTCTGATTGAGGGTTTAGAGAAGAGTGTGGTTGAGAAAGAGGGGAAAGTGTCGGAGATTGAGAGAGAGATGTTGGAGAAGATGCATTTGGTGGAGAAGGAGGCTTCGGAGATGAGGGACTTAGTTGGTGAGTATGATGACAAGTTGAGGAATTTTGAGTCGAAGATGGAATCGCATAGACCTTTGTTGTTTGATCAGTTGAATTTGGTGGCGAAAATCCATGACCAGCTTTATGATGCTATTGAGATAGTTAACACTAGTCATTTGAATTCCGAGGTGTCAGAGTCGCTGTTTCTTCCCCAGCAAACGGATGTGGAGGAGAATATCCGTGCTTCTTTAGCAGGGATGGAATCAATTTATGATTTGAGTAGAATTGTTGCTGAAAAAACAAGGGATTTGGTAGAGGAGAAGAATCATGAAGTGAAGAATTTGAATGAAACAGTGGATCGATTAATGAAGGAGAAAGAACACATCGGTACTTTACTTAGGAGTGCCTTGTCGAAGAGGATGAAATTAGATCCATCCTCCAAAACAGATGAGTTGTTTCAAGTTGCTGAAAATGGTTTAAGAGAGGCTGGGATTGATTTCAAATTCAGTAAAGTCCTTGGTGATGGTGAGGTATCTGGTGATAAAGGCGGCTCACTGGAAACGGAGAGTGATGAAATATACACTCTAGTAAGTGTCTTTTAGAGTTGATTTGTTCAATCCTGTTTTTTATGTTTGTATGTTTGAAATCCTAATTTGCTGATGTACTTGTATGTTGCACACAGGCCGGTGCTTTGGAGAACATCGTTAAGGCATCTCAGCTTGAGATCATTGAGCTGCAGCATTCTGTGGAGGAACTAAGGTATTTAGAATGATTCCTGTAATCGTAAGGCTGCTTGTAGACAGTGAACATGTTCTATTTTTGTACTGACTAGGCTGTTATGTTTTGTGGTTACCTGTATTAAGGGCAGAGTCAAGTTTACTTAAAGAGCATATAGAGATTCAAGCCAAGGAACTAAGTCATAGACTGCACAGGATAGAGGAGCTTGAAGAGAAGGAGAGAGTGGCAAATGAAAGCGTAAGTTGTTAATGTTTTGCTGAGATCAGTTCAACATCAGGCAGTTAACTGCACTGTCCATGGAACACTTCAGAAGGGCAAATAATCTTTTGCGTTTCGGTGTTCTGATTACCATGTTCACCTCTCTGGCATTGTAGGTTGAAGGACTCATGACAGACATTGCTGCTGCAGAAGAAGAAATTACAAGGTGGAAAGTAGCAGCTGAGCAAGAGGCTGCTGCAGGTAGAGCAGTTGAACAAGAGTTTGTGGCTCAGGTATGTTGAACAGATTGGTCATAAAATTTATGCTTGGACATTTTACCTGATATTTGATGGCTGATTGCGTGAACTCGTGAAACCCACTTTCTTTATATCGTAATTTAACCAAATCAATTTTGTCATTGAATTTCCAAATAATAACAGAAGGTGGTGCTTTTGCAAGTAACTTTTTAGATAGTGATTCTTTGATTGGCAAGAGCGGTTTGGCTTGAGCAAAATAAACTAATGAGAATAAAACTAGAAGCTAGTTAGAGCTAAAGGCAATAGAGAAATGATATGTTACAAAACCAGAATTAAGCAGGTTTTGTTAGACACTGCAATTCTCTAGGAAAGTAGGTGAGAAATAATTGCTCTATCATATTGTTGGCTAGAGAAGGTTTCATTTGATGAATAGAAGAGGCTTTAGACTAATGAGATATCTTGAGAATTATAGTTGAATGCCCTCATTGATTCCAAATCCACTTCTTTTCTGGTGCTACTCATAGATTGAAACATGGGAGGCATAATTGTTCTTTTTTTCTTTCTTTTTTTTGAATATTTAAATTATGGAATTGGGTTAATTTGTTTACATTCAATATGGTGCGAGGCAGCTTGATGAACTGTTTAAAGCAAAGATAAAAAAAATCCTATGTATCTTGATACTCAAAATACTTTCCGAAGAAGTACTGGTTGTATCTTGTGCTTAATCGTTATGTATTTGCAGCTGTCGGCAGTTAAACAAGAACTTGAAGAGGCAAGGCAAGCCATATTAGAATCAGAGAAGAAGTTAAAATTCAAAGAAGAAACAGCAGCTGCTGCCATGGCAGCAAGAGAGGCTGCTGAGAAGTCATTGAGTTTGGCTGACATGAGGGCGTCTAGGCTGAGGGATAGGATAGAGGAGCTCAGCCATCAGCTGGAAGAGCTTGAAACTCGAGAAGATTTGAGGGGCCGAAATGGGCCTAGATATGTATGTTGGCCTTGGCAGTGGCTTGGGCTGGACTTTGTAGGCTACCGCAATACCGAGACACAACTACAGAGTTCAAATGAAATGGAGCTTTCCGAACCCCTCCTATGATCGTCTCTTTTCATTTTTCCTTTTTTTTGTATGTATCACGAACTCTCAAAATTATAGAAATGATAGTCAATACATCTTCATTCTTCAAGCTTAGCTTTCTTTGTTTTTTTTTTTTTTTCCATATAATGAAGAAGATTTGCACAAGCATGTGCATGATTGACTCTCTGCTGTATGCGACTCTGATGACCTACTTCTGAACATTGCCCAAGATGATGATGTACTTTACAGTCAAGATGGAGCAGTTTCTTGTTAAATTTCTTCCATTCAATCTCTGTTTTCTTCTTCTCATTATTATGATTCAACTTTTAAGGTCTTATGCCTAGTCTTCCACTATCCCTTTATATTGGAGTCAAAAGAAAGATCTCCAAGTTGCCCGTTGTTATCTCCGTAACCTGTGTGCATCTTTTATGGTTCTTTGGCAGTTCTAAAGCTCTTCTTTCAGGTTTTGATGGGCATCGATCTCATTGGACACGGAGGATACATCAATCTGTAGGATTGCAGAGTGAATCGATTGGTTGGTAACTCTCAAGATCCGTTCTCAACACTGGTGGCAGAGTTTAGTAGAAGGCAGCTGGACAAAACAAGGAATGTTCTACTCCTGTTGACAAAAGTGCAAGACAATATGCTCACGCACACACTTGAAGCTTTTTGAGACTGATTTTTTTTTTTCTTTGGCTGAAGAAGATGGGTTCTATACTTCATTTGGTACGTGTACATCCAACAGCACATCCTCCACCGCATGTAAATCACACAGACATCTTTACATAAGACAAACTGATAGCAGAGTAATACAGACATTTAAGAACACGTATGTTTAGAAAGCGGTGATATTCGACTCATTTTATTTGGTTGTGCCTGCTGAGGATAGTTGATACGCACAAGGAAAAGAGGCATCTTCTTAGAGATGGTAAGGCCAGCTGCCTCCTCCATGTTGATGGCTACCGCGTTGGGTAATTTCCAATCAAAACAGTATAAGAGATTAGCGAGTGCAAGCTCCACCATTGTTACTCCCATAAGTATCCCAGGACAAACTCTTCGACGAGATCCAAATGGCAAAAACTCAAAACGTTGTCCTTTATAGTCAATGGGGCTGTCAACAGATCTTTCAGGGAAGAACTCTTCAGAATCTCTCTAGTACCCAGGATCTCTTCCAATTGCCCAAGCATTAAATTGTATCAGTGTTTTGAGGTGAATGTCATAACCATTGATTTGACAGCGAGACATGGTTTCTCTTGGGAGAAGTAGGGGGGCAGGAGGGTGCAATCTCATAGTTTCTTTTATTACCATCTTGAGATATTGAAGCTCATCTGTACTCTTCTCAGTTGCTCTTCCTCTCTGTCCAACAGAGCTCCTAATTTCTTCTTGTGCTTTCTTCATTATTATTGGATTTCTAGCAATCTCTGCCGTTGCCCAGATGACAGTGATGGCACCGGTGTCAAATCCGCCTAAGAATATATTCTGAAACTCAAGCATCACAGATAAGTTAGATAAGACTTCTTTATTTCTTTTAGTCATATAACAGATATTCAAGTTAGATATCAGGATCTTCGTTCACAGAGTCCTATAAAATCATGTGTAAATAAGCACTGAATGTGTTTCTTCTCTGCTGTAACAACTTGAGGAACATATGGCAACAACAACTAGGCTTTTTTCCACTCAATATGCCGTGCTGCTCGACCTACATTTAGAGAGAGGTCAAGTGATCTTGAAAATCCAATTCTGTAAGAAACAAAAGTATCATGGCTGTCATGGAAAACAAAAAAAAAAAATTATACAAGGGCAAAACCATCTGTAATTATGCTGAGAGATGAAAAACAACTGTATGAAAGTGGTCAATCTGGATGCTGCCCCATGCCTACTAGGATACCTGTCATGTTGGTTACCGAACCTTCCATGGCATTTCCAAATGTTTTTTTTTTCTTTGCAGCGTTTCATTATATCTCTGCTTCCATGTTTCTTATTTTCATTCCAATAATAATAAAAAAATACCTTTCATATGGGATAGACAAAAAACTGATAATAACCTTTCATTTGCTCATTCTCAGTGGCTATAGAGGGAAAGGGCTCGTAGCTTAAAAGGATGACTGCCATAATATTATCTTTTGTGAGCTGTGGTGCAATAGATTCAGTTTGATCCCTCTCCATTTTCAGCAGCACGTTGATAATGTCTCCCTTCCGTTCTTTCCTCTCAGCTTTAAGATGATCATCAATCACCTGCTGAAAATGAGTATCCAGCTCAAGGAAAACTCGTTCAATCCTTGCGTTATAACCTGTAATCCTGTCAACAATCCAACATGGATAGGGAAAGCATTCTTCTGCAGAGAAGCATCCTATTATGGCCTCAGCTTCATGAATCGCTTTTTGACATCTTTCATTATGAAAATCACTTCCTTGAAAACTCTTCCCAAAAGCCATCCTGAATACTATACTTGCAAATACAGAATATAGCATCTGAGTGAGATAAACTGGAGTTGCAGGTGATGATGACTGGGATATGGAATTCATAAGCAGAGAAATTTCTTCTTCCCTAATGAACCTAAATGACTGTATTCTTCAAGCTATAAAGCTCAAGAACATATAGTTTTGTTCTTACTTTTTCAATATAAGCAGAAGAGGAAACAGTAAGAGAAGAAGTAATGCCAGAGGTAGAATATAGAAAGCCATTTGAATAACCTCAAGATTTTTCTGTACCTTCAACTTGACCATTTATTTCTTAAATATCCAAGCTATATATGAACCTACAAAATAACTAATATGAACTGTTAAACTCGCTAGGCCGCTGTTACTGTTTTATTACTCAGATTTGGCTTAGATAGTCGGTTGAATTGTTTAAATTAAGTTGTTTGCACCTGTCGTGTTCTTGAACATATGGAATAAAAACAAGCCTCTACTTCTTGTTAGTCAGGAAACTTACGCTGCTCATCTGTTATCCCAAAAGGAATACATGACGAATCTTCCATAAATTCCCTATTAAGCAAGTCAATTTATGAAGCATTTGCCTGCTAATATTGCATTACTGGTTCAAAAGGTGGAGAACGTTCTGAGAAAGAATGATGCTGTCCCAGACTTTTAAGTTTAACTTGCTATGCACTGCCCTCAATCCTGGAAAACTCACTGTGAGTAAAACTTCAAAACTAAAAGGCCAGTTGAGTTTGCATCTTGGTGGATATTGAAAGTATTTAAGTGAAGAAAGAAAATCAGAAGAAAGTTAAAGAAAGCAAACAAATGTGTACTGTTTTATTTGATCTGAATTGAATTAATTGGTTAAAATAAAAGATTAACTAAACAAATCTTTAAACAATCTTCAACACTCTTTTTTTATTTTAGAAGATGCAAATTCCAATCTTTTATCTTAAAGACTTAAACCTATTTACTGAAAAGGTTTAGTAAACAAGTCAACTAGTTGATCTTCAGACTTACAATAGATCAACTTAACATCACTATTTTTTTGTACTTCTCATAAAAAAAAATAGAGTTTGATGTTAAAGTATTTAGTTTTTTCATGAAACACTGGATTGTGAGAAATTACTATAGCTGCTTGATTGTCCACTGAGATCTCTGTTATTGCTTTCTCCTCCATGTGAAAATCACAGAGAATTTTTTAAAGCCACAATGTTTGATTCACTACTACTGTTGTTGCAATAAACTCTGCTTCTGCAGTGGATTGTGCCACAATATCTTGCTTCTTGGATGACCATGAAAACATTCTTGATCCTAGGTTGAAACAGAATCCAAAAGTACTTTTCATGCAATCAATAAATCCATCCTAATCACTGTTAGAAAAGCCATGCAATCTTAACTTTTAACTGCACTAAAATTGAACATCATAATTGATTGTTCCTTTGATGTATCTTAGAATTCGTTTGACTACTCTCAAATGTATTTCACTTGGACAACGCATGAAACAAGATAGAAGACTTGTTGCATAAAGTATATCAAGTCTGGTTGCTATTAGATACATTAAACAACCAATTAAACTTCTGGACTTCTCTTCATCAACTCTGTTGGTTCCATTTTCTTTGCTGAATTTGTCTTTTTTATTCATTAAAGTGGCTGTTGGCTTACAATTCTCAATGTGAAATTTCCTTAAAATTTCTTTTGCATACTTCTTCTGGAAGATGAATATCTCATTTTTGCCTTGCTTGATTTCCATTCTAAGAAAAAATATTATGAGACCAAGATTAGTCATTTCAAAAGCTTGTATCATCTTCTGTTTGAATTCTTCGACTTGTTGTGCATTGCTTCCTATCACTATAAGATCATCTACATAGAGTGATAATATGAGAATATCATTATTAGTTTTCTTTACATAGAGAGTTGCTTCAAACAAGCTTTTTTGAAAGCCAAAGCTCATCAAATAATCATCAATTTTGCTATATCAGGCTCTAGCAAGTAGACCTTCTCTTTTTTTCCTTGAATTACAAACATAGCTGGTTGCTCAACATAAATCTCTTCATGCAGAATACCATTCAAGAAGGCTAACTTGACATTTAATTGGAATACCTTCCAATTCTTGTGTGCATCAATAGCAAACAATAATATGATGGTGTCCATTCTTGATATACAAGCAAAAGTATCTGAATAATCAACACCAAATATCTGAGCATACCCTTTAACAATCAGCTTGACTTTATGTTTATTGATGGATCTGTCTATAGTTAATTTAGTCCTGAACACCCACTTGACTCCAATGATGTTTTTGTCTGGTGGTCTGTCAACCAATTTCTAAGTGTAGTTTTTTTTAATCATTGATATCTCCTCCTCCATTGCTTTCTACTATGTAGAGTCTTAGGGAGCTTCTTCATATCCTTGTGATTCATAGATTGCTACATTGCTCCATTGATAAATGTTTGCAAGAGATCTTGTGTCTTTGATGCGTGAATCATTAATTAATTCATCATTCCATTGAGATTTATCTTGAACTCCAATCAGTGCGTTGTTTTGTGAGTCTTTGCAATCCCATTATTCCTCTTCATGGAAATGAACATCTCTTATAATGGCCATCTTCTGAGTTTAAGGATGATATACTTTGTAGGTTTTAGAAACAGAACTATAGCCTATAAAAATACCTAGTATAGCCTTCTTATCAAGCTTATCTCTCTTGATCCGTGGAGCATGAACATAACATATTGTAACATCCCACATCGAAAAAAGAATGTCCAGAGCCAGGGCATATTAAGACAGTTGGTACCTAACCTTGTAGGACGCGTTTTGGGGCCTGTGGGATGTCAGGAACGAAACCGTGAGGCGTAGAAGCCGGGTTGGGCTGAGCCATAACGGACAATATTCTGCAAGGGAGAGTGGGCCGGGCCTTACACATATGCTGCCAAAAATTTTAAGAAAGCTTAATGAAGGTTTGTAATCATATGCTTCAAATAACGTCTTTTGCTTCAAAAAATTTGTTGGAAGTTGATTTTGATGAAAAACAACTATGTTAGCTGCTTCTGCCAAAAATATCTTGGGTAAATCCTTCTCATGTAGCATACATATGACCATCTCCATTATGTATCTATTTCTCCTTTCACTAACTCTATTTTGTTTTAGAGTGTAAGGAGTTTTGAGTTGATGTTCAATGCCAGCATCTTCATAGTATTGATTGAACTCTAATGAAGTGTATTCTTTACCATTGTCAAATCTAATGGCTTGAATTCTACATCTACTCTAATTCTCCACATTCTTCTTGAATTTCCAAAAGATCTCAACTACTTCTGACTTGTATTTCATAAAGAAAATCCAACATATTATGGTGAAGTCATCAATGAAAAGAATGTAATATTGACTACTTTGCAATGAAGGTGTTTTTAGAGGGCCAGCCATATCAATATGAATTAATTAGAGTTTTTATACAGATTTCCAAGTTGATTTTAGAAATGGTTTCCTACTTTGTTTACCAAACTAACAGGCTTTACAATTTGGTAATTGATCAGAAAATAGAGGCACTCCTTTTACAACATCATTCTTCTTCATACTAAGCATCCGTTGTTGATGACAGTGTCCCAGCCTCTTATGCCATACTTCTGTGTCTTTTAGCTTTATTGAAAAAGTTGTGTGCTCCTCCTCAAATGGTAAAAATAAGAAACTTTTACCTCTCATCTTAGCTTGCAGTATTTTTTTGTCCAGCAACATAAAAAATATAACAGAATTGATCTTTAAAATCACCTTCATGCCTTTTTCTATTAGTTGCCCAACACTTAATAAATTTTGATCTATATTAGGTACATAGAGTACATCTGAAATTGTTTCTGTACCATAATTTGTTGTGATGACAATGGTTCCTTTTTCCTTAGCTACTATACAATCACCATTTCCAATTCGAACCCTTACAACTTCTATAAATTGCAATGTTCTGAAAAGACTTTTGTCAAAAGTCATGTGGTTTGTGTAACCATTGTCAATGAGTCAACTATATGAGGATTTTTGAATTGAAAAACACATTGTTATAAACATTTGATCTTTATCATCTTGACTAGCAACTTGAGTATCTTCTTCTTGTTTCTGAGGTTTAGTTATGCAAATAATTGCTTCATGTTCAAGTTGATTGCATTTGCTACACCTTGTATCGAGTCTCTTCCAGCACTTGAATTGTGGATGACCTATCTTGTTGCAGTGTTGACATGGTGGAAAATTTCATTTAATTTTCTTTCCCTTGTTCTGAAATTGATTCACAATAAACTTACTACTACTTGAAGCTTGGTTTTTCTTTAAAAAATTATTCTTATCCTTTTTAGAATCTTGATACTTGCTTGTAAAGCTTCTTATGCAAAATGATCCTACCTCATAAGTCTTTGTTGTTCTTGAGCTTGCAAGGCATTCAAAAGTTATGTCAATGTATTTTTTAATAGATCTTTTGTATTCTTCGATGTAGTAATTAAAGCTTCATATTTTTGTGGTGCTATAATTAGAAGTTTTTCTATAATTCTAGAGTCTGTGAACGTGGTTTCTAGCAATCTGACTCTATTTACAATACCAAGCAACCTATCTGAGTATTCATTTATGGTCTCAGATTCTTTCATTTTTTGCAGCTCAAACTCTCATATCAAGTTTAGGCTTTGCATGCCATAAATTCTTTCATCTCTTGCATATTCTTTCTTAAGATAATCTAGACTTTTTTTTTGTTGATTTAAAAGACATGATTCTTGTGAAAATAGTTGTTGAAACAACAACAAATAGACATGCTTTTGCTTTTGATTTCTTCATTTTTCTTTCTTTGTGACTCTTGATCTGGGTCATGGTTGAATTATTTGGTAACAGAGGGACATCATAATCCTCTTCAATAGCTTCCTAAAGATCTAAAACCTCCAAATAAGTCTTTATTTTCATTGCCCAAAGTTGATAATTCTCTTTATTAAAGATAGAAGAAGTAATGTTAGAAAAACTTGCTTCAGCTTTCATTACAGGTTCCTTTAAAAAATTGCTCTGATATCAATTGAAAATACTTAAGTGAAGAAAGAAAGTACGAAGAAAGTTAAAGATAGTAAACAAATATGTACTATTTTATTTAAATTAAAATGAATTAATTGCTTAAAATAAAAAATTAACTAAACAGAATCTTGACAGCTCTTGAAGCAATCTAAATAGTTGAGTTTACATCTTGGTGGATATAGCCAACTGAGAGATTGGAATTGGGTGTTATTTCTTTCAGGATATTGTTCTAATTAACTTGAGATAATGGCATTGTGGATAAGTTAAGATATCAAGCAATTTAATAGAATCAACTAGACACATTTTATTTGATTTCAAATGCCTAGTTGAGTTTGAGCGAGTGACTCTCGTTTCGTTTTTCTGGAAATGGAAAGGTAGTGCCCTATTGCCATTTTTAGTAAGAGATGCAAAATATAGCAATAATACGAATCTTAAATAGCAAGGTTTTGCTTCTGAAAGCAGACATCAGTTTCGAAGAACTCTTTACTCTAAATCTAGCTATAGCAGCTAGGGAACATGAACAGTTGACCCCATAATACAGTATCTGGAATCAGCTTTGGCTTAGCTACGTCTCATGTCGTATTTCAGCCTGCAAGAGGGTTATGCAAATTCTCATGGTGCTCATTATATATTACTCAATTTTCTCTAGAATTTATCTTGGAAGGAAGCAAGAAAATACACCATAAAGGAAATCTCACAAGAATAAACATGTTTACGTGCTTTTGCATATCTCAACCCGAGTACACTCCCAGGTGAGAGTATTATAGATTACATACTGCATAAATCCATTTCTCTGTCATGCATGCTCAGTCTTAGCCCTGTACCAACACACTTAATTTCATTGTTTTGGCCCTCTAGAACCGTATTTGGTCTCATCACCGCTTAGGGACCTTATCAATTACTATTTATGATATTTCATTAATTTTTATCTTTATTTATTAAGTGAAAATGAATCAAGAACTCTTTCTAGAAGCAAAAGCTTAGTGGAGGCAGTTTTGAGCATGTCTAGCATGTTTAACAAGCCATGGGACGAATTGAGGCAACAAATTTCGACTATGAATTTGCAACTCTAATACATATATGGTTTCCCTAAAGTTGTGGATGAGATGTTTCACAAACGATGGTACATGACCTCATTGTACTACTTAATGGCCATCTTAGAGTCCTTAAGATAAAATCTATTTTACTGGTAAAATATCAACAAATTCAGGGTTAGTTGTGATAAACCAAAAAGATCTTTACGAGTGCCCGTGAAGAACCTGAAATATTTGGACTAAGAGCTGTCATCGTAAGCGCATTTTTCATGTTCAGGAGCCATGCAGGGAGAAGGTTCGGTTGCCAAAGACTTGGTCTAAGTTGTTGGTCATGTCCACAAAGCTTTCTTGCTTAAGAATAGGTTAAGTAGTTATTATTTGATTTTTAATAATGCATGATTAACTTGTTGTCAATAACAGTTGTTAGTGTTCTAATTCTTAGAAATATGATCTCAGAATCAGAAATAGTTGATATTTTTATTGTTGTATTTAAACTCTTTTAAAATCAGTATTAAACACTAATTCCAACTCATTCATCCTCGGGCATTTAAGATAGACACGGAAGAAAAAGAGAGAGGGCTCAAACATTTCAACCAAACTCTTTGTGTTGAAGTTTTTGGAACTCTCTGCAGACAGCCATAACTACAAGCACATACATACACATTACTCGCATACATTACAATCGTGCACAAATCGTACTTTTTAAGTGCCATGAGCCTCTGGCTCAATGGCATCCATGTCCCCCACCTCGAAAGAGGTGTTCTGGTCCGAGCCTATCCTTCTAACTAAAGCTAAAAAGAAAGAAAAGCACAATCATACATTCTTAAGTGCATGAAACTATAGATATGCTTATGAGATCATGATATCTTCTGATAGTCACTGAAGGAAGTTGACTGGTACAAGAATGAGAGGTGTCTTCTTAGAGGTAGTAAGACTAACACCAGCTTTCTCTTCCATGTTGATATCTTCCATATTCATCCCATCGGGAAAAACCCAATCAAAACAATACAAGAGATTTGCAAGTATAATCTCCATTGTTATAGATCCCATATGAATACCAGGACAAATTCTTCGACCAGATCCAAATGGCAAGTACTCAAAACTTTGTCCTTTATAGTCAATGGAGCTATCAAGGAATCTTTCAGGGAAAAACTCTTCAGGATCCTTCCAGTACTTGGGGTCACGTCCAATTGCCCAGACATTAATTTGGACCAGCATCTTCGGGTAGATATTATGACCACTGACTTTACAGTGAGACACGGTTTCTCTTGTGATAAGTAGCGGGGCAGGAGGGTGCAGTCTCAGAGTTTCTTTTATTACCATCCGGAGATACTCAAGTTGATCGATGTCGCTTTCAGTAACTCTTCCCTTATTTCCAACACATTTCCTAACTTCATCCTGCACTTTCTTCATCACTCTTGGATTCCTAACAAGTTCTGCCATTGCCCAATTCACTGTCAGTGAAATAGTGTCTACTCCTCCCAGAAATAAATTCTGACAGACAAACATCAGAATCCAATTAGACAATTAATTTGTTGAAACAATAGAGAAAAGTAGGCAATTAATTTCTTAATAATAGCATGCAAATATTTCTTTATAGCTTTAGTTTATAACGGAAATTACAGCGCATGATGTTGCTGGACAGCATCATTTAGCATGTTGCTCTTACTATTCCCAACACTTGCACAGTGATGAATCTCAAGAATCATGCAAATTTATCAAGCACAACAACTTAGCTTTGAGATTATACTCTGAGGGGTTTTTCTAAATGGTATAGCAACCATGCCAAGAAACACAACGAAATTTTCTGATATAATAGCACTTGAAAAAGCTTTGGCAATGCACAGACAAGGGCTTAGATATAATGATAGACGCCACCTCCAACCTAAAAGCCAATACTAAAAACGTACGGGTACATCTTATATATAAGCACCTTACTTACCACTGGGCACCCAACAAAAACTATCTAACTTTGACGGCTTATCAGCTAGACCCTTAACATATATATGTGAAACTACATAACTAGATTCCTCTTTCAGACAACCAAATGCCTGTGGCTTGTTGCTCCCTAAAAGCCTGGTGGCAAATTCTGAAATATGCTAGCGGCAATGAAATGATAGACACTACATATACACTTAATAACATGAAGTAATCTATTGAAGCTCAGGATTTAATGTATGATAATGGCAATGTTGAACAGCATACCAGGAGGATTGCCTTGATATTATCCTTTGTGAACTGAGACGCACCAAGTTCAGTCTGATCCTTCTCTACTCTCAGCAAAACATCTACCATGTCATCGTGCTCCTTTATCCTTCCAGGTTTAAGATGATTATCAATTAAATGCTGAAAGAAAGTATCTAATTCATGGAAAACTCTCTCAGTCCTTGCACGATGACCAGTAAGCCGATCCACAATCCACCCTAAATACGGGATGGATTCATCTGCTGAGATGCTTCCCGCTACAGCCTCGGTGTCATGAACCACTTCATGAAATTTATCTCGATCAAAGCTAGTCCCTCGATAATTGAATCCATAAGCCATCCTGAATGTTATATTCGCAACGAGAGCATATAATTTCTGAGTAAGATCAACAGGTGCTGCTAAAGCTGATGACTCAGAGATAAAATTGACCAACAAGCTAACTTCTTCTTCCCTGATGAACCGGAAAGACTGCACCCTTTTCAAGCTGAATAGCTCCAGAGTAACAATTTTTCTCATGTTTCTCCAGTGATCACTATATGGTGAAAATGCTATGTCTAGATAATTGTACGTGAGTCTCCCAGTCCCAGCTAAAAGAGGTCTGCTGCAAAAGGCAAGATCATGAACTTTTAAGACCTCTCTTGCTGCCTCAGCAGAGGAGATTACGACAGTTGGTATTCGACCAAGTCGAATTAGCATGACAGGGCCATATTTCTTGGAGAGTTGCCACAGAGATTGGTGAAGCAGTGATCCAAGTTGGTGCAAGTTGCCTAAAATTGGAAGCTTAGGAGGGCTTGGAGGAAGAAGCTGCTCGCTTTGTCTCTTAAATCCCATCTTTTTCAAAAATAGAAGCAGTAGTGCCAGAAGTAAGATAAGAGGAAGCCATAAAGGTACAACATAGAGAGCCATAAGAGTTTAGCACGTAGAATGTCGTCTGAGCTACCTTGAGATTAATCCTCACCACTGATTTAAAATCAACAATGAGTACAAAACATATCAGTACTATTTGCCCCGGTTAGGCTAAATGATTGTTGCCAACCGTGGTCCAATTATTTAAAGTGATAAGGTTTACTGTTACTAGTCATCCAGGAGCTATTTTTTTCATAAATAAGAACATTTAACTCCCATTACAAATTCATAACGGCTCAATTGACTCCTAACGGGCTGTGGTTTGGTTGCTTTCTACATCTAATAACACTCACAGAACACGCTTGAATTTATCACACAAATGCTGTAATTTCCCCGTACAAAACTTACACAGGAAAGGGGTTGCAATGAAAGAGAGTTCACACACTCTGCTACTGTTTGTTTTCTGACTTTTCAGCTTCTGCACCTCCTGCCCCTTCTCTTTCAATAAATTCAGCCCCATATTTGCCCTACCATTTTAGACAAAACAACACAGTTAACACGTTGAAGAGAGAGGGCTCGAACATGTCAACCAAACTCTTTGTGTTGAAGTTTTTGGAACTCTCTGCAGACAGCCATAACTACATGAGCCTCTGGCTCAGTTGCATCGATCCATTTCCCCCACCTCAGAAGAGGTTTTCTTGTTAAAGACTGAATTTTGTAATAAAAACTAAAAACATAGTAAAAAATTCACCCCTTTAAAATAAAGTGAGTTCATTGATAATCATGAAAGAAAAAAAAAATACGACGCAATTTGTTGTTGTGTATGCAATTATATATTTAGGTGTGTTTTAAAAAATATATTTGATTTGAAAAAATATTTAAATTAATGTTTTTTTATAATTTAATTTTAATGTTAAAATTAAAAAATATTTTAATGTATTTTTAAGTAAAACACTTTTAAAAAATATCATATATAACAATACCAAATATAAAAATAATACAACCATCAACAATCATTGGATTAATTTTAATAATGATTTGGATTGCTTATCCCATATGAGTGGTCCAAATCATTTTTTTTTGTAATTAAATTTCTTTATACATAAAGAATTATGTATTAAATTAGAGTAAGAATGTAATGTTTTGAATTAAAAGAGTTCGGAAAATACAACAAAGCCCTTGGTGGCTTAAAGAGTGGGTATAATTAAATGAGGGGTATAGTAGTAATTGAATAAAGAGATGATAAATATAAATAGGAAGTAAAAAAAAAAAAGGAAAGGAAAGAGGGATCTGAATTTTGAGAGAGAACCGGCAGGAGAGAAAGGGGGGAAGAAGAAGAAGAAGAGAAAAGAGGGGAAAATAAGGGAAAAAGAAAAGGAGTTGGAGGAAATAAGTAAAAAGGGGAAAGATTATGCTTTAATGTATATAATATGTTTTCTTTAGCTTTAATTTCAGTTTTGATGAATGTTAGGGTTTTGAAAATTTGTGTTTTGGGTTTAATTGATGAATTAAATTGAATGTTAGGGGTTGATTGTTGTGGTTAATTGATGATTTAGTTGATTATGGAAGATTGTGATGATTTTGAGTTATAGTTTTGTTTGAATGGTGAATTTTGAGTTAAAAATCAGGGGAGAACAGTAGGTTTCTGTTAAAATTCTGGATTGGAGGTTGAAGATGACAAAAATTCAATTTGGTCCCTCAATTTGCGAAAATTACAGTTTAGTCCCCGAACTTTGGAAAATTACAAATTGGTCCCTGGAGCCTATTCCGAGATTCTGAACAGAATAACATATGAATTATGGACAGAATTACTATATAGATAAGAGAATTTAACACTTTCAATTTGATCCTCCAATTTGACAAAAATTACAATTTGACCCTAAAAATTTGGTAAAATTCCAGAATGGTTCCTAGAGTATAATGAGATGATCTGGACAGAAATGAGGATGAATTATGGACATAATTTCAGTATATTCATGGATTTATGATAAATTTTAGTTTGGTCCTCCAATTTGATAAAAGTTGCAATTTAACCCTTAAGAATATGATAAATTACAGATTAGTCCCTAGCTGTAATATTACCTTTTTCAGATTGGTTTGATGAATAATTGAGGGTTATTTAGTGAATTATTATCAATTTTATTATTTGTTTTATTATGGATTAGATTTCGGGAAAACCGTTAAATGTTGGGTTTTTAGGAAAGATAACTAGTTAGTTCAAAAATATATAGGGTTACGGAATACACCATTAGTTAAGTGTATTAAATAGGTTATATATATTCTTTTGAGTCATTCTTAAATATGTCTCCTTTATATTCAGATAATCCTGATATTCTACCGGCGGGACGTCAGTAGGATTTTCTTCGATATCAGCTTTGAGTTTTGTTGCTTTCGAGTCAGGTGAGTGGATAATTTTCCATATGCATGAGAAATAATATAAATATTTGATTTGTTAATATGAATTGAATCATGCTTCTTGATAATATATATGTTGATTATTATCCTTGTTATGATAAAGCATAATCAATTATTGAATCTGAATTCTTGATATGAACCAACATATATTTTGAATTGACTTCTGAATTGATAGCTTCTCATTTAATTGATGTCATGAGTTGAGCTTTGAGATATGAATATGTTTGTTAGATTATGATTATGAACCTATGGTATGTCAGTCAGAATACCTATGCTAACAGGGTAGTGTTAGTCTTTGTGCATATCGTATCTGAACCCTAGTTGGTCGGGGGAGTCACCAACCTGTGTGGACTGATCATCCCACAGTACGGAGCCTCATGCTCATTGCATTTTGATTTTCTGACGAACTTTACCATTTGACCTTCTTATTATGGCCTATTTGAGAAACCTTCCTATAAGAACCTAAAGTCATACTTGTATATATATTTCTCATTGTTTTATTACCTCGTATGTGTATATTGAACGTTATCTACTCACTGAGTTGTTGAACTCACCCTCTCATTATTTATTCTTTTCAGGCTTATAGCTTGATAGAAGGTCATTTTATTGGACCTTCAGAACCTGCTTTTTGATTGTACCTTGTACCTTTTCTTTATGTCTAGTTAGTGCTCCAAAACTCTGAACTTATATAAACTCTTGTATTAAGACAATTCAATTATATTATAAAGTTGATTTTGTTATTAATGCTGCGTTGAACTCTGATTGAGTTAGGATAAGTTTGTGTGTAAGTTTGGGTTCGCATAGGGATGGAACCTTGGAGGGGAACCTTGCCTATGTGTCGGTCATGGATCCGGGATTCGGGTCGTGACAAAGAAGTTGATATTGTTTCTATATTTTACACACAACAAATGAATTTATTATTATCAAGGGACATTAAAAAAAAAAACTTTTGTTATGCTGTTCAAATCATTGTCAAGACAGGATCTTGCAAGTAAGTCTCGTATTTATGGACTCAAAAAAATTGATGTGATTGAAAATAAAATAAAAATGAAGCTAGACTGAACCACGTGAAGTTGTAGTGCTTCTAGCTAACTATATATGGTGAATAGAAGAAATCATGGATCATGGATTTGCTGTCAACACAGGTGTGCGGTGCTGTGGGCAGCAGTGACAAGATTGGAACTTGCTTGGTCATTGTTTTGGAATTTGATTCTGATTCTGCACTGATAGGAAACCTATTAGCTTTGATGGCCAGAGCTAAAAAGCTCCTAGGGCGTGGGAAGACAAAGTACATCAAAAATATAGAGAGGCAACTTTGATTTAACCAAAAATCTTTGATTAAAGATAATTGGATTGTCAATGATCGGCTTATGGGTTTATATTTGATTTTATTGGATCTACTTTACCTCGTTTAATTTAGTTTTTGGACGAAAAACCTGATTTAAAAAAAAAAAAAGGAATCATCCCTACCTCCAAAAGAGCAAGGCTTAGGACAGGACAAGTATCCCTCCCTCTGTTGCCAATGAAAAATAAATATTTTAATTAATTGATCGATCGATCAAAAGTTGATCATCCACAGGTGTTAGGGTTAGGGTGAACGTTTTTGTTTTGTTTTTGTTTTTTTTCGAAGGCTGATTTGCCTTGCTGTGTACCTCCTCTGTGTTGTATTTTTCATTTCCACCCTGGTGTTACTGTCACAGAAATTGTTGAAACAAGGCCTTTGGCCATTGCAGATATCTTGTAATTTTCAGTGATTTGCTATGAATCAGTAAGGACAACATTACGCTCTCCATCTTGCACTGTCTATCTACTTCAAGGTAATGCACTTTGTAACTTCCAGTGATGCATAGACATGAACGTGAAACGGGGCAAGAACTAAAATGGAACAAGACTATAAGCGATTGCAAATCCTGAAATCCAAGAAAATCAGAACCTGGAAAAAGAAGAAGAAAACAAGACCAGGGAAAAATCACTTCAATGCTGATGCTCTTAACAATGTGCAAAATCGAACAAAGTTTGCCGGTTCGAAAATGTATACAGGATTGGTTCTCCTATCATCGTTCTGTTCTGCATTTGGTAGCTTGAAGGACACCACTAGGAGGACTTGTCACCAAGCTACGAATACCACAGCAAACTCCCCAGTTTCGATCGCCCCCTGAAGACTCCTTTCAAAAATCTGAGCTCCGTAAGAAATTGTCTCAGAATTGGCAGCTTGTAACAGCGATTCTGAACGTGCATAACCATCACCTGCATCCTACACCAGAACAGTTTGGTCACCAGTGACGCAAAATACAAGAGAGGAATTTCCACTTTCGCATTTCTCTTCCCACTGGAGCAACGATAATAAATTGTTTCTACTGCATATTGGCCAGCGAAGTGGAGAAGAAGATGGAAATATTTAGTGCCAAAGAAACTAGCTGCTCCTAGTCCTATAGTAAGGAAGAAAACTGGCAGTGAAATTTAAATCATACAAGATTGGATGCTTTCAATTTCTTCTAGCCAAGGATAATTGTTGGTTATAATTCTTTTGTTGCAGAACACAAGTGCATGCAAAACAGACGTAAAGAAGAGTTTGTAGAAGAATAATATTATTGATCTCAGAATTCTCTTTAAATAGAGTTAGAGTTTTACTTGGAAACAAAGACAATTTAAAATTCAAAAACATTGCATAACAACAGATCAGATATGATCAGTAATTTATTCCTAAAATCTTGGTCTTCAGCAGAGATCTTCATTGACGAAATACATGCAACAGCAACAGCACAGCTTCCTAGTCTTCTGCAGCTTTCTAAGACATTTCATCAACACTCCTCTTTGTCTTAACAGCAGCAGATACCAAGCTTTCTTCGTAAATCTTCAAAACTTGCTTTTGGAAGAGCTTTTGTTAGAACATCTGCAATCTGGTCATTAGTTCTGCAATATAGCAGAGTAACTTCTTCTTCTTTTTGTGCTTCTCTTAGAAAATATAACTTGATTTTGAAATGCTTAGTTCTGCCATGAAACACAGGATTATTTGCAATAGAAATTGCAGCTTGATTGTCAACATAAATCTTTGTTGGTTCCAGTTGATTCATATGCAGATCAGCAAGAATTTTCCTTATCCAAATAGCTTGATTGACAGCAGCAGTAGCTGCTGCATATTCAGCTTCAGCTGTGCTTTGAGCTACACTATCTTGCTTCCTTGAACACCAAGAGAACATGCCTGATCCAAAACTAAAACAGTAGCCTGAGGTGCTCTTCATGTCATCCACAGAACCTGCCCAGTCACTATCAGAGTACCCATGCAGCATGAAATTCTGAAGATGAGAGTATTTTATTCCATAGCTTATTGTACCTTTGACGTATCTTACTATCCTTTTTGCAGCTTGAAGATGCAATTCACTTGCACAATGCATAAAACGTGACAGCAAGCTCACAGCAAATGCAATGTCTGATCTTGTAGCTGTAAGATACATTAAACATCCAAATAAACTTTTGTACTGACCTTCATCTGCTTTGTTTGTTCCATCATTCTTGCTGAATTTTTCCTTCAGATTCATAGGTGTGCTTGTGCTCTTGCAGCTTTCCATGTGAAATTTCTTCAATATCTCTTTAGCATATTTCTGTTGACATATGAAGATTCCATCATCACTTTGTTTCACCTCCATTCCAAGGAAGTAAGACATCAACCCGAGATCTGTCATCTCAAACACATCAAACATCTCTGCCTTGAATTCTTCAATTTGTGTCTTATTACTTCCTGTTACAAGTAAGTCATCAACATAAACAGATACAATAATTAAGTTTGCATCAGCTCCTTTTACATACAACGTTGCCTCACTTAAACTTTTAACAAAGCCAAGTTTATGTAGATGATCATCAATTCTGCTATACCATGCTCTAGGAGCTTGTTTAAGGCCATACAAAGCCTTTTTCAGCAGGTAGACCTTCTCCTCTTGTCCCCTGACTTCAAAGCCTCTTGGTTGCTCTATGTAAATCTCCTCCTGCAGGTATCCATTTAAAAACGCAGACTTTACATCCAGCTGATAAACTTTCCAATTCTTTTGTGCAGCAACTGCAAGTAGTAATCTGATTGTGTCCAAGCATGCTACTGGTGCAAACGTTTCTGAAAAATCCACACCAAACACTTGAGCATAGCCCTTCACAACTAATCTGGCTTTGTATTTGTTTATAGAACCATCTGCATTTTGTTTGGTTCTATAAACCCATTTGACTCCTAAGGCCTTCTTGTGTAAAGGCTTGTCCATCAGCACCCATGTATCATTCTTTTCAATCATTCTAAGTTCCTCTTGCATTGCTTCAATCCATTCACTCTTCTTTACTGCTTCTTCAAATTCTGCAGGTTCACAGATAGCAATATTGCTACTTTCATAAATTTCAGCTAATGATCTTGTACCTCTTACTGGTTCATCGTCAAAGTTGTCATTAGTAATCTCCAAGATTGGAGATTCTTGCTTCTCTGTTGATGATTCCAGCTTTTCTTCTGGTTGCTCCCACTTCCATTGCTTATCTTCCATAAAGTTGACGTCTCTACTTACCAGAATTCTTCCATTTTGAGGCTGGAAGATTCTGTAAGCTTTTGATGGACTGCTGTATCCAATGAATACTCCTGGTTCTGACTTCTTATCCAGCTTATCTCTTTTCACCTGTGGTACATGAGTGAAACAAATACAACCAAAAATTTTTAAATGTTGCAGGTCTGGTTTGTATCCAAACCAAGCTTCAAAAGGAGTTTTTTTCTGCAAGGCTCTGGTTGGCATTCTGTTCAGCAGATACACTGAGGTATTTGCAGCTTCAGCCCATAATTTCTTTGGCAACTCTTTTTCGTGTAGCATACATCTAGTCATTTCCATGATACTCCTGTTTTTTCTTTCACTTACACCATTCTGTTGAGGTGTGTAAGGTGCAGTAAGCTGATGTTCAATTCCAGATTCATCACAGAATTGCTGAAATCTCCCACAGGTATACTCCTTTCCATTGTCTGATCTTAATGTCTGAATCCTGCACCCACTTTGGTTTTCCACCCATGTTTTATACTTCCAAAACACATTAGCAACTTCTGATTTGAATTTAAGAAAGAAAATCCAACAGAACCTGGAATAATCATCAATGAAGATGATATAATATTTGTTGCCATTCAGTGAAGCTGTACTCAAAGGACCTCCAACGTCTGTATGTACCAGCTGAAGTTTTCGTGTTGCTCTCCAGGTTGCATGAGGGAAAGGTTTTCTGGCCTGCTTACCATATTGACATGCTGCACAGTTTGCTGACCTGTTCTCCAGTTGTGGTACTCCTTTTACAAGAGTATGTTTTTGCATATACATAAGCCCTGCATGATGAAAGTGTCCAACTCTTTTATGCCACAATTCATCACTGCATGTTTTTGCAGAAAACACACTCTGCTCCTTCTCCATAAGGTTTAAAGTAAAACCTTTTGATTTCATTTTTACCCTGAACACGTTGTTGCCCAAGTTGTCTTTGATCAGACACCATTGATCTTCAAAACTTAATTTGAAACCTTTTTCCATAAGCTGTCCAACACTAAGCAAGTTTTGATCAATGTCAGGCACATATAAAACATCTGAAATATACTTCAAACCTGACAAACTGTTTAAGACAACAATTCCTTTGCCTTTGACATCAATGTAATCACCATTTCCAATTTTAACTTTGGAAATAGTCGTTCTGTCAAGTTCTTTAAACAAATCCTGATTGTTTGTCATGTGGTTTGTGCAGCCACTATCAATCAACCAAGAATCATTCGAACTATTTCCTGTTGAAAAACATGATGCAACAAACAGCTGCTCCTCTTCAGGTTGTTGTGCAACAGGATTCGCCTTTTCTTCATTTTGTTGTGTCCTGCAGATTTTTTCAACATGTCCAATCTGTCCACATTTTCTGCACTTGATATCTGGTCTCCACCAGCACTTGATCGGCTGATGATTTGTTTTTTTACAGTAGGTACATGGTGGAAATGTTTCCACCTTGTTTCTGTATGTTTGAACCTTTTTCTTCTTGATGAATCTCCTGTCTTTACCTCCTCCTTGATATTGAGTTCTTGCTTGAAAAGCTCCCTGCATTGATTCTTCAAGTCTCATTGATCTTCTTTGTTCTTGTGCCTGCAGTGCATTTGTTAATTCTCCAAGAGAGATGCTGGTTAAGTCTTTTGATTCTTCTAATGAAGAGATCTTAGACTCATATTTTTCAGGCATAGTGACCAGTATTTTCTGCACAATTCTGTCATCAGAAAATTCTTTTCCAAGCAATCTTACTTTGTTTATTATGCTTAACAATCTGTCAGCATAATCTTTGATGTTTTCGGTTTCCTTCATTTTCTGCATTTCAAATTCTCTGATTAAATTCAGAACCTGCATATTTTTTGTTCTTTCATTGCCTTGATATTCCTTTTTAAGATAATCCCAAATACCTTTTGCAGAATCCAAATTCATGATTCTTGTGAATACTGTATTTGATACTGCAGCATATAAGCAAGCTTTGGCCTTGGATTTTCTTGTCTTCTTCTCCTTGTGAATCTTTAGTTGGGCTATAGTTGGATTTGCAGGCAAGTCAGGAACAACATAGTTTTCTTCCACAGCTTCCCAGAGATCTAGCGCCTCCAGATGCACTGTCATTCTGATGGCCCATGTTTCATAGTTTTCACCATTGAAGATTGGTGGTGAACCGTGTGAGATGATTGTTTCAGAATCCATTTTGTGTTTTTTTTTGTTGTGTTTGTGGTTTGATTTGGTTTGTGTTTTTGTTTGTCTCAACTCACAAGTCCCTCAAGATAAACTATTGCTCTGATACCAATTTGTTGGTTATAATTCTTTTGTTGCAGAACACAAGTGCATGCAAAACAGACGTAAAGAAGAGTTTGTAGAAGAATAATATTATTGATCTCAGAATTCTCTTTAAATAGAGTTAGAGTTTTACTTGGAAACAAAGACAATTTAAAATTCAAAAACATTGCATAACAACAGATCAGATATGATCAGTAATTTATTCCTAAAATCTTGGTCTTCAGCAGAGATCTTCATTGACGAAATACATGCAACAGCAACAGCACAGCTTCCTAGTCTTCTGCAGCTTTCTAAGACATTTCATCAACAATAATAAATCTCGGTACACTACAGAGCTCTATTTTTTACTTTAAATTACCAGCTCATGTTTGAAAAAAAAATCTGAGTTCCGTAAGAGAAGGCTCACTTAATAAGCAATCAGTTCTTCATCTGTACGTCATCTTTGTAGGAGGCCTGTCAATTGGAGTGTCATAATTTCAGCCCTGAGCTATCCTCAGAATAAGATGTGTTTTATTAAAATTTTGATATCGGCAAAAGGGGCAGCTAACAGATATTCAGACAACATGAGGAAAACTTTCCCTTTAATTAGCTCATCTCCTGCAAGATCCAAAGCAATACTAGCAAAGAATTAGCAACAGTCTTCTCGAATAAAATATCTGCTTTCAGTTTTGTTTCCATTTAACATGATATTACTAAGAATGGGATATCCAGGATGTCACCTTTGATACATTTAGGATTTGAATAGCCATACATCTGCATCTGGATTTTAAAGCTTGAAATCCATCATTAGCGATCCTGGATGTCTGACACCATTGAAGCAGCCTAATCACACTCAAGAAACATGAATAGTTTGTTAAGAAGGTGAGAGAGATATTGGAAGACATTCTTAATATAAAGATCCTACAGCTTTGCTTTACAGGAATGTATGGGGAGACCATGGAGAAAATGAAAAGCTAAAATGCAAATACAAATTCATAAATTTTGACAGATGGCATCCCTGTTTCTTGGCACTTCATTTTCTGTTAAGAATTCGAAGAGTGGACTAAAAAAACATGGTGGTTAGTGATTCTGTTATATCAACCCCAATGATCGAGGGTCAAAGTGAAAAAGGGTCTGATTATTCATATACAATATACATCTTCAAGCTGAAAGTGAAAAGATGGAAGAAAAAGAGCATGGACATGTCGCAATAATTTCTATCATTACGAGGAGAAATAATAATGTTTCAATAGAAGGGGGCAAATCTTACGAGGATAAGCCCCATATGTTTTTGAAGCATCTGACTTCAAAGCACCAACCCCACCATGCACTGCATATTTTCAGTTAAATGTCAGTTTCCTTGACAACATTCCAAATTGAAATTATCCAAATAGAGCAATGCCACTCAGAAATAATTAAAGAAAAAGATAGTCTTGGAATCATTTGTTGCCATGACCATATCCCTTTCCATACCATTTTTTTTCATTTCATAAATAACCAGCAGAATATTAGAATTATAGGTATGTACGCATAAGAAGAAACGTTCAAGAAAAGGCAGGGACTCAAACCTGAGTGTCTCATCATTGCAATTCGTGAAAGAAGCCGATGAAGTGTCAATGAAGTAGTAGCAATTTAGGCATGCTAAGATGTACTCCAACCACAAAATACCCCAAAACTTGGCCTTGCAATTGACTGCAGATGGGAAGAGAAATACCGGTTAGATGAATGGGTATTCTATGGTTCAGTTGCTTAGTCATAAAAGGCACATGTATATAAACTGTAAGAGATTATTGTCACGCAGTGAACTCGAATCAACATTATATGTGCAAGCAATGCACTTGCTCATTAATCTATAAACATTTCAGACCATTCCCTGCTGAAAATGAGAAATTGTATAACGATTGAAACCAATAAGTCATCTCCATCCTTTAGGGGCCAATTGCATGCTCATACCCACCTTCCGACAATGCAGTTGTCTTCAAATTCAGTAAATGGCAAAAACTGATTGGTCGGCACAAAAATGTCTTAGCATCGGAAATTGGCACCATAAAATGTAGTGCCTAAGAAGCAGTAATGGCTAGCAAAACAATAAACTGTGTATTCTCTACTCTCCAGACATCATTCAAACGAGGATTTCTTGGTAAAGTTCTGGCACATGGAAATGGCATGTTTAATAGGATTTCTTGGGATAATGGTCATCAGTCATCTGTAGTCATTGCAAACAATGCCCTAGTAAAATCACTCCACTTAACCTTGCCATTCACAATCGGCATTAGCAAAGAAGGAAAAACATTTAGCTTTGGAACATGCATTTAACACACATGGAGAGGATCTGGAAATAGAAATTACAGAATACACAAACCGTTTGACGTAGCAGAATGCTAACGAAAATAATAAAAAAAAAAGGTCACCGCCTCTTTTTTGAATGGTTTACTCGAATCCACGAGTAAGAATAACTACCTGAATCCACGAGTATCAAAGTAACATTTCTGAAAGAAAATTCTTATTCAAAATCAAAAGTATCCTAATGAGTGGATGGCTGCCTGTATTTATAAGCTGTCAACCCTAATCCTACTCAAATAATTACTTACGGAAATAAATAGAAAAATAAGGGGTAATAGGAAAATCCCCACAAAAGAAATAAATCACGTCCTAAACTTAAACTGAAATAATAGAGGCACACAAGGGCCACAAATAAAAATCTACGTTAAAAATAAGGAAAGAGTAGTTGGCAATTGTTTCATGGTAGTAATTATGTTCAGGACTTATATTCTTCGGTTGCAACAAACCGTAATTCAGTTCATGGCAATCTCTTTGCCTGTTGCAGCAAGCTGTCCTGTTATAGTAGCAAGCTGGCCTACATCAGTCTCCCCTGCTTGAAAAGAACTCGCCCTCGAGTTAGTCAGATTAGAGGATGACTCGTCGGGTGGATGATATTCAAAAAGGTCGGCCACGTTGAAGGTGGGAGATATTGCCATTTCTGTAGGGAGGTCCACTCTATATGTATTATCGCTAATCTTTTGTAGAATCTGATAAGGGTCATACTTTTTGTCTCTTAACTTATTAAATGTTCCCACTGGCAACCGCTCTTTACGCAGATACACCATTACAAGATCTCTTACCTCAAATAATTTAATTCGTCGTTTTCGATCTGCGGCTGATTTGTATTTGCCATTGGACTCCGCCAGCTTCTTACGCACCTTTTCCTGAATGGCTTTAATTCGGTCAGCCATATGCTCTACTGCAATACTCATTCCTGGAAGTTTTGGTAGAGACACTAAATCTAATGCATGACTTGGGGGCTAGCAGTATACCACCTGGAATGGTGTCTTCCCAGTTGATATGTTTAACATGCTGTTATAGGCAAACTCAGCTTGAGCCAACATAAGGTCCCATTGCTTAGGCTTCTCCTCGGATAGGCAGTAGATTAAATTGCCCAGAGTGTGGTTTACCACCTTTGTTTGCCCGTTGGTTTGAGGGTGGCTAGTTCTGCTGAAGTTAAGTGTTGTGTCAAACCGCCGCCACAAGGTTCTCTAGAAATGGCTTAAAAATTTAGTGTCTCGATATAAGGTGATAGATTTAGGAACCCCATGTAGACAAACAACTTCCTTGAAGAATAAATTAGCCACATGCACGGCATCAGAAATCTTTTTGCATGCAATAAAATGGGTCATTTTAGAGTACTTGTCTACCACCACAAAGACTGAATCAATACCACGCTGAGTTCGTGGAAGTCCTAGGATGAAATCCATCGAAAGATCTTCTCAAGAAGCTGCTAGAATGGGCAGGGGTAGGTATAGACCTGTATTCTGGGTTTGGCCCTTGGCTGCTTAGCACGTTGGACATCTTTTGACATGGCTACCAATATCGCGCTTCAGCTGGGGCCAATAATATCTTTCTTCTGCAAGGGTCACGGTCTTATCCCGACCTAGGTGTCCTCCCAAGCAGCCTTCATGCAGTTCATGGATCACCTGCTCCCTTAATAAGCTCTTGGGAATACACAACTGATTGCCCCAAAATAAGTACCCCTCTTGAATATGCATTCCTTCATGAGGTAGCCCTTGTTGACACTTGCTCCACATATTTCTGAAATCCTCATCATCTGCATACAATTCCTTAAGACAATCGAAGCCTATGACTTCAACCCGTATGGTGATGAATAGAGACACCCTTCAGTTTAGAGCATCAGCCGCTTTATTCAGCTGACCTGACTTATGTTTCAGGCTGAAGGTGAATCGCTAGATGAAGGAAACCCAACGAGCATGCATTCTGTTCACAGTACTCTTATTGTTAGTGAATTTAAGTGCTTGGTGATCACTGAATAGGATGAACTCCCTCTGCACTAAGTAATGCTCCCAAACTTTTAGAGCTCGAAATACAACATACAACTCACACTCATAGGTGGACCACTTCTGGCAATTCGTACTAAGTTTTTCACTATAGAATGCAATGGGTCTGCTTTCTTGAGATAGAACAACACCAATACCAATGATAAAAGCATCGCAGTCCACCTCAAATAATTTATCAAAATCTAGCAGTGCCAAAACTGAGGTAGAAGATAACTTCTCTTTAATCATTGCAAAACTGTGCTCTGTTTCGATTCCCCAATGGAATTTCCCTTTCTTCATGCATTCAGTGATTGACGCGACGATTCAGCTAAAATCCCTGACGAATCGTCGGTAAAATATGGCTAAGCCATGAAAGCTACGCCCTTCGCCAACATTTTTCAGGGTAGGCCAATCCCGAATGGCTCGAATCTTTTCTTCATAGACTTTAATCCCGTCAGCACTCACAATAAATCCCAAAAATAATAAACTGCTGGTTATGAATTTGCACTTCGTCAAATTAGCATATAACTTGTTCTGCTGCAAAACCGTAAGTACCTTCCTCAAGTGCTCAAGGTGGTCAGATTCAATTCGGCTATAAATCAATATGTCATCGAAGTATACTACAACGAAGCTGCTAGTAAATTGTTTGAGTACCTAATTCATTAACCACATGAAAGTACTTGGGGAATTGGTTAGTCCAAACGGCATTATCAACCACTCGTACAAACCATCTTTCGTTTTGAAAGCGGTTTTTCATTCATCCTCGGGCCTGATTCGATTTTGATGGTATCCACTCCTTAAGTCAATTTTTGAAAAGATTTTGGAACCGACCAGCATGTCAAGCATATCCTCTAGTTGAAAAATAGGAAATCGATACTTAATGGTAATCTTGTTGATAGCTCGGCTATCGATGCACATGCGTCAGCTACCATCTTTCTTTGGTACTATATAAGGACTCATACTCTCTTGAACCATCCTTTTTTTATCAGCTCTTCCACTTGCTCCTATAGGACAAGACCCTCTTTCGAACTCATCTGATAGTGTGGCCAATTTGGTAGGCTAGCCCCGGGAATTAAATCAATTTGATGTTGAATATCGCGCATGAGAGGTAACCCCTCTGGTAAATATGTTGGTATTATGTCCTGGAATTATGGTAGTAAGGGCAATAGTGCCCTTGGAACGTTGGGAGGGTCAATTCCAATTCCTCCACCCACTACCACTGCAAAAACCTCACTGGCCTCTTTGGTTTCTGCTATAAATGTCCCTCCATCAACCAGCAATATCGGCTTCCCCTTCACCTTCATCTCTACTGTAGAGAAGTCATTTTTTAGAGGACCCAACACTACCTCCTGCCCTTCTCTCATGAAGACATATACATTATCATGGCCTTTGTAGGTAACGTCCACATTATATTGCCATGGCCTGTTTAGAATCATATGACAGGCATCCATTTCGACAACATTATAAATAATCTCGTCCATGTAATTTCTCCCAATGGAGAATTGAATGCAGCAAGTTTCAGTAACTTTTGTCTCTGCACCCTGCTTGATCCAGCCAATTTTAGAGGGTGAGGGATGTTTCTCCGTCTTCAAACCTAGTTTCATTACCATTGTTTTGGAGATTATGTTCTCGCTACCGCCACTATCAATAATAACATCACATACCTTTTTGTTCACAGTACACCAGGTTCGAAATATGTTGTGACATTGTGACTGCTCCATCTGTTTCGGTGCCAGCAGAAGTCTTCTAACTACCAGAGAACGTGAAAGTAACTCTCCATCATCTCCCCCTGTAATTTCATCTCCTTCGTAGGTGTACTCAGTCTCGTCCTCTACCCTTTTTGCCTCTAGGTCTATTCCCTCTCCTGGCTTAATCAGGTTCTCTACTCTCCATTTTGGACACTGATTAAAGTGATGTCCTGGTTGTCCGCACCTGTAGCATTTATCTAAAGTTGGTATGAAATAGGGATTCCTTTGTGCTTCTGGAGGCACTACTCCTGCTGTCGTCATCTGCGTTTTGCTACCACTTAGCCCTTTTGTAAAGTTAGACATGGGAGGTGGAGGGTTTAGTGGGAAATTTTCTTTGTGCTGCAACATGCATAGAATCAACGGGGTTCCTTGCCACGCCTGTTGCTCTTGTCCTGTCTAATTGTGCCTCTGCTTTTGTAGCCAAATTAATGGCTTCTGTTAAGGAATAGATGGTGTGTATTGAAACTCGGTCTTGTATATTTAAGCGCAATCCTCTAATGGACCTAGCAACTTGTTGCGCGTCTGTTTTCAACAAATTATTATGAAAAGATAATCTGTGGAATTTCTCAACATATACTTGAATCGTCCGACTCCCTTGTCTGCAATCCTGGTACTGCTGAAATAGTATCTGCTCATAATCTGGTGGCAAATACCTGTAATGCAGCAATCGTCTCATCTTTGACCATGTCTATAACATCCCTTTTCTTTGTCTCATTCATGTGAGTTGTAACTATTCCCACTAAGCGGAGGCTCCTCCCATTAATCTGTAGGCGACTAACTTCACTTTTTTATCTTCAGGGATTTTCATGTAGTCAAAGAACCTCTCCACTACTTCTAACCAATCGAGAAACCCCTCAATCTGAAGCTGACCATTAAAGCTGGGTAGATCCATCTTCATCCAAAACGCTCGAGGCTCTCGCTCTCCTATATCGTGATGGCCCTGTCGATTAGGTCTTAATATGTGTTCGGCATATTCTTCATCATCACTTAATTCTTCCTCGTAAGCTAGCTGCCTACTTGGAATTGGATTATGTTCACGAGTAGGGTCAATCTTTTCCCTGTAATTCTTGCGATCCCTCACATCTTCACGCCGCTGATTATTTCCAGTCATTAATCTAGTAAGAGTTGTTTGTATTGCTTACAAGGTCTGCTGGGTTTCACGTTGGAAAGTTCTAAATTTTGCCTGTGTGATCACGTTGTCATCACGGATTCCGCCATCAAGGGCTTCTCGTTCGTTCAGTGTGTTTGCCATCAGAACAACGATTAGACCTGCTCTAATACCAATTGACATAGCGAAAGGCTAACAAAAATTAAAACAAAAAAGGTCACCGCCGCTTTTCTGAATGGTTTCCTCGAATCCACGAGTAAGAATAACTACCTGAATCCATGAGTATCAAAGTAACGTTTTTGAAAGAAAGTTCTTATTCAAAATCAAAAGTATCCTAATGAGTGGATGGCTGCTTGTATTTACAAGCTGCCAACCCTAATCCTACTGAAATAATTATTTACGAAAGTAAATAGGAAAATAAGGGGTAATAGGAAAATCCCTACAAAAGAAATAAATCACGTTCTAAACTTAAGCTGAAATAATAGAGGCACACAAGGGCCATAAATAAGAATCTACGTTAAAAATAAGGAAAGAGTAGCTGGCAATTGTTTCATGGTAGTAATTCTGTTTAGGACTTGTATTCTTCGGTTGCAGCAAACCGTAATTCAGTTCATGGCAATCTCTTCGCCTGTTTCAGCAAGTTGTCCTGTTACAACAGCAAACTGTTCTGCATCACCGTTTCTCGTTTCAATGATACTTCTTATGACTGGATGGCATTGCTCAGCATTTCAGATTACCCTTGTCAAGAGTGAGGCCCCTCTCCATCATCTAATCCCATACCCTACAAGCATCTGAAAGCTTATTTTCCCGTACAAGAGCTCCAATGATCAATTTATAAGTCACTTCATCAGGAAAGGATCCTCTATAGATGCATAACTTTACCTCCTCTCAAAGATTTACAAAATCCATTTATAAGGGCATTATATGAAACCACATCAGGAATAATACCTTTTTCTACCATGTCACAAAAAATGCTGAGAGCCATCTCAACTTTAGTAGAGGAGAAGAATCATAAAGTGAAGAATTTGAATGGAACAGTGGGTCGATTAATGAAGGAGAAAGAACACATTGGTACTTTACTTAGGAGTGCCTTGTCAAAGAGGATGAAATTAGATCCATCCTCCAAACAAATGAGTTGTTGAACTTCTCTAATAAAATGAAACTTGATTTTGATATGCTTTGTACGTCCATAAAAGACTGGATTCTTTAAAATTGATACTGCAGAACTGTTATCACACATGATTTTAGTAGCTTCAACCTGTTCATGCCCCAAATCCTTTAACATTTTCCTCAACCAAATTGCTTGGTTAACAGCAGAGGCGGCATCAATGTACTTTGCTTCTGCAGTGGACTAAGTTGTTGTCTCTTGCTTCTTTGAACTCCAGGTGAAGACACCTGAACTGAGTGAGAATAAATACCCTAAAGTGCCTTTTGAATCATCAACACATCCTTCCCAGTCACTGTCAGTATAGCCTCTTAGTTCCACAACCCCTTCTGATGATCTTGGACAGAAAATACCAGATTAATAGTACCTTTGATGTATCTAAGTATCCTTTTTGCTGCAATGAAATGAGTCTCCCTTGGAGAATGCATGAACCTTGAAAGAATACTCACAGTAAACAATATGTCAGGTCTGCTTTCTGTGAGATATTGAAGGCTGCCAATTAAGCCTCTATACAAACTTTCATTCACTTTTTCAGATTCATCATCCTTGCTAACCTTGATACTTGTTATCATAGGAGTCCCCACTGGTTTATAATCCTGTATTTTGAATCTTTTTAGGATGTCTAAAGCATACTTCTTTTGGCATGTAAAAATGCCATGGCTGGATTGCATCACTTCCATTCCAAGGAAATAATTCATCATTCCAAGGTCAGACATCTCAAACATCTTCTTCATTTCATCTTTTAACTCTTGGATCATTCCAAGTTCACTTCCTATGATAAGCATATCATCTACGTAAATAGATACAATTAGAAAATGGTTACCACAGGATTTCACATACAAAGTTGCTTCATTTTGGCTTCTGTTGAACCCAAGTTGAAGCATATGTGTGTCCATTCTGTCATACCAAGCTCGGGGAGCTTGTTTCAATTCATACAAGGCATTCTTAAGTAGATACACATGATCTTATTTATCTTTAACAACATATCCATTGGGTTGCTCTACAAAGATTTCTTCAGCAAGAAATTCATTCAAGAAGGCAGACTTGACATCAAGTTGGTGAATCTGCCAAGAGTTATGTGCTGCAAGTGTAATGAGAAGTCTAATAGTATCATACCTTGCTACTGGAGCAAAGGTCTCTAGGCAGTCCACACCATATTGCTGAGCATAACCCTTTACCACCAATCTAGCCTTATGTTTACATATTGACCCATCTGGATTGAGTTTTGTTTTAAAAACCCATCTTACACCTATCACCTTGCGATGCTTAGGCCTTTCAATCAGCTGCCATGTTGCATTTTTATTGATCATTTCCATTTCTACCTCCATGCTGGAAATTCTTGAGCTTCAGTATAGCTGGTTGGTTCTAGAATTGCTATGTTACATCTTAGGTGAATATCTTCCAATGATCTTGTGCCTCTAACTGGAAAGTCATCCATTGATTCACCAGCTTCCAGCTGAGGTTGAATGGTGAATGGATGATCAGAAATCATATTTTTCTGATGTTCCTAATCCCATGTGGTTGCTTCATCAACCTTCATATCTCTGCGGAGAATTACCTTCTCTGTTTATAAGCAAAGGATTCTGTATCCTTTGGTTGTTATTCCATAGCCCACAAGAACTCCCTTTTGAGCTTTGTTGTCAAGTTTTATCCTCTTTAGCTCAGCTATATGATAATAACATATGCTGCCAAAGATTCGAAGATGATCTACAGCAGGTTTGACACCATTCCAGCCTTTATATGGTGTCTTGTCCTCCAGTGCTTTGGTTGGAAGTCGGTTCAGCAAGTAAACAGAGGTATTAACTGCCTCTGCCCATAATTTGTTTGGCATTTTCTTCTCAAGTAAGAGACATTTAGCCATCTCCATTACTATCTTGTTCTTCCTCTCTCACACACCATTTTATTGTGGTGTGGTGTCCTGATGCACAATGCCTCTTCTATTGCAATACTTAAAAAACTGATTTGAGGTATATTCAGTACCATTGTCAGATCTTAAGCATTTAATTAGCATGTCACTTTGATTCTCAACTAAAGCTTAGAATGTTTGAAAGATTGTAAATACTTCACTCTTAAATTTGATGAAATACACACAATGCATCCTAGTATAATCATCAATAAAGAGAATGAAATACTTGTTACCACATAAAAAGGCTGTCTTCATAGGTCCACACACATCAGTGTGGATGAGCTGAAGCTTTTGGCTAGCTTTCCATGCTTGCCTTTTAGGAAATGGTGGCCTTGATTACTTGTCAAGTTGACATGTTTCACACAATTGAATCTCACCATTCAATGTGGGCAATGCTTCAACCATTTCCTTTTGTTTCAAAATTGACAAGCTTTTTTGATTGAAATGTCCAAATCTTTTATGACAAAGATTTGAAACATCCTGAGTAGCACTCACATATGCATAATTGGATACTTTATCCAAGTCAACAACAAAGCTTTTGTTTTTCATCTTTACATATAACACTTGTTCTCTAAAAGGATCAAAGATAGTGCATTTATGATCCTTAAACTGAAGAGAATAGTTTTTCTCAATCATTTGTTCAACACTCAACAAATTTTGACTGATTTCAAGTATGAATAACACATCAGGAATGTTTTGATACCTAAACTTGTTTGAACATTTACTGACCTTCAGAAATTCTTCATTGCCAACCTTTACTCTGGATTTATAAGATTCATCAAAGGTTTTGAACATTCCAGCATTATTGCATAAATGGTGTGTGCATCCACTGTCAATAAGCCAAGTATCAGCTGAATCATTTGTTGAGAAACAAGTGACAACAAAGAATTGCTCCTCATATGTATCAACTTCATCTGCTATGTGAGCTTGTTAAGGTTTTGGGTCTGAATTTTTAAACTTGCAGACCTTTGTGATGTGCCCTGATTGTTTGCAATTTCCACAAATTACATCTGGCCTCCTCCAACAATATTTTTCTGAATGTGTGTTTCTTTTACAGTGAATGCAAAGAGGAAACTTCTTTTGCTTTGAACCTTCACTAGTGTTGCCCTCTTCATTTCTGCCTTTAATTCTCAAATTAAGCAACTTCTTTCCTTTTCTAGTTTGTTGATTTTGCACATAAAAGGCTCCTTCAGTCAATCTATCTTGCCTGATTGTTCTTCATCGCTCCTGTGCTTGAAAAGCACTCATTAGTTCATCTAATGAGATTTTACTGAGGTCCTTAGATTCTTCCAGAGAGGAGATTTTGGATTCAAACCTCTAAGGAAGAGTCACAAGAACCTTCTTCACAATCCTACTGTCAGAAAAGTCTTCTCCAAGTAATCTGATGTTATTGATAATTAGTGAAATTCGATCAGAATACTTGGAGATTGTTTAATCTTCTTGCATGTTAAGTGCCTCAAAATCTCTCTTCAAATTCAGCACTTGCATTTGCCTTGTTCTATCACTGCCTTGGTATTCTTCTTTTAGTTTGTTCCAAGCCTCGTTGGCTGAATTGCATGCCATAATTCTGTAGAAAATGCTTTCTACCACAGAATTTTGGATGATTGATTTTGCCTTAGATTTCTTTGTCTTTTCCTCACTGCTGAACTTGATTTGAGCCACAGTGGGATTTGTTGGTAAGGGAGCTAATGGTTTGTCTTTGGAAACAATTTCCCAAAGATCATAAGCTTCAAGAAAGGCTTGCATCTTCACTAACCAAATGTGGTAGTTTTCGCCAGTGAACATAATGAGAGAGTTTAAAAGTAGGTTGTTGGATGTCATTTTTGAGATCTTGAAAAAAGTGTTTTGGTCCTGTAAGATCAAAGAGTGCTCTGATACCACTGTTATGAATTGTGTTGTTGTGTTTTGTGCAGGTGAAGGGATGCACAATCAAGAACAACAGTGCTGGGTATTTGAAGAACACAAACTACACACAAGGTGTTTGATAAAATGTCTCTCTAATTATTTTATTAATTACATGTCTTTAAATACATGAAAAAACTAGATATGTATGTTGGCCTTGGCAGTGGCTTGGGCTGGACTTTGTAGGCTACCGCAATACCGAGACACACCAACAGAGTCAAATGAAATGGAGCTTTCGGAACCCCTCCTATGATCGTCTCTTTCCATTCTTCCTTTTTTGTGTATGTATCACGAACTCTCAAAATTATAGAAATGATAGTCAATACATCTTCATTCTTCAAACTTAGGCTTTTTTTCCTCCCTATAATGAAGAAGATTTGCACAACCATATGAATTATTGACTATTTGTTGTATATGACTCTGATGACCTACTTCTGAACATTGCCCAAGATGATGATGTACTGTGCAGTTTGTTACATAGCTGCACGACAGAATAATAGAAGATGTTGCAACAAGTAAAAGACTACTATAGGAAGGCAAGAAGGAGCAGGAAGTAGAGATGCTAGGAGCACGCAACCTGTTGTTTACTTATTAATATTTTGTTAGTTAGTTGGAGTACATTTAGTTAGCAAAGTTTGTAAATCAGTTAGAGTTAGTTGGATTGATATGTTAGTAGTCAATGTGGATTACTATAAAAGCACATTATACGGATTACATTATATATGAATAGATTGCAGTCTAATTTTGATCTCATTTCTTTCTTTTCTTACTATTCTCTACTACTATCACTCTGCTTCTTAGCTTCATCTTCTTGATTTGTTAAAAGATCTTAACAATTGGTATCAGAGCCTTAAGATCTAACACTATGGTGGAAAATCATAAGCTAAAAAACGTTGAAGAACACTGCAAGAAATTGGAGGAGCAAATACAGATCCTTTAACAAAAACTTCAGGAGTCCCTGGTCGATGAACAAAACAAATGGCAGGAACAACTCGGTAAAAAAAGTTAGAAGACTGATCAGATTAGTGCTCAAATTGAAACATTATTGAACCAATTTCAAACATTCCTTACTCATCATATGACAGGGAAGGATGTGGGAAGCACTTCCAGAGGAATCTTACATATACCAGCAAGGGGCAATCCAGAAGGAATGTTATCAAGGGAAAAAGGTCCTGCTAGGGGAGATCAAACTTATAGCCATGATGGATAATGCTGCCTGTCCAAGGATGGATCTGACAACATTTCGAGGAGATAATTTTAGGGGTTGGTTGAGGAGGTGCAAGAAGTTTTTTAGGCTCAACTCAACTTCATTTCAGCAATGGGTAGAACTAGCGTCTCTTTACTTCGAAGGAAAGGCAGAAAACTGGTTTGAAGGCTATATGTGTGGGGTAGAGGGTAATCTTGATTGGGAAGAATTTTCAGGAGCCATATGCAACCGGTTTGGTAATAGAGCTAACATTGTGGAGGAATTTAACAAATTAACACATAAGGGTGGTATTAAGGAATACATTGAGAGGTTTGAGGAACTGAAATCATTAATGCATTCGTTAAATTCCTTACTTCTTGAGTCCTACTATATTTCCAGCTTCATTAGTGGGTTAAAGGAGGACATCAAACTAATGTTGAAGATATTAAATTTATGTTTTAATGTGTATAATATGTTTCCTTTAGCTTTAAATTTCTATTTTGGTTGAATGTTAGGGTTTTAAAAATTGTGTTTTGGGTTTATTGATGAATTAATTTGAATGTTATAGGGTTGATTGTTGTGGGTAATGGATTGTTTAGTTGATTTTGAGAGATTGTAAGTAAAGATGATGATTTTGAGTTATGATTTGTGTAAATGGTGAATTTTGAGTTAGAAATCTGGAACGAACAGTAGGTTTTCTGTTGAAATTCTGGGTTTAAGGTTGAAGATGACACAATTTCGGTTTGGTCCCTCAATTTGTGAAAATTACAGTTTAGTCCCTAAACTTTGGAAAAATTATAGATTGGTCCTTGGAGCATATTCCTAGATTCTGGACAGAATAAAAGATGAATTATGGACAAACTTCCACTATAGTCATGAATTTATGATATTTTGAATTTGATCCTCCAATTTGACAAAGTTACAATTTGACCCTTAAAAATATGATAAATTACAAATTGATCCCTAGCTGTAATATTAGCTTTTGCAGTTGGTTTGATGATTAATTGAGGGTTATTTAGTGAATTATTATCAAGTCTTATTATTTGTTTTATTATGGATTAGATTTCGGGAAAAATGTTTAATTTTTGGGTTTTTGAGAAAATTGACTAGTTAGTTCAAAAACATATCGGGTTATGGAATACACCTTTAGTTAAGTGTATTAAATAGGTTAAATTTTATTTCAAGTCGTTCTTGAATATGTGTCCTTTGTATTCAAATAATCTTGATATTCTACAGGTGAGACGTCAGTATGATTTTCTTCGGTATCTGTTTTTGACTTCTGTTTGCTTTCGAGTCAGGTGAGTGAATAATTTTTCATATGCATGAGAAATATTATAAATATTTGATTTGTTAATATGAATTGGATCATGATTCTTGATAATATATATATATATATATATATATATATATATATATATATTGATTATTATCCTTATTATGATAAAGCATAATCAATTGTTGAATCTGAATTCTTGATATGAACCAGTATATATTTTGAATTGACTTTTGAATTGATAGCTCCTCATTTGATTGATGTCATGAGTTGAGCCTTGAGATATGAATATGTCTGTTTGATTATGATTATGAACCTATAGTATGTCAGTCAAAATACTCATGCTAACAGGGTAGTGTTAGTCTTTATGCACATTGTATCTGAACCCTAGTTGGTCCGGAGAGTCACCAACTTGTGTGGACTGATCATCCCACAGTACGGAGCCTTATACTCATAGCATTTTGATTTTCTGACGAGCTTTACCTTATGATATTCTTGTTATGGCATATTTAAGAAACCTTCCTATAAGAACCTAAAGCCATAATTGTATACATATACGTTATTGTTATATTATCTCGTGTGTGTGTGTATTGAACGCTATCTACTCACTAAGTTGTTGAACTCACCCTCCCATTATTTATTTTTCCAGGCTTATAACTTGTTAGCGGGTCATTTTATTGGATCTTCAGGACCTGTTATTTTGTTGAAATTTGTATTTTTCCTTATGTTTAGTTAGTGCTCCACAACTATAAAATTGTATTAACTCTTGTATTAAGACAATTAAATTATATTATGAAGTTAATTTTGTTATTAGTGCTACGTTGAACTCTGATTGAGTTATTTGAAGGATACGTTTGTATGTAAGTTTGGGTTTGCATAGGCATGGAACCTTGGAGAGGAACCTTGCCTATGTGCCGATCATGGATTCGGGATTTGGGTCGTGACAAACTTGGTATCAGAGCTTTAGGTTAAAGGAACAATAGTATAATTAAATTTCATAATAAGTGGAGCATTAGGATCCATATTGTCTTATTTGTTGTCTTTGAAATTCTGAATTCTCATCAAGCATATCTTCTTACTTATGATAGATATGCTTTCCTATAATTCTGTGATAATTATCATGCTATTCTCCTAGCATGACTTGAGTGCTCTCACTTTTTTATAGGAAACGCCAAGGAATAGACGAATAGCTGATACTATTAAAGTAGATGACGATCAAGATGATGTCCCTATTGTGCGGTTGAGAACTACAAGGCAGAAAAGGAGGCGCGGTGCACCTGTGCCTCAACATGTTGAGGAGGTACCTCTACTAGTGGAGGAAGAGCCTCGGGAGATAGAAGAGGCAAATATGGTTGATGAAACAGGTGTGGGGGTAGCTGACCCTGAGCCTGTTACAACGTTTCAGCAACTTAGCCAGGTTGTGTGAACCTGGATAGAGTTTATTATAGAGAGAGATAGAAGAAGGGATAGAGATGTACCCTCGACATCCCATACTGTTCAGAGAGTTAATGTGTTGTTAAATGACTTCATGAAGTTGGCACCTCTTATTTTTACTAGGATGGACAGTTTAGAGGATCCTCAAAGGTTCCTAGATGATATTTGGCAACAGTGAGAAGCTTTGGGATGTACAAACCACCGAGCTGTGAGTTTGGCATCGTTCAGGTTGGAAGGAGATGTGGCAATCCCTTGGTTTGAGTCTAGGAAAAGAGCAAGGCCAATAGCGTCTTAGTGGACATGGAAGAAGTTTAACTCCATGTTCTTAGACAGGTTTCTCCCTCAGAGCGTTAGGGATGCTCGATTTTATAAGTTTGAGAGGTTATCTCAGGGGAGCAGGACAGTGGATGAGTATGATCTGAAGTTCACTCAGTTGTCCAGGTTTGCAAATCTCTCTACCTACTAAGGAGTGGAGGGTGAAGAGGTTCATTAGATGACTCAAATCCTCTATGTATATGGTGATGGTGTCACAGGTGTTTCCATCCTACAGGTGTTTCCATCCTACTCCTTAGCTGATGATAGCACTAGGTTGATAGAGGCGCGAGAATTAAAGGACATGACTGTAGGCCAGTCTAAGAGGCCTAGAGAAGAGGGTCAGTCTTTTAAGCAACAGGGATTATGTGATATCCCACATCGAAAGCGAGCGTCCAGAGCCAGGACCTTATAAGTGGTGCTAGTTGCTAACATATTGTACATGTATTGGGGCCATGCGCAAGAACAAAACCGTGAGGGGGACCTGGGTAGAAGCCCTGGAAATGGGTGGACTGGGAGGTCCAAAGCGAACAATATACAGCATGTTGGGTCAGGCCATTACATTTGGTATTAGGGCTGAGGACAGCTCGTCTTACGGTGGGGGAATTGTGATATCCCACATCAGAAGCGAGCGTCCAGAGCCAGGACTCTATAAGTGATGCTGGTTGCTAACATGTTGTACGCGTTTTGGGGCCATGTGTGGCTGCCAAGAACAAAACCGTGAGGGGAACTTGGGTAGAAGCCCTGGAAATAGATGGACTGGAAGGTCCAAAGTGGAAAATATACAACATGTTGGTCAGGCCGTTACAAATTAAGTACATGTCCGTCTAGGGGACAAAGTGGACGTCAGGGCTCATGGGTTCAGAGGAGGTTTAGACAAAAACTGTCAGTTAGTGGCTCAGACGGTCATAGTATCAATAGTGGTACTCAGTTTAGTTCAGACTACACCTTATAGTTCATTTGTTTCACTGGAAATAGTTTTTTATGTCAGCACTGTACAGAGAGTGTTAAAAAAAGACTAGGACTTGTTTTAGTTGTGGCCAAAAGGTCATTTTTTAGACAATAAAGTGACGGAAGCCTGAATTAGGCACCCACACCCTTAACAGTATTGGCCACTAATTCCAACTCATTCATCCTCAGGCATTTAAGATCTGCTAGCTATGGAGAAAGTATCCCGTCGACCTTCCTTAAAGTATACCCTGGAAAGCTTTTTACACATGGAAGTTTCATTGAGAGACGCGGAAGAAAACGAGAGAGGGCTCAAACATTTCAACCAAACTCTTTGTGTTGAAATTTTTGGAACTCTCTGCAGACAGCCATAACTACAAGCACATACATACACATCACTCGCATACATTACAATCGTGCACAAATCGTACTTTAAGTGCCATGAGCCTCTGGCTCAATGGCATCCATGTCCCCCACCTCGAAAGAGGTGTTCTGATCCGAGCCTATCCTTCTAACAAAAGCTAAAACGAAAGAAAAGCACAATCATACATTCTTAAGTGCATGAAACTATAGATATGCTTATGAGATCATGATATCTTCTGATAGTCACTGAAGGTAGTTGACTGGTACAAGGATGAGAGGTGTCTTCTTAGAGGTAGTAACACTAACACCAGCTTTCTCTTCCATGTTGATGTCTTCCATATTAATCCCATCGGGAAAAACCCAATCAAAACAATACAAGAGATTTGCAAGTATAATCTCCATTGTTATAGATCCCATATGAATACCAGGACAAATTCTTCGACCAGATCCAAATGGCAAGTACTCAAAACTTTGTCCTTTATAGTCAATGGAGCTATCAAGGAATCTTTTAGGGAAAAACTCTTCAGGATCCTTCCAGTACTTGGGGTCACGTCCAATTGCCCAGACATTAATTTGGACCAGCATCTTCGGGTAGATATTATGACCACTGACTTTACAGTGAGACATGGTTTCTCTTGTGATAAGTAGTGGGGCAGGAGGGTGCAGTCTCAGAGTTTCTTTTATTACCATCCGGAGATACTCAAGTTGATCGATGTCGCTTTCAGTAACTCTTCCCTTATTTCCAACACATTTCCTAACTTCATCCTGCACTTTCTTCATCACTCTTGGATTCCTAACAAGTTCTGCCATTGCCCAATTCACTGTCAGTGAAATAGTGTCTACTCCTCCCAGAAATAAATTCTGACAGACAAACATCAGAATCCAATTAGACAATTAATCTGTTTAAACAATAGAGAAAAGTAGGCAATTAATTTCATAATAACAGCAAGCAAATATTTCTTTATAGCTTTAGTTTATAACAGAAATTACAGCGCATGATGTTGCTGGACAGCATCATTTAGCATGTTGCTCTTACTATTCCCAACACTTGCACAGTGATGAATCTCAAGAATCATGCAAATTTATCAAGCACAACAACTTAGCTTTGAGATTATACTCTGAGGGGTTTTTCTAAATGGTATAGCAACCATGCCAAGAAACACAACGAAATTTTCTGATATAATAGCACTTGAAAAAGCTTTGGCAATGCACAGACAAGGGCTTAGATATAATGATAGACGCCACCTCCAACCCAAAAGCCAATACTAAAAACGTACGGGTACATCTTATATATAAGCACCTTACTTACCACTGGGCACCCAACAAAAACTATCTAACTTTGACGGCTTATCAGCTAGACCCTTAACATATATATGTGAAACTACATAACTAGATTCCTCTTTCAGACAACCAAATGCCTGTGGCTTGTTGCTCCCTAAAAGCCTGGTGGCAAATTCTGAAATATGCTAGCGGCAATGAAATGATAGACACTACATATACACTTAATAACATGAAGTAATCTATTGAAGCTCAGGATTTAATGTATGATAATGGCAATGTTGAACAGCATACCAGGAGGATTGCCTTGATATTATCCTTTGTGAACTGAGATGCACCAAGTTCAGTCTGATCCTTCTCTACTCTCAGCAAAACATCTACCATGTCATCGTGCTCCTTTATCCTTCCAGGTTTAAGATGATTATCAATTAAATGCTGAAAGAAAGTATCTAATTCATGGAAAACTCTCTCAGTCCTTGCACGATGACCAGTAAGCCGATCCACAATCCACCCTAAATACGGGATGGATTCATCTGCTGAGATGCTTCCCAGTACAACCTCGGTGTCATGAACCACTTCATGAAATTTATCTCGATCAAAGCTAGTCCCTCGATAATTGAATCCATAAGCAATCCTGAATGTTATATTCGCAACGAGAGCATATAATTTCTGAGTAAGATCAACAGGTGCTGCTAAAGCTGATGACTCAGAGATAAAATTGACCAGCAAGCCAACTTCTTCTTCCCTGATGAACCGGAAAGACTGCACCCTTTTCAAGCTGAATAGCTCCAGAGTAACAATTTTTCTCATGTTTCTCCAGTGATCACTATATGGTGAAAATGCTATGTCTAGATAATTGTACGTGAGTCTCCCTGGCCCAGCTAAAAGAGGTCTGCTGCAAAAGGCAAGATCATGAACTTTTAAGACCTCTCTTGCTGCCTCAGCAGAGGAGATAACGACAGTTGGTATTCGACCAAGTCGAATTAGCATGACAGGGCCATATTTCTTGGAGAGTTGCCACAGAGATTGGTGAGGCAGTGATCCAAGTTGGTGCAAGTTGCCTAAAATTGGAAGCTTAGGAGGGCTTGGAGGAAGAAGCTGCTCGCTTTGTCTCATAACTCCCATCTTTTTCAAAAATAGAAGCAGTAGTGCCAGAAGTAAGATAAGAGGAAGCCATAAAGGTACAACATAGAGAGCCATAAGAGTTTAGCAGCATGTAGAATGTCTGAGCTACCTTGAGATTAAATATCCTCACCACTGATTAAAAATCAACAATGAGTACAAAACATATCAGTACTATTTGCCCCTGTTAGGCTAATTGATTGTTGCTACCTGTGGTCCAATTATTTAAAGTGGTAAGGTTTACTGTTACTAGTCATCCAGGAGCTATCTTATCTCCAAAAGAACGAGGCTTAGGACAGGACGATTATCCCTCCTTCTGTTGCCAATGAAAAATAAATATTTTAATTTTCAGTGATTTGTTATGAATCAGTAAGGACAACATTACGCTCTCCATCTTGCACTGTCTAGCTACTTAAAGGTAATGCACTTTGTAACTTCCAGTGATACATAGACATCAACGTGAAACGGGGCAAGAACTAAAATGGAACAAGACTATAAGCGATTGCAAATCCTGAAATCCAAGAAAACCAGAACCTGGAAAAAGAAGTAGAAAACAAGACCAGGGAACAATCACTTCAATGCTGATGCTCAATGTGCAAAATCGAACAATGTTTGCCGGTTCGAAAATGTATACAGGATTGGTTCTCCTATCATCGTTTTGTTCTGCATTTGGTAGCTCGAAGGACACCACTAGGAGGACTTGTCACCAAGTTAATTCAATGACCATACAGCCTCTACGAATACCACAGCAAACTCCCCAGTTTCGATCGCACCCTGAAGACTCCCTTCACATCAAGTAGGACTCCGTTTCTGCTAATCTGCTCCGAAGCTGTTCGCTTTCCATTACGGGAAGCCGAACCTGAATAGAAACCATATGAACATTTCCAAACCTTGACTCAACCTTGACTAGCAATAAGAGTGCTTCCGTAGTATAGATCAACGATCAGGTGACTGAAATCTACACTAACTTTCCTGTTTGGATTGGTTTAGTTTGCTAGCACGGAGAGATCAGCGTCAAGAGCCTGCATCGATGTACGCTGTATTTAAGGTGGCACTGGAAACATCAACCGTGGACTACGTGGACGATATACTAGGTAGACTATAAGGACACTGAGGCCTCCTAGGAATATTACGATGCAAAAATTTGTGCAGAAAACTGCACCTAAACATGTTGTGGGTTTGGTTCGAACAGGTCTTGGCATCCCAGAAAACTGTGCTTGTGGGACTCTTTGGACTGTGGGGCTGCCGGGGATGACGTTCTTGATGCCGTGGATACGTCACCCTAAGACCACGGTCTCGATCTTGATGCATTGGTGGTACATGGGGTTCCCCGTCATGCTTTGGACTATCTGCCTGGGATGACCTTGGGGCTGTGGTGGCAGCACCCATGGACTCTGGAATTTTCTATCATGCTGTGGAAACGGAGATTCGGGATGTTGGTCCGTTTGTTGTTGTGGTGTGATCCACGTACAGTGGAATTGACCTTCATGCTTTGGTTGCACCACCGAAGCACCCTTCGTCTTGGAACCATGGCCTCTAGTCCGTGTTTGACACGCCAGAGGGCCATGTGGTAGCTGATTTTGTTGATCTTGGCGAAGCAGACACCCCAGGGCTAGGTGGCGTCTGGGAATCTTGGCCTTCAAGCTGTTGTAGCAGTGTCTCAATAAAATGTGGGTTTGTTACTGGATGCCAAAACATGGAAGCATGGAGATTGTCTCAGAATTGGCAACTTGTAACAGTGATTCTGAACGTGCATAACCATCTTCTGCTTCCTACACCAGAACAGTTTGGTCACCAGTGAAGCAAAATACAAGAGGAATTCCCACTTTCGCATCTCTTCCCACTGGAGCAACGATAATAAATTGTTTCTACTGCATAGTGGCCAGCGAAGTGCAGATGGCCTTGTATCGAGGAAATATTTAGTGCCAAAGAAACTAGTTGCTCCTAGTCCTATAGTAAGGAAGAAAACTGGCAGTGAAATTTAAATCATACAAGATTGGATGCTTTCAATTTCTTCTAGCCAAGGATAATAAATCTCGGTACACTAAAGGGCTCTATTTTTTACTTTAAATTACCAGCTCATGTTTGAAAAAAAAAATTCTGAGCTCCGTAAGAGAAGGCTCACTTAATAAGCAATCAGTTCTTCATCTGTATGTCATCTTTGTAGGAGGCCTATCAATTGGAGTCACAATTTCAGCCCTGAGCTCTCCTCAGAATAAGATGTATTTTATTAAAATTCTGAGATCGGCAAAAGGGGCAGCTAACAGATATTCAGACAACATGACGAAACCTTTCCCTTTAATTAGCTCATCTCCTGCAAGATCCAAAGAAATACTAGCAAAGAATTAGCAACAGTCATCTCGAAATCAAATATCAGCTTTCAGTTTTGTTTCCATTTAACATGATATTACTAAGAATGGGACATCCAGGATGTCACCTTTGATACATTTAGGATTTGAGAAGCCATACATCTGCATCTGGATTTTAAAGCTTGAAATCCATCATTAGCGATCCTGGATGTCTGACACCGTTGAAGTAGCCTAATCACACTCAAGAAACATGAATAGTTTGTTAAGATGGTGAGAGAGATATTGGAACATTCTTAATATAAAGATCCTACAGCTTTGCTTTACGGGAATGTTATGGAGAAAATGAAAAGCTAAAATGCAAATAGAAATTCATAAATTTTGACACATGGCATCCCTGTTTCTTGGCACTTCATTTTCTGTTAAGAATACAAAGAGTGGACTAAAAAAACATAATGGTTAGTGATTCTGTTATATCACCCCCAATGACCGAGGGTCAAAGTAAAAAAGGGTCTGATTATTCATATACAATATGCATCCTCAAGCTGAAAGTGAAAAGATGGCAGACATGTACATGTCGCAATAATTTCTATCATTAGGAGGAGAAATAATAATGTTTCAATAGAAGGGGGCAAATCTTACGAGGATAAGCCCCATATTTTTTTGAAGCATCTGACTTCAAAGCACCAACCCCACCATGCACTGCATATTTTCAGTTAAATGTCAGTTTCCTTGACAACATTCCAATTTGAAATTATCCAAATAGAGCAATGCCACTCAGAAATAATTAAAGAAAAAGACAGTCTTGGAATCATATTGTTGCTATGACCATATCCCTTTCCATACCATTTTTTTCATTTCATAAATAACCAGCAGAATATTAGAATTATAGGTATGCATGCATAAGAAGAAAAGTTTAAGAAAAGGCAGGGACTCAAACCTGAGTGTCTCATTATTGCCATTTGTGAAAGAAGTCGATGAAGTGTCAATGAAGTAGTAGCAATTTAGGCATGCTAAGATGTACTCCAACCACAAAATACTCCAAAACTTGGGCTTGCAATTGACTGCGGAGGTGAAGAGAAATACCGGTTAGATGAAGGGGTATTCTATGGTTCAGTTGCTTAGTCATAAAAGGCACATGTATATAAACTGTAAGAGATTATTGTCACGCAGTGAACTCAAATCAACATTATATGTGTAAGCAATGCACTTGCTCATTAATCTATAAACATTTCAGACCATTCCCTGATGAAAATGCCTGATGAAAATGAGAATTTGAAAAAAGATTGAAACCAAGAAGTCATCTCCATCCTTTAGGGGCCAATTGCATGCTCATACCCACCTTCCGACAATGCAGTTGTTATCAAATTCAGTAAATGGCACAAAATGATTGGTCGGCACAAAAATGTCTTAGCATTGGAAATTGGCACCAGAAAATGTAGTGCCTAAGAATCAGTAATGGCTAGCAAAACAGTAAACTGTTTATTCTCTACTCTCTAGACATCATTCAAACGAGGATTTCTTGGTAAAGTTCTGGCACATGGAAATGGCATGTTTAATAGGATTTCTTGGGATAATGGTCATCAGTCATCTGTAGTCATTGCAAACAATGCCCTAGTAAAATCACTCCACTTAACCTTGCCATTCACAATCGGCATTAGCAAAGAAGGAAAAACACTTAGCTTTGGAACATGCATTTAACACACACATGAAGAGGATCTGGAAATAGAAATTACAAAATACACAAACCGTTTCTCGTTTCAATGATACTTCTCATGACTGGATGGCATTGATCAGCATTTCAGATATACCCCTGTCAAGAGTGAGGCCCCTCTCCATCATCTGATCCCACACCCTACAAGCATCTGAAAGCTTATTTTCCCGTACAAGAGCTCCAATGATCAACTTATAAGTCACTTCATCAGGAAAGGATCCTCTTTGCAGCATTTCCTCATATAGATGCATAACTTCACCTACTCTCAAAGATTTACAAAATCCATTTATAAGGGCATTATATGAAACCACATCAGGAGTAATACCTTTTTCTACCATATCACAAAAAATGCTGTGAGCCATCTCAACTTTCCCACTCTTGCAGTGGTGATCAATGATTGTCGTATAAAATATACGATCAGGCAAAAGGCCCATTCCTGCCATCAGATCAAGAAGCTTCTTTGCTATATCAGAATTGCCTTCTCTAAGGAAAGCTTTTATAAGTATTGTGAACGTTACCACATCTGGGGCAATCCCCTTTCGTCCCATTTCCTCAAACAGCTTATAGGCCCTTCTGTTATTACTAATACTGCAAAATGCTTTGATAATAGTATTGTACGAAACGACGTCACAAAAACCTTTTGGCACCATCTTCGTCACCATAAACAGATAAGCTTTATCCGGGTGATTAGCTTTACAATGTGCCTTGAGAAGTTGATTATAGCTATATACATCAGGTTCTATCGCACTACACTCCATCTTCTTCAACAACTTCACCGCCTCCTCAAACATAAACTCGTTGCAACAATAATTCAACAACACATTGTATGTAACCAAATCCGGGTTGCACCCAGTCCTACTCATAAAAGACACCATAGCCAACGCCTTATCAATCCTACCTGCTCTACAAAACCCACTAATCAATGCATTATAAACCAATGTACTAACCTCTGACAGACCACCACTAATTACACCAATTATAAGCTCATAAGCTAAATCCACTTGCCCCCCATCACACAAGCCAACAGCAAGCGCCACACAAGCCTTGTTATCCGGCCTAATACCTTTATCTAACATATTAAGCCAAAACTGAACGGCAGCATTAAATTTCTTCATTTTACACAAACCATCAATAATAATAGTAAATGTCACCACATCAGGCTCTCTCCCTCTCTCAACCATTCTCCCAAACACCTCCAATGCTGACTCTTCCCTATTCTCGCGAAACAAAAGATTCAAATAGATATTAAAAGCCCAAATATCAGGTACACAATGAAGTTTCTCCATGTCTTTTAACAAATTATCAATAAAGCTAAACTCTTTTGTCTGGCATAAACCTGAAATGAAACGAGAGTAAGTAAAGGAAGACAAGGAGAACCCAAGAGGGGCCATTTTAGAATAGTAGTGATGGGCTAAATCGAAGCGAGAGTGGCGAATCAAAACGCCAATAAATCGGTTATAATCGATGCCAAAAACACGACATTCTGACAAAGTCATTTCGTCGAACACCTTGACTGCATAATCGATGAGACCAGCTTTAACGTAGCTGGCAATGCGAGTACGGTATATGAGGCGGTGTACGCCCAGAGGTTGATACATGTCAGAGAGATATGCATATTAATCGATTGAATGGTGAGCTCATGAGCTTTGTCAATGCTAGAAGAGAGAGTGTAGACACGGAATCATCAACAGATAGAAACGGAAAGATGAAGTAATTTTTTTCTATGGAGAAAACTGAAGAGAAGCTGTAGAAGCAGTAGCTTCTTTTATCTGAGCCCTAGCTGGTTTCGGCGATGGAGAAATGAGAAGGGGAGAGACAGGACAGCTGAGACCGAGAGAGCGGCGACGCGAAAGAGGGAAGCTGGAGACACATTTGTTTTCTCTTTTTCTTTAGACTGAGCCCCTTCCGCGCATAGTTATTAAACCCAACCAGGGTTAAACCTGATCCAATGTCTAATTAAATATGAGATTATCTAACTACTTATTTGACCGAATTTCACCACAATTCGAATAATTTTTATTATTATAAAAATGTGTGTGTTTTTTTAATGTAAATAATCTCTCAATCATAAAAAGAAGCTTATATGATTATTTAATTAATTAAGTTGATATTTAATTTTACAAACATGAACAATATGCTTAATTGTGTTTAATAATTCTATTTTTTATAATAAATATCTTATTTAATCAAACAATTATTTATACCAATAAAAAATAAAAAAGTTATTAACAAAAATAAATTGAATAAAATTATAAAACTTAATTATAAAATAATTTAATATTAAATAAAAATAGGTTATAATACTAAACTAGATTGGTGCGGACAGCACAATACACCTTAACATGAAGAAAAAATCAAAACAATTCAAATATCGTTGTGAAAAGTGATATTTAATCACCCGACAAGCTTGCATGCTCTACATGAAAGGCATGGTGTCACTCACGCACTAACGAGTGCATTGCACATATCATCTATTTTTAAAAAATAATATTTATGTTGGTTAAATTACAAAATTTCTCCTAAACTATCCTTAAAAAACACTAAATGAAAATAAAAAATACCTTTACACGTAGGCTAAATAAAATCTCACTTTGTCATTTAAATCATTTTATTATTCTTAAAGAATTGAAGATATGAAACACGCTGGACATTAGTCCTGAAGAATTTTCAATCTAGTGATAGAATAATTATTTTATTGTGCATTTAAAATATAAAATTATTTAATTGTTTTTTTTTAATTTTGATGATGACTTATGAGCCCTTGTAAAATTACAAAATTACTTTAATACCAATTTGTTTTGTTGTGTTTTGAAAAATGTAAAATGAATATTTCATCGTGTATTGTTAGAGTAAAATACCGTGTTTTTTAAAGTTTTATTAATTATGTATTAAACAGGTTAATCGGAGTTAATGGAATTTTTTTATTAAGAAAGTTAATAGATTTTAATTCGATCAACTTCCCAAATTCTAGGTTGATCTGCCCTAGATGTAATAAAAGTGCTTCCATACTGTTCTGGTTTGTTTCTCAGTTTTTTTTTTTTTTTTAATTTCTTCTTTATCAAAACTCCAATGCTTAAAAGGATTAATTAGGAAATCATGTATCAAGTATTTCCCCCTCCAAACAAAGTCTATCTTTTCAATCCAGGACATTGCTTGTTTTCTAAAGAAACAGTTTTATTTTTTTTAATGGATTATTTCTTTATATAAAATATTTGATGAATTATAGTATTTGTTATGTTAAGCATCATGCCATCAAATCCAATTTATTTAAATTAATTGCAATTTGTCAAAATTCTGTACTTCTAATTCTCATAAAATTGCAAATGAAAATAAAATAAAATAAAATAAAAACTAAATAAAAAAAATCAGGTATTATTTTATAATTAATTAAAGTAATTCAAAATTCACCGAGAAACAATTTAGTAAAAAAATTGTCTAGAAAGCCTTGCACCATGCATTTTCTTCCTAAAAATTAAGAGCAGAGACAAAAAATGGAAGACCTCTCCTAGAAAATTAATCCAACTTCTCCACTGTAATTTTTGCGAGCGTAGAAGGAAAAAAATTGACACAATGGCAAATAATTCAGACCTAGAACGCATATCAGGACCAAACTCATACAAAAATTGTAAAGCAAAATCTTGCACCCCGACAGCCTCCACCTCCACCTGCGGAGCATGCAATGCAAAACGTCCATTGCCATCCCTAACCTCGAGATTTTCCTTGTGATATTAGGAAAAAGCAAACACCAGATACCAAGATGGGTCTTTCATTTGCCTCCCACAAAAGAAAAGAATAGCAATTTCAGAGTAAGCACCTATGGTAATAAACGAAGGTTATGACTTTCATGCTTTTCTAGTTCAACAACAAATCACATTCCTCCACTGAGAATGTTGTGATTGATTGAAGATCTCACACTGCATGAAGGAGATAATTGACAGAAAGGAGTTGTGCATAAAATCTCAGCCATAAATATCCCTTGCATTACATGTTTTAATTGCATCCCGAAAGCAAAACTTGGCATCATAAGTGAAATGCTCACCCACCTTGAGGTTGCAAAATTAAGTGGATGGCAAATGCACAGTTCATGCTACTCAATTCGTTTTGTGCTCTTCATATTCCATTCATCTCGTGCTCATCATATTTCGTTTTGTGCTCTTAATAAAGCAATTGTTCGACCCAGCGAGCTGCCTCTCAAGGCCTTATAGGACCATGGGCTCCTGCTTGAACTCTCAGTTTTTTTCCAACCATCCTCCTGAGATAGCAGTTCCTTCTTTGCTGTCAAAGCCTGGTTAATTTCTTCCCATGGATTACGTTTTTCATTTTCTGAAGCACAGAAAAATCAAGTGAGCTTGTTTGCATTTAACATATTGCTATCATTGCTACTTGCACTCAACCATTAACCTGATCCTTGGTGTAAAAATAGTTGGAAACTTGGAATTAATACCTTGAGCGGAAGTATTAGCTTCATGGTTATTGTTGGGACTAAAACCTGTTCCAGAATCTTGATCCCTGACATGGACTTCATTAGATCCACTAGCAACGGATTTTGCTGACTCTAGATTACCATGGCGGACAAGGCGAACCTCATGAAGTGTTGAAAACTTTATCTGTAGAAGAGCTTTAACTGTCAACCTTCTTAATTGAGAAAGACAAACAAGAAAAGATTGGCCTAAGGTTACTAAATCTATAATTCAGACAAATACAAACTTGACCGCAATTATGCCCAAGCCTTGATCTAATAACCTGAGCATAGAAGATGCAGATGCACAACCTAATCGAATTCATTTGAGCAGTTCAAAACTAAAGAAGAATACCCCAATTAATTTAGTCAGATTCCTCAAGTTTTGGGAGGCGCATCCAAATTATGCGATGGTTAAATACAAATAAATCTGCATTCACTAAACTACGACCCCTCCATGTATATAGAGAGAGAGACGCGCACACATACAGAGATGCCTCATCACAAACACTGCCCCCCCCCACCCCCCCACCCAAAAGAAAAAAAGAAAATATTCATATATAAGAAATGTGAAGCTAATATACCTCTAAAGACCCATCTTCCCCATAAGGGGATGTTTCTGGTAGTGCAGCAGATGTCTCATCATCTATCTTCTCAGGAACTACTGGATATCCTGGTACTTGGACCAGTATAACTATATTGGATTCAAGATCATATTTTGATATCTTTCCAACCTGTGCACAAAGAGAACAAGATAACTTTCATGCTCTGCCAGTAAATAATAAGTTGAACATCAGTTTTATTGAAAAAGAAGCCTACACGGTAGGATGAGAGCTCAGGGGTCCAGGACGATGACAGCTCAACTACACGATAAGCAATTACATCACCTTCCTGCAAAATTTCAAGAACAAATAGATGCTTTAGCCTCCAAACAAGAAACAAATGTGGACCATGCTCTTGCATACAACGACACTATAAAGACAAAAAAGAATTTAAGAGATCAACCAACTGACCCAGAGTAGGTCTCAAAATTTACGTAAACTAGCAGTTGCTATGACCATAGAAAGCCATTTGCCACTGTCATGTTTTTCTAAAATAGAACGTCATAGAGATCAACTCAACAATTGCAATGAAGTTTTAAAAGAAAAAAACCTTTGGCAAGCTAGCATAGAGTGGAAGCTCTTCAAAGTTGGTACAATCATATACAGGTGTCTGTTCTTCAATAGAAAGACTGCTGGAAGACTCTTTCCTGAAATTGTTATAATCATTTCTTTTACATGACACTGTTCTCTCTTTACCCCACTTTTGACCCTTCTTTTTGCTTGTTATCCCATTCCAGTGAAATGTTTCCTGAAGCAGGACATGAGAACACAAATTTAACATCAATTGAAGCTAAGAACAAGTAAGCATTATTTTACAAGGAGCATGTACAGATATTGTAAAATTTTGAAACCACAGAAGTCAGAACCTGTTGATTATTTTATAAAAACATCTATGCATATAAATCCTATTTCAAAGCAGATCCAGAATATTTATAATAAACCATTCTGCAGAATATTTAACGATCCCCTATATTCACCCTCATAAAGTATGACATACTTGTAGAGTTTGCGAGCCAAGAAATCAAGATTATAGAGATGTTTGAGCACAAACAGCTTAAAACTTACAAAAGTGAATATGGGGGAGAGCTTAAAATGCTCTGCATAAATGGTTTGCAAGTTTGACTATGAAACTTAAATGGATAAAACAAATGCTTTGGAACATATCTATCTTCAAGGTATTGATTATTCAAACATAACACAGAGAAATGCATTGAAAAATTAATTGGATAAATGAAACATACAGCGGGAATGTGATTTTGCAGCACAGCCTGATCATCACCCCCTGGAACAACAAACATGTAGGCACATCACATGATTGAATGGAGTATATACAGTACACAAAATTGTTAATCACTTGGAACAGCTGTAAGATAAAAATGTAGAATCAGACCTTTCTTGAGTGGCTCAAAGCGAATATGTCCCGGCCTTATCACTATGGGAACAACATCACCTTCTACATCACTATCTTGCTCTCCCAATTGATTGTCTTCCCTGAGTTTTTCTTCTGAAAGTTTGTGACTTCCCAATTCCGGTGATTTCTCAGCAACATTCTGAGTGTCCCTTTTAGACGATTGCTGATTGATTTTTGAAAATAACTGCATCTGATTTTGCTGTAAAATTCAAAATAATAAACAAACAGTGTAGAAGGTGACTAATTTTCCCACCAACAGCACTGATATAGATGTGGGTGTGTGTTGTGCAGGTGCATGCACGTGTGAAACTCTTAACCTAATACCTGCTCAAAGACTGTACCCATCAGCACTTGAGCCAAGCCCAAACGCGAACACAGCTATACCACATAAATACAATCACAATAACAGGGTTGAAAACCTAACGAACACCAATATACCTCTTTCTTTTCAGCTTTGAGTTGTTCCTTTAACCATTGCCTCTTGGCCTTTTTACGCCTAGCACTTCTACTAGGGAACTAACAAGAAAGGGGAATGCAAGTGTTAAAAAACACACTGGACATTCAAGTGATGAACAGGTAGAGTTTATCATGATAGAAGCAAGGTCATGTATAATATCCTGCATTTCATTACCTACCTACCTCACCTAAAATGGTTGCTTGCACAGGGAGGCCAATAGCCTTGAACTTGAGCCCATGGGTCCACTGGTCATACTTGCAAGACCTCTAGCCTCTTAAATGATAAAAATCAACTTTCAATTATGCAAACGCTCTATTCCTTTTCTTTCCAATTACCATTAAAGTTCATGTTTTCTAATTTGTCCCTTTGTCTTCTGTAAGGGAATCATAACTATGCAAGCATCCATCTTACATGGTCCTCCATGGAAAAAAGGGCAATGAATAGGGAATACATGATATTGTTTCTTCTATAGACTTTTATGAGCAAAGGACACCCATCATATTAGACTCTGACAATTTTAACTGCACAGACTCTTCCATAAATACAAGCAAATTATGGCTGTTTGCCATCAGAAAGAGAGCTGCTCTTACACAAACATACATTTACAGAACGTGTTTACTACTATGCATGGTGGTTTTAGCCAGGTTTTAATAACATTTACTTTTTTTTTTTTTTTTGGGGGGGGGGGGGGGGGGTCAGTAAAATGATAGATCAAAACCTTTTTAGATCCAGAAAGTGTATGTGGTGCATCCACACTCCCATTGCCATTTTGTTCAGGTTGGCAAGACCTACAAAGCAGGACAAAGAGATATTCAGTAAACCAAAGGAAAATGTGGAAAAGAATTGAAGACATCAAGAGCTATGAAGATGCATCTCCTCATGAACAAGCAATATTTTTGCATAGTCATGTCATATAGGAGGGGACCCATCATCATATCATGTGCTGATGTTTCTAGATAAGTCAATCATAAATTTCAAAATATGAATAGAGTTTTCGATTGGAAATTGTGGTATAGGAACTAGACAAGACCTAGAATCTTCTTCTCTCTGGATAGCATGTTCCTTAGGTCAGAAATGATCCTTGTTAACTTCATCAAGGTACATATCATTCACCACTCAACAACAAATAGACACGAACGACTATGGAAGGCTGTGTGCTCAAATTGGCAATGAAAAGACAGGATGCCTTGAAAGTCTTGCAACTAGTCTGGTGAAGTTGATTTGGAATTGGTGATCAAAACTTAGTATCAAGGATTTGGTAAAAGGGACACTTATGACAAACTTTATTTATGCCTACCTTCTGCATTTGGCTTCTTTTAAGGCAATCCTTCAATGCCGTATATAATCTTAGCCCCATTGAACAATGTTCTGGGACAGGTCATTCCCCATTCCCATTCCAAGTTCATAATGATTGAAATTCTTGGTAACTTGGACACAAAATAATACATAGCTCAAAACTTAGTGGTGCCACAAACAATGATGGGTGATGAGGAATCTCTCATAGTGAATTTGTTTTTGGAAAATCTTATATTTTGGAACCTAGTAAGGAGGAAAAACAAGATTATGCGAGAATATGGATTTTACAAAACTTACTTCTTTGCATTGCATGTAGCTTCTGTCCTCTTGCTACTTCTTTCATGTGATTTCACAATGGTCAAAGTGCCATTCTGTCCTGTGCAGACACTTGTCCCTGCATTTTCTGAAACTTCCAGACATTTTTCAGCAATAGCAGATTTATTTTTCTTCCTCCTGCAGTATAGGAATTCCATAGTTGAGTGCAAAACCAAAAGTTCCTAGATAAATTATAAAAACTGAAAAGTGCGCTTATATAAACAAAACTTACAGTTAATAAGGTGAGCTAATTGGTAGAAACAATTTTAGGGAAAAACATACAGCATTAAACCACTGAGAAACAAATTTGGTGGGAGAAAACAACACTTGAACAGCATTCAGGCACACAATTTTTGTAGTAAAGCAGTAACCAGAACATGAATGTAATCAGTATGATCATGACCAAATAACAGCCAATTGTATTTTATTCAGTACTTGTTCAAGTGTTAGGGTGAATATGATAGGGAAGCGTCTAGTAAAAAGGTAGGTTTCTAGTTTATTTGTAAAATGCATTCTTATAACCAAGCAAGTACGACAGCTTGTCAGTTTAAATAAATGCCTTGAAGTGAGAAAAGTTTCATATATAATGATTGTCTGATAGGTGAATGATATTAGCATCTGTGCAACTTATAAAGATTCCCTCGAACATTACAAATTACTGATACATTACTGTGATATTGGAAAGAATGTAACCGATAAAATGCAATAAGACAACTACTTATCTAAGTAGAAGAACATCTACAACAATTGTAATACTCGAAGTTCAACCTCCTTAGGATGAATACATGCAACAGGGTAAAGTATGAAGCATTAACATAAATGCAATTTGCCCCTGTAGCATCTAACACCAATTCTTAGAAATCTTTTAATTAGTTTTACCAAATTTTCAGAATTTTGCTGAAATCTCACGCTGCATCTCCGGTATTGAGATACATGAAAGGCCACAGAATATGCAACCGATAGAATAATAAAATGTGCTCATAAAGCTGCTTCTAGCAATGCTTCAGATTTCAATTTATCTTTTAGTTGAACGGTATCCAACAATATGTTGTGTACCACATAAGGAATCATATATGAGCTTTTCAAAGACCAAAATCACTGTGTTTCATGCAGTGATACACTTTCCATCCTTGTCTTTACTGCATGATTTAAACACCACATGTGCTAGCTTTCTTTTGCGTTACAGAAATAGTCTTAACAATGCAAACAAGGACATCATTGCATCTATACAAGGGAATGCGCTTATTTTCATGCAGCATTGAAGACTCAGAAGGGAAGCCAGTTCAAATCAGGCTTCAGCTATTGAGTAAGAAAGCTTCTTCTCTTGATGAAGTAAATGCTTCTTGAGTTTCCAACCTGTCATGATATCAATAATTGACCACATTCTTTGCAAAATATATGACCACTTCTCAGCAAAAGACACCAAAAGAAATCTCTTTTTATATTTATATAGTGACTTAACAAGAATCTTTCTACAGTGGCCATTTTATCTAGAGATTTTTTTTTGGAAATATCTCTCTCTCCATAGCATGTTCCTCAGGTTAGAAATAGCACCTTGTTAGCATCATTGAGGTACATCCCATTCACCAATGACAAAAAATAGACACAAAAATGGAAAGTTGTGGGCGCAAATTGGCAATGAAAATACAGGATGCTTTAAGAGTGTGGCAACTAGTTTAGTGAAGTTGATTCGGGAATACTGATCCAAAACATAGCGCACTCCAAAACACTGATTTTGTCACCTAGAGTCTACTTACAGTATCAACTTTTTGGGAAAAGCAACATTTACAACAAATGTTACTTAGGGACACTTATAACAAACTTTACTTATCCCTACCATATTGCATTTGACTTATAATTAAGCAATCCATCAATGCTGTATATAATCTTAGCCCCATTAGATGATGTTCTGGGATGTTTCACACCCCATTCCCATTCCAAGAGGTCATATTGATTGGCATACTTGATAACTCAGATACGAAAGAACACAGAGCTCAAAATTTAGTGGATGAATGATAGTTAAGAACCTGTGAAGGAAGTAAAAACAAGATCATGCAAAAATAAGAATTTTACAAAACTTACTTCTTTGTGTCAGGCGTGGATTTTCTACTCTTGTTACTTTTTTCATCAGCGTTAACAATGCTCAAAGTTCCATTCTGCTCTGCACAGACATCAGTCCCTACATTTTCTGGAACTTCTAGACATTTTCCAGCACTAGCAGATTTGGTTTTCTTCCTCCTGCAGCATCAAAATTCCATTACATAATGATCTTACATTTTACAAGAACTCGTTCTAGACTGCCTACTTTATCTTCAAATTTGTTTTGGACACAGTGAAATTACTAGTCAGAGTCTCTAAACCCAAAGGACTGATTCGGATACACTACCACCAGCGCAAAATGGTTGATAAGGGTTGTAGAACATAAGATATATTAAAATTGTTCATATTTTTTACTCCATTTTGAGGAGGAGCACGGGAGCCATACTTTGGGCAGCGAAGATCCTTCGATGCCTTTCTCTTCTTGGAAACTGTTTTCACCTCTGGACTATTTTCCACATCCTCCACCTCTTCAGCCACATCCTCCTCTGATTCAGTTTCATAGCCACCAGATTCCTTTTCAAATTCCTCATTTGCAAGCAGATTCGTGCCTTTAGTTACCAGTGGCTTGTCAATTATTTCCACCACATTCCAGGAATCATTCAGCCCATCATCTATCTTGATAATTTCAGTAGACGTGCTGCCTTTCTTTTTCACTCTGTTACAGACATTACAGAGTAATATAAACAGCACACGGAAAAATGATTTTAAAAACAATATATATTTTTTTAATAAAACTAACCTGATAATATCTTTGTCCTTCAAAATACAAGTAGACTCGAAAGGCGGTAATGCAAACCCTTCCATCTGTAACAAAAAGGGGGAAAAATTAAGGACTGGTGAGAGGAATTCCAGGCTGTTTTGGAGAGATTAAATACTTACGGAGAGGAGGAGGCCGTGAGGGCATGCATTGTGGAGGTCAAAAACGTGGAGGATATGGGAGGAGAGATCGGAGATGGTTTTGTGTCGGGGCTTTAAGAGAATCCAGCACTTTCTAAGTCCTTCCGTCGTCGTATTCAAAGCGTTGTCGAGCACTAAACGGAGCCTCACCGTGTCCATCGCTGCAGCGATTGAAGGGAGAGGGGGGGTTTCGAGCAGGACAGGGTTGCCGAGACCGGCAATTTTAAACCCTCTTTCTCAGTGGCTTTGGGGTTTGAAACCAGTAGACTGTCAAGTGTCGGGGTTTACAAGTGCGCGTGTACATTTTAAAACGGAACACGTAAGATTTGAGGGTTTTCTTATTTTCTTATTGTTATTATTATTATTATTATTATTACAGCATATGCCATCATCTTCGAACGACAACCAGCATGGGTCGCAAATGCATTAAAATAAATATTTATACACTATGTATTATTCATTAAATACAAATTTTGAATATCTATAACTAATCTATGGTTATTTTATACTAACTCAAGTGTTATTATAATATATATATATATATATATATATATTATTGAATAAAAAACTTATAAAAATCATGTACATGCATGTTATTGTCAAGTGTTGTGGCGTCACAAATATACATGTATATATTTTAAAATAAAATATGTAAAATTTGAGGATTTTCTTATTTTTTTTATAGCAAATGCCATCATTTACAGTCCCTGTATGTTAAAATAAATATTTATACTTTATGTATGATTTATTAAATACAAAATTTGAATATCTATAACTAATCTATGGTTATTTTATATTAATTCATGTATTATCGTTATATATATATATTATTGAATGAAAAAACTATAAATATTATATGTCTGTATACACATATGCGCACGTGGGCATATACAATATTAATGCATGTATTTTGAGTTGAGCTTTGATTAAATCTTGCTCATTTTTTTTATAAAACAAATTCAGCTGTTTATTTTTATTTATATTAATTTATCATCTTTATAGATGGATTTTTTTTTTCAGGATGATACATTCACGCATCCAGCCACATATATTTCCTAGACACAAACATAATAGATTTATAATTATGCAAACAAATTTACAGAAAATTCCACCATTTTTCATATCATTGTGTTTTTGCCCTTACAACCTTCAAGAAACCACGTAGATAATAAAGTACATTTTGATTATTTAATTAAAAACTCACAACCTCATCATTATAAAAAAAATAAAACACTATCATAATTATAGACTTTGTAGTTATAACTATTCCAATTATATTATATTATATTATAAAAGAAACTAAAAGATTTGAGATTTTTAAGAGGCGGTGAGAAAAAAAAAAGATTAAATTGAGAAAATAAAAATAATAAAAAATTGATTAAACTGAGAAAACCAGAAAAAAACTGAAAAAATCGAACCATGAAAAAAAACTGATTAAAATTTTGAAAAAATGAACGTTTCGATTTCGATTTTATAAGTCTGAAACCAAAAAAAGAAACCGAATCCAAACCGAGTCAAACCGGTTTGAACTGGTTTTTGTCCTAAAAAACTGAACCGACCGGTCGGTTTGAACCGGTTTCAGTTTTTTAAAAAAAATTTGATTTGGTTACTTTTTTTGGATAAAAACCGAACCGAACCGAAAATGATCACCCCTCATTTCGACTATGCTTTTAGAGGGTGTTTGGCAGTGTGGTAGCGGTTGCTTTTCAAATAACTTTTTGTGCTGAAATACATGCTAATTATATTTTTTTTAATTTTTTAAAAATTATTTTTAATATCAGCATATCAAAACGATCCAAAATATATAAATCATATTAAATTTTAATAAAAAAAATTAAATTTTTTTTGAGAATGCGGTTTGCACCGCATTCCCAAACACAATCTTACTCTCACATTTCAACGTTCACGTCATCATTCACTACCAAAATTTCACTTGGTCCTTGAATGCTTTCTCACTTGACACTTTTGTCATTGGTGTACTTTTTTATTTAATTCCTGCGAGTAATGCTAGCATTATTTTTAATGTTGGGATTTATTACTATTTGCACCAGATTCATCAGATAGATAAAAACCAAATCAATTCAATTAATTTTTTTTTTAGTTTAACATGGATGTCTGGATTAGCTTGTTCGCACCTCGACTAATTCTATGGACCTTGAAGTTAACGACCATATAAATCTTCGGTGGTCATCATATAAGCAACCACAAAGTTTGAACCTAAGATCACAGAGAAAGCAAACCTCTTGGTCCTAAATTTTTACTATTGAGCCACCACTTAGATGGTTTAATTCAATTAATTTTTAATCTACCCTCAAGAGAATAATAGAAAGATCAAGGATTAAGATTGATATTTAAAACAAAATCAAAACATCTTCCTACTTACCTTGTTTAAATGGTGTGGTAAAGTTCATCTAGATCTTTCAAGTTTTACTTTTTTAATATTCCTTGCCTGTTTTTAAAACTTTTTCATTTTAATCCTTAAATTTATTTTTTTCATCCCAACCTTAAATGTTTATAAAAAATAGAAAAAAATCATAAAAACAGCGAGACAAAACTCTCCAATTGCTAAATTATCACTATCAATAGCCATGATCTTGATGTCATTTGATTTATTTTAAAAAAAGTATTCAATATAGGTTGTTTTTAGTGGGATTTAATTTTTTTAATTTGATTTTAATTTTTTTTCTTTTTAAAATGTGTTTTATGATACATAATTTCTCCCGTAGTATATAAAATGACCGGAAGGTCCCAAGTATTTTTTACCTTGAATCTCAAATTTCAATATTTTTTTATCCAAAAAATGAAAAAAAAAATATAAATCTTTAAATTTCATTTTAGTAATAGAGCAATTATCCCGATTATTATCTAAACTTGAGACGGTTCACCATCACCACCCGCGGAGCTGGCTTACAGTCCAAAGAGAGCGATGGTGGAGCTGAGGCACTCGAGCTCGCTTGGAGCTCGAGCCTCTTCTTCCCCAATGAAGCGTGACGAGGACGCCTCCCCTCTCATCCACGGTAGCACTCACGACGACGATCACCGCCATCAATTTTCCAGAGATCGTGACCGTCCCTTTTGTTCTTTTCTCAGTGACGATCCTAGGGTTTTTTCTCCCCTAAACTCCAAGATCTCCTTAATCTTGATTTCTATCTTTGTTATTGTCGGATTAATCTCCGCTTTCTCCATCTTTAATCGATTGGTGAGTTTTTGGATTTCGATTTTGAAATTTGTTTGCGTTTTTGTTTAACTTTCACTGCTAATTTTTTTATTGTCTTTGTAGAATGCTCCATACCTGTGTAAGAAAGATGGCATTGTTCTTCATTGTCCGCATGTAAGTTCTTGAAATTTTCTCTCTTTTTGCCTCAATTTACAGTTCTTGATTAAAGTATGCCAGCTTATATAACAGCTTCTATATTTTAGGTAAAGGAAGCCCCTTCACTTTGGGAAAATCCAGTCTCCGCCACAACCTCTTGGAAGCCTTGTGCTGAGCGCCGCGATGATGGGATATCAGGTGATTTTATCATGAAATCAGTAGTTTAGCCCTAGATATTCACGTTGACTAGATACAAAATTGATGTGGGTGTGAAATCTAAGTTCTCAACACAACTGTACCTGGTAGTCTAGCCCAGCAATACTAATGTCCACATGGTGTGATCCCGTCCTTTCATTTTATTCTCGGTTCCAATTCACAACCATTTTGTTTGTGAGCATTGATGAACAGAGATATGAAGGTCGAGCCCCCCTTTGGGCTCTTGATGCCACCTATCACATGGCCCCTCTAACTCCCTTGAATTCTTGACGATCACCTGCAAGCTTTGATGTTTTTTACCTTCTTGTTATTACAACCTGTTCCATTTTTTTCAATAAAGGAATTTAAAAGCCCTCTGTTGTTTGTCCGTTTGTGCCTTTACAACTTCAGGAATAAAAGTGTTCTGTAATCTGTAATAGAAATGTTCTAGGCAATAAAAAAAAGCCAGTTCGCATACGGAATTTAGAAGAAACTTGTGCTGTTTAACATTTAATGCTATATTTCCAGTTTACATATCCACAGATATAGGAAATCGCAGTTGTATGTCGTGTTGTTGGAAAGATCAGCATGAATTAAATCTAATTGTGAAATCAACTTTCTTTCTTCTCATCCATTCATTTTATCTGTTTTAACTCTTTGACTTTTCTCTAATTTTTGCAGATCTGCCTCCTGAAAATGAAACAAATGGTTATATATTTATCCATGCAGAGGGTGGTTTGAATCAGCAAAGGATTGCTGTATGGATTCATTCTCTCAAATAGTATAATTATGCAAGTTCTCTGTGTTTTTTGTTTTTTGGTTTTGAATTGAAAATCACAGCAACCCTTCCCCTCCACCTACCCCCATCCACAAGAAGGAAAAATAAAATAATTTGTGAAATGACTGGGTCTTGTGGTTCTTTATATTTTTATTTGAGAAATTGTCATTTGCTTCCTTTTCATACTCCCCCCACATTCAAAGCAAGGAGTTGCATGAACCTTGAGAATCTATCCCTTCATCCTCTGCATGGCCTAATGTGTCACGGAACCACATGGTTCTGTCATGCTTGACCTATCTCAAATCTCTTAAGACTTTTGTTGTTAAATATGTAGTCTTAACCCTGCAAGTGATATATATTTTTTGTTTTTAAAAAAGGAAACTAATTATAGATTGTGATGTAATTTATCTACCCAAATCCCATCTTTTCTAATGCAATTCACTATTGTGTCTTCCCTTGCTGGCCATGGCCACAGAATAGTTGGCATGCTGCACAATGTCCTTAAGGATAATAGAATTCCAAATAACTAGAGTTAGCTCCTATTTAGCTGTAATATGGGGCATTTATTTCATATTTGGGGAAATCTACCTAACAGGACCCAATTCATGCCACAAGGTACACATTAAGGAGGTTGACCTTGCTAAGACACTTTTAAGGTAGCGTCTAATTATTGTCTCATGACAAAAGAGACGGAGACAAAGAAGACATGATTCTTTGTACCTTTTGGTTTCAGAGTACAAAAACACGCTCCAAAACTGACCTACAGATTTATTTTATATCCATGTCTATTCAACCAAACACATTTTTGTCTCTTTTGTATCTATTCCTTCTATTTTGTGACACTAACCATATGCAACCTAAGTGATCACTTCACTTAGAATCCTTTGATCTTAGTATAATGTATGTTAGTTTGGTAGGTCAAAAAATTAAAATATCTGAACTAGGTGGTTTCTGATACTCCCTTTTTTTCCAATCAATTGTTAATATTTGATCTTGGTAATTTTGCTGGTTTGATAATTAAGTTTTCTTTTTTTTTTTCTCCTTACCTCTTTATGTTTAATCAAATTAACTTCCAGTAGTAAATTTTCATAAACAAATTATGCTTGTTTTTTCCACTTACTTACCAAGCAACAAGCTTTAAAGTGATTGAATTAGACTGGATATATGCAATGCCACCCTTGTTTTTAATGCAGATATGCAATGCTGTAGCAGTGGCCAAAATAATGAATGCCACCCTTATTTTGCCTGTTCTGAAGCAGGATCAGATTTGGAAAGACCAAACGTAAGCCAAAATTCTTATGCATATAATAGCATTGATACCTAGAGCTTACGTCTTGCAACATTCTTATAATGTAAAATGTTTGTTTTTGTTTCTCTTTCTCTTGATTCTGTCTTTAACTTCGAGACTTAAGAAATAATGTTTCTCAAGTATAGCGTTGCTCCTCATATCCCTTATTAAGGTCTTCCGGCACACTAACCGTTCCTGCTGTTTTTTTTGAAAAAAGAAGAAAAAATCAGTTGGAAATTGATGTGATTCTGATGTGCACTCAACAAATATGTATATTTTGTGGCTGTATAATTGTCTGAAATAGGTTCATTTGACTTTGGCATAATTACTAGTATATGTTTTGCTATATTTCATTCTCTTGCTAAACTTTGTCACATGTGCGGTTATATTAATGAGTTAGGTTGTATCCTCTGTTCACAAGCCATCTTTTATGATTTTAGAAACTTAAATACCTGCTTTTTAACAAAATGTCTGCAGGAAATTTGAAGACATTTTTGATGTTGATCACTTCATTGACTATTTAAAGAATGATGTACGGATTGTTCGTGATATACCCGAGTGGTTTACTGACAAATCAGAGTTATTCACAAGCATAAGGTTTGATTTTTGTGTTCTTTATCATTTTCTCATATTATGTACATTCATGTGTGGACTCCAATTTGTTGTGACTAGCATTGATTATTTGGAAACAAATTGCCATTTATGTTATAGACGAACAGTGAAAAACATTCCAAAATACGCACCTGCTCAATTCTACATAGACAATGTACTGCCTCGAATCAAGGAAAAGAAGATAATGGCCCTAAAGCCTTTTGTTGATCGGCTCGGGTAAGTCGTGGATGTCTTGCATCTTTGGGGCACTAGGCTCAAAATTTTGCTTTTGTCAAGGGAAAAATAATTGTTGTATTTTTTTTTAATCTGTTTATTTTCCTTATTTGTTTATGTTGTAGATATGATAATGTTCCTCCAGAAATCAACAGGCTAAGGTGCAGGGTGAATTATCATGCTCTGAAATTTCTTCCTGAGATAGAGGAGATGTCTGATTTATTGGTATCAAGGATGCGAAACCGCACAGGAATTTCAAATCCATTTATGTATGTGACATTGTAATCTGAAGTTGACTGGGCTTCTTTCCGATCATTGTTAATTCGAAGTTTAGTGGTGCTGAAAGTTATTTATCATACAGGGCTCTTCATCTTAGATTTGAAAAGGGGATGGTAGGTCTATCATTCTGTGATTTTGTGGGGACAAGGGATGAGAAAGATAGAATGGCAGAATATAGAAAGAAAGAGTGGCCTCGACGGTATAAGGTGAGTTATCATGCATCATAAGCTTTTCTGGTTTTAGTCAGAAACTAAAACAAGCATGGATGCATCATAAGTTTTTGGTGATTTATCATGCAGAATGGTTCCCATCTATGGCAACTGGCCCTGCAAAAACGGAAGGAAGGACGGTGCCCTCTTGAACCCGAGGAAGTAGCTGTGATTCTTCGGGCTATGGGATATCCTAAGGAAACTCAGATTTATGTAGCTTCTGGCCAGGTTTATGGTGGACAAAACCGAATAGCTCCACTAAAGAACATGTTCCCAAGCCTGGTAAGGCCTTTGATTCTGTTTCTTTGCTCCCCCTCACCATTGATGAAGTGACTAAACATGTTTTATGAAATGATTTCCATCTCTCTTATCTGCTCATACTTTGTCCCCAGCATATACATCCAATTGATGCTTTTAAGATGGAAAATTGTGTATAAATTCCACATGTATAATATTGCAGCCATGGGCAACCCCATCTCATTATGCCTTTGATTCAATACCATTCACATCGGTTCCTCACTGATTGCCAGAGATATAAAAAGGAAGAATGCTTTCCAGTTACTGAAATATCCAGGCCTGCATGAATACAATGCTTAGGAGTGTATTTCTATGTGTGTTATACCATTGGAGAAGAGAATTTCATTTTTCATTGGGATGGGAAGCTGAATGGTTTTGCATGCTCAATGTTTAGGATATTGAGAAAACAAAGCACCCGTAGCTGTGATCGTTGGCTTAGTTTTTGTAGTTGCCTTTTTTAAAAATGCCTAGCCTGTGAGAGGACCCTTTCAAAGTGAATTTTCTTATAAAAAGTTTGATGTTTTAACCTCATATATGACTCCAAGGTTTTCTGACAGGTAACAAAGGAAGAGCTGGCAACCAAAGAAGAGTTGGATGGATTCAGGAAGCATGTGACAAGCTTGGCAGCCCTTGACTTCCTGGTTTGCCTCAAGTCTGATGTTTTTGTGATGACCCATGGAGGCAACTTTGCTAAATTGATTATTGGGGCCCGTAGATACATGGGTCATCGTCATAAATCCATAAAACCAGACAAGGGGCTAATGTCCAAATCTTTTGGAGACCCGTACATGGGCTGGGCGACTTTTGTAGAGGATGTGGTTGTCACTCACCAGACACGAACTGGATTGCCAGAGGAGACTTTCCCTAATTATGACCTCTGGGAAAACCCCCTGACTCCTTGTATGTGTAGAGCCTGACTGCATATCGTTTTGGATGCATCACGGAGAGTTCATTTTCAGGAGCATGTCCTGAAAGAGCCAAAACCCTGTAATTTCAGAACTATATTTTACCTGGAACGAAGAAATTTGAACCAAGCGGCTTAAAGGTAAGAATATGGGAAGAACTAGAGGAATATGATCTGCACAAATAGGTGCTGGCTAGCTGTACCAGGAATCGGGCATGTGGTTGGATGACTCAAGCCTTTTTGCAGGCACTCAGCAGTTTAGTCTCCAGGCCAAAAAAGATGAGCAGGTGTGCCGAAGACTGAGACATTTTTTTCTTTTCTTTTTGGTCTATTTATTTATTGTAATTGCAAGTTAAAATTTGTAAGTTGATAGCTAATGCTTATGGAAATATCGAGGGAAATAGAGAAGACAAGGTACTGGTATCCCTGTGAAGAATGCTTTACTATCGATAATTTTTTAAAAATATTTTTTTTATTTCTAAAAATTATTTTTTATATTAATAAATTAAAATGATATAAAAATATTAATTTGAATTTTAAAAAATAATTTTTTTTGTTTTTGTTTTAAATATTTTTTAAATGTAAAAACTGGAATGGAAGGATAGGCTAGTTGTTGAGTTGGTATTTGAAGGGTTGTTTTTTAAAATATTTTTTTATTAGAAATATATTAAAATAATATTTTTATATTTTAAAAATTTTATTTTTAAGATAGTATAGGAAATAATATAAAAATATAAAAAAATTAATTTTTTTAAATATTTTTAAAACAAAAAATAAAGCTGTTGATAAGATTAACTATTACCTAACTTTTTTATTTAAAAAAAAAAACAGGAGAGGTTTACAGATTTTTATAACAGACAGGAGAAGTGACTCAAATTTTGACACTTCACTTGTTTCTTCTTATCAACTAAACCAGACAACGCCGTCTAATTTTTTATCTTCTTAAAGTATACAACTAGAACTTATGATTCCGTCAAGTAGAGTAGAAAAAGACAAGAGGGAGGATTTCAATTCCCGATACCCAACACGGTACCATCACCGGCAAATTAAATAAGAAAAAAAATAGATTATCCTCCCGTCCATTATGAAAGTCAAGTACTAACCGTCCTTCGAAAAACCTGATGGTGCATTTGCATTTCATTGATCATCAAGAAGAGCTGAGAACTCGGGATTATGGCTATCCTACCACGCACCTCTCTGTCTTTCTTCTTCTTCTTCAGTTTCTCTCTTTACAGGTGCTTTTCTGTCTCTCTCTTTCTCATAATTGCTTATCAATCAACCATCGTGAACAACCTAGAACCTGAAAATTCTTCTTCCTTTATATAAATTTTTGAACTCTTTGTGTGAATTGCCAGATTCTATATAGAAACTTGTTTGAGTAAATTTCCCTTTTCTGGCTTTGAAATTTCTGATATATTACTGCCATCTAGCTTGGTTTACCAAGTTTAAATTTACTATATTGTTGTGTCTTTGACAACTCTCTTGTACTTGCTAGATGTTTTTTTTTTCATGAGGTTACCAAATCACACACACACGCACACCCCACTCTCTTTCCAAATATATATATATGTGTGTGTGTGTGTGAATTCCTTGTATTTTGTATTAAGTTTCCGTATATTTGTATTTAATTGTGGTATATACGAATGATTTCTATAGATGGTATGATGCCATGATGCATTTGTAGACCAGGGTATGTTTACTATATAATGAACGCCTTCTCTCCCTGTCCTAGATAGTTAGGCAGAAGGGTTGTGTTTGGATTTCAGTATACCAAAACAATGACGACCCTACTGCTGAGCTCTCTGTTCTCTTCATGTTTGGTTCCTTCGGTTTTTATTTTTACAGGTGCTTCTCTTTCTACGTTTCTTCTATTCACTGCTGTTATAATTAACATAGGAGATGTTCTGGTAGAATTCCAGAGTTTGTTGTAAACTTCCTTCGCTGGTTTTGAAATAAGAAAACCCTTTTTACATCTGATTATTGGAAGCAAGGCAATTACTTTCGAAGTTGCTGACTAGACAATGCAATTACATTGTCAAATTTTGGTACATAGATGTCCATATTGAATTGAAGAACTCATAATTATGTTTCATTTTGTCTATCTCATAAATGTTCCAACTGTTCTGAAGGTTTTCTTGACTAAATCTGTGAACTTAATAGTACATACAAAACACATGTTAGGGTATCATCTCAACCTGAGCGTGCTAGCTTTCCACCTCGAGGTTGGAACTCTTATGATTCCTTTTGCTGGATTGTTTCTGAAGAAGACTTCCTGCAAAGTGCCGAAATCATCTCTCATCGTCTAAAGCCTTATGGGTATGAGGTATGAATATGGTTGATGACTACAATCAACTTTTTTAATTACTTGATCAGTATGAGAATGGAAAAGTTTACTGACATGGAGGTTGTCTTTTATCTGTTCAAATTCATGTAGTATGCAGTGATAGATTACCTCTGGTATAGGAGAGATGTTCCAGGTGCTTCAACAGATTCTCGTGGATTTGATGTAATTGATGAATGGGGGAGGTTGATCCCTGATCCAATCAGATGGCCCTCATCCAAGGGGGGTAGAGGGTTCACAGAAATAGCCAAGAAAGTTCACGGCATGGGTTTGAAGTTTGGGATTCACATTATGAGAGGATTAAGTAGACAGGCATTTGATGCGAACACCCCTATCTTGGATACTACCAAGGTAAGTTTGGGATTCACGTTATGAGAGGATTAAGTAGACAGGCATATGAATATATGATGTGAACACCCTCATTTTGGATACTGCCAAGGTATTGCTCCTTGTTATCAATGAGGATTCATTCTTCTCTCTTCTCTCTTTTCTATTTTCCCCCCCTCAGGAAAAATTTTTCTTCTTGTTTCCTTCACAAGCTCAGATTGCACAGTCCTGCAAAATCTATCATCATAAAAAGTAGACTGGTCAGGTGAAAGGTGAAATGTAAGACATAATGCTAAAATTCAATTTCTATTAGGGAGGTGCTTATGAAGAGTCTGGACGACGATGGCGGGCAAAAGATATAGGGATCAAGGAGAGGTCTTGTGCCTGGATGCCACATGGTTTCATGAGTGTAAATACTAAGTTGGGAGCAGGAAGAGCCTTCTTGAGGTCACTTTATGAACAGTATGCCGAGTGGGGTGTTGATTTTGGTAATTAGTAATTAACTGAAATCTGCATTTTTCCATCTTTCCCAACACATTAACAAGTCTATGAATCCAACAGGGTGCATCTCAAGTCTCAACATTCTCTAGAGAATGAATTTTCTCTTTCACTTCACTTATTAAGAATGGTAAAATAATTTGTCAAAGCAGCATTGCAGCTTTCGAGAACCGTTTGCATTGTTGGAAGCATGAATGAAGTATTGTTCTGTAATAATGTAGGAAATATATGTTGAAGGTCTTGGAAGGACCCAATAGTAACAATGCAATGAGTCAAATAGAGCTTTGACCTCTTCAAGCATCCTAAGCTTGAACTAGGCTTAGGTCAAGCTTCTTATGGTTTATTTGAAAAAAATCCTCCAAAATTAATCTTGAGCTCAAGGTTGTTAACTCAACAAAGAAATGGAAGTACAAATTCTAGATACACAGGTCATATTGACAAAACTATTACCAAACCTATAGCTGTATAGATATAGATTATTATGGAAAGAAATTACAAAAAAAGAATTTATTTCTGAAAAGATTGACCTCTATAGCTTTATTTTTAGGATGCTTAGTTGCCCTGTTTGTGCTGAATGTGTTTGTACGTTTAAAATCAAGTTAATCTGTTATGGAGTTGAGCTTAGAACTGGTAATGGACAATTTGCTTGGTTTTCTGCTCTAAAATCTAAATCAAGTCAGAAATTAAAAGTTTTGACTGGCATTTATTACAAAATTGTGAATTCCGTCCAATTCAGTCTTCCCTCCTGTTATTTATACCTCTAGGATTTCCGAGTGGCTTCACGTCAATCTCTCTATTTTAATAATTTTTATATTCTTTGCTTCTCTTTTATTTGCAGTGAAACATGATTGTGTATTTGGTGATGACTTGGATGTAGATGAAATAACGTTTGTGTCAGAGGTATACAGCATTTTTGGTGCATAAATTTTACCTCTTCAATCTTTTCTGAATAGTTATGGTGATATATGAAGAGCACTTGTTTAGGTTCTGCAAAAGCTTGATCGTCCCATGCTGTATTCTTTGTCTCCTGGAACCAGCGCGTCACCAACCATAGCAAAAGATATAAGTGGATTGGTAAACATGTACAGGGTCACTGGGGATGATTGGGATACATGGGGAGACGTTGCAGCTCATTTTGATGTTGCAAGGTGGATCTAAGTTTTCAAGCAAAATAAGAGCTTAAAATTCAAATTACATGTAGATTGCCCTCTCTAATTGGTGTTTTTCTTCTATTCTTCCATTTTTTTGATGTGATGTCTTGTTCTTCTGCTTCAGGGACTTCGCTGCTGCTAATAAGATTGGTGCCAAGGGCTTGCTGGGGAGGTCATGGCCTGACTTAGATATGCTACCCTTGGGATGGCTTACAGATCCAGGTGAAAAGTTAGCAGATTCTTCTTTTTAATTCTAGCACTTTTTAAATGAAGCGATGGAACGCTTGCTGTTACATGGTGGTAGCAAAATAGCATAGCTTGCATAGGTCCATGCACTTGAGTGTTGATCATGTTAACTAACAGTAACAAAAACACATCCTAGTAACAACTTCATTGAAAAGTGATGCATCTGGACCAGTTTTTACCTTGGGTCTAGGGGTTTGCAACTTAAATTGCAGAGTATTCATGATTACTATTAGGAGCTACTTTAGCTTTTGCTCAAAAAGATGTAGAAAAAAAATATTGTGACATTTCCTTTCTTACAGCTTAAAAGTGTTTAAAAAGTTCCACTAAAAAGAACAAAAATTTGAATAATCACATTGCTTTTCTGCATCCTAGGTTCTAACAGGGGACCATACAGAAAGTGTAACCTTAATCTAGATGAACAAAAAACTCAGGTATGTATATGCAACTCTAAATGTGTGTCAGTCCAATGTAATAAATAAGCTTTTTTTATTGATGACTTGATACAAGTTTTTTCTTTGCAGATGACTTTGTGGGCAATGGTCAGATCCCCTCTCATGTTTGGAGGAGATGTTAGAAAGCTTGATGAGACCACATACAGTTTAATCACGAATCCCTTTGTTCTGGAAATAAATTCTTTTAGCACGAACAATATGGAGGCATGTGAAACAATGTTTTTTTTAGAGGCCTTTGGAATATTAACTGATTTTTTTTCCTGATATATCATCACATTGCACATGCAGTTTCCTTATGTTACTGGTACGAAGGGTTCTGTACATGAAACCATGGCTCACAGCCAACGATCAAGAAAATGTTTGAAGGAAGTTGTATCACGTACACGGTTTTTGGGTCTCACTAGCTGCAATAATCCCAAAGTTAATGGATGGTTAGTTGAAGCTCTTGACGATCTTGACCAGATATGCTGGAAAGAGAACGTGCGAAGCCACGAACCTTTATGCCTATACAAGCGAAAACCTCTTTTGGCTTCGTAATCTCTTTTACCCTCCTTAGTTGTTCCAAACAACAGACTATTATTATGACATCCTCTGATGCTGTGAATGGAAATGTAGTGATGAACAGTTAATTTACAATCAAGGAGAGCTCCATTTATTAGCCAGTGATGGAATGGAGTTTTGCCTGGATGCTTCTTCAAGACAGAAGCGTACTTCAAAAGAACTAAAGAGCAGTTCCTTCTCCCCCTGCAGATCAGATGCCAATCAGGTATCTCTTCATTCACAATTCCCTAATTTCTAACGAAGGCACAGGAGCTAGTTTCCTGTACAATTTTAGTGGAACACAGAGAAGACAAATGTCACTTTCTTGCAGAATCATGTATAAATTGACCGCAAACAATTAACAAATACATAAAGTAGGAAACTATAACTGTCTGATTGTTGAAGCTCCAAGTTATAATGTCATTATTTAATTAATGGTTATAATTATCATCATATGAGTGATACTTGAAGGCACAGGAGCTAGTTTCCTGTAAAATTTTAGTGGAAAACAGAGAAGACAGATGTCACTTTCTTGTAGAATCATGTATAAATTGACAGTAAACAATTAACAAATACATAAAGCAGGAAACTATAACTGTCTGATTGTTGAAGCTCCAAATTATAATGTCATTATTTAATTAATGGTTTTGCCAGAATGGTTATAATTATCATTATATGAGTGATACTTGAAAGCAAACTCTCAATTTCAACAGATGTGGGAGTTAAACAATAATGGATCCCTTATCAGCAGCTATTCTGGTCTATGTGCAACTGTGAACTCAATTGACGGTAATATGCTAGAAGTTCAAGCTGATTTTCTACATGTTCATTAAGGGCCACTCGATGATTTTTCCTTGCCATGTTAATATATATGCAGCTCATGTTGGTAACAGTGGAGTTCGCTCTTGGATTGCCACTGGAAGAAAAGGTTTGATGCCCTCCAAACTCTCGATAAATTTGGTTTCAATGTCACCATTCCTTGGCAGTATTTTTAAAAGAACCCAGAGAAGTTTGTGGTTTAATGAGAAACTTGATCCCTAGGATGATTTTCCATTTCTTGATGAGTGTGTTCCCATTTTTGTTGAAGTTTTGTCAGAGGTGAGACTCAAACAAGAGACCTCAACCTTCTTGCCTACGCAAGAGTACCACTGAGCTACATGCTTACTGGTTACCCCCAAGATGATTATGATCGTTCCCCTTGGTGAAGGGAAGCTATTTAAATCGAACTGTTATGTTTTTCCATGTATCTGGGGTGGAAAATAGTCTGCTCAATATCAATATTCATGCCTTCATTTATTATTGTTGTTGGGCGTCTATGTTTATTTTAGAAGTTCCAAAATGCCTCATTCAAAAAGGAACGATCTTCTCCTCTTAGCTGCCAGCTTGTTTGTCTAGTATGGCACTCTGGTAGCGTCTAACCATACCTATGAATTATGATTGATAAGTAGCATGCCTACAGTCATTGATCTGAAAACTCTTAGGGCATACTGCATATGTATCTATTTCTCATAATACATCAATGCCTTCGCCTTTCTGTTTACTCAGGAGAAATTTATGTCGCACTTTTCAATCTGAACTCGGTGAAGACAGTAATATCAGCGAAGACATCAGACATGGCTAAGGTACTTCCTGGGAGAAACTTTAATGGGACATCATGCCACGGCAGAGAAGTTTGGAGTGGAAAAGATTTTGGAATAATAGAAGATTTAATATCAATGGAGGTAGAGGTGCATGGTTGTGCATTGTTCGTCCTCAAATGTCTCTAGTGTAAGCCGACACGGCAGAGTTTGTTTCCTTGCCATCCCTTTCTTTTCCGTTTCTTCTTCACTCTCTGTTATTGTATTAGCGAAAAGAAGAGGTGGCTGTTGTGTCCAAGGCAATGAAGTTAAGTTCCATTTATAAGTTGTAGCAGCCAAAATTTGATAACTGTTTTTAAAATGTTTTTTTTAAAAAAATATATTAAAATAATATTTTTTTATTTTTAAAAAATTGCATTGCAAAACAATCAAAAAGATATAAAAAATAATTTTAAAAAATAAAATTTTAGAGAAACAAACACTTCTCAAACACTAATTGCTCGTTTGGTAACGTGGCTGCGAGTGAGGTTCATTCATAGCCATGTTAATAAACGTTTGGTAACTAAAATAAAAGTGTTTTCAATGGGTAGAACCCACATGGCTCACCCGCAACCACATTAATAAACGTTTGGTAACCAAAATAAAAGTGCTTTCAGTGGGTAGGATCCACATGACATCGCAGGTTTCGGAAAACAGTGCAATTAATTGATTTCATTTGCACTATTCACGTTAAAGTGAACAATTTTTTTTTGTTTGTAAAAAAAAAAGTTTTAGGTAAATTAAATTTACTCGTACTGTAATCTCAATTTTATTTCTGATAATATTTTATCTAATTTTATTACACGCTCAAAAAATTAGGAAAACTGTAGATCTTGTCGAATGAATTTTGTACGTAATGAAATTGTAAATTTTTTTTTGAAAAAAATTAGTTTTACTCGAAAAACTAGTATTTAATATTATTTAATAACATTACATAAATTAGAAGGATATCACATGATGATGTAGTATTTGTGGAATTTGATCGCAATTCCAATTATGTTCTTGCCAGGTCCGACCCAGTTAAAAAAATTTTAATTTTAATTTTAATTTTAATTTTAATTATGTTTTATTAAAAAAATTAAAAGGATATCGTTTGATGACGTAACAAAAAATTCAGTTTTTATTGTTGTGTGCTTAAGAAATCATGAAAAATATAGTCATTGTTGGGTAGATTTTATATGTGATAACATTGCATATCGTTCAATGGAATAATAAAAAATATTTGATATCAATATTATTTATTTCATGATGTAATAATGGTAGTTAAATTTACAATATTTAAATTAAATAATTATTTTATAACCTTAATTTGAAAAACATTTTTTTAACCAAACATATTAAACTATTTTTTGTTCAATTTCAATTCCAACTACAGTTTTAACTAAATATATATTTTTTCAAACTAATTTTAATTAAAAAAATTTTTGTAATTTTTTTTTAAATTATAACCAGTAACTACAGTACCAAACACACTTATTAATGTGTGAGGATGATTTGCCACTCTCCTTGTATCCTTCGATGGACTTTTATAGTGTGGTTGCGGGTGCTTTTCAAATAGCTTTTCGTGCCGAAATGCATGCCAATGATGTTTTTTTATTTTTTTAAAATTATTTTTGATATTAGCATATCAAAACGATCCAAAAGGTACAAACCACACTTAATTTTAGCAAAAAAAAAAAATTTAAATTTTGACGAAACACAGGTACAAACGTGCGTACCAAATGTTGTCTTAGACAGCAGAGAGCATACTTGCAAATCCGATCCGGGGATGTTTTAAATTCTTTTTTTCTTTTATTAACCCGGCCCAAGCCGATCCGGGTTGTTTTATTAACAGCTACACCGGGAAGGTTATGCAGGTAAATAACCATTAAAAAGCATCAGGAGATATTGCTTGCTCAGGGAGGGCGGTGTTTCTCGGAGTTCTGCTTTGGTTTTTAGATGTTTTGTAGAGGTATTTTTTTTATTTTTAAAATATTAAATTAATTATTTTAGTGTTTTTGATGATTTTAATGTGTTAGTATTAAAAATAAAAAATTATTTAAATATATTGTCGAAGTTAAAAAAAAAAATCAAGGAGTCGTTGATAGAATTTTTTGAACGAGAAAGAAACAAACGAAAAAATATGCACTGACAAATGAGAGAGAAAAGGATAATGGTGGGTGGAGAGGTGATGGTTGCTTAGGTGTGTATTTTTTATGAGTCTTAACTTGTTTTTTTTTTTAAATATTTTTAAGTTTTTTGAAAAATATTAAAATAATATTTTTAGTTGTTTTTTTATATTTTTAATATACCAATGTTAAAAATAAAATAAAAATATTATTTTAATATATTTTTAATTAAAAAAATATTTTTTAAAAAATACTATAAATTACAATACTAAATATTTTAAAAATTATTAGCATGGGTTAATAACGTGGGTTACTAGTTGCAAATTAAACATTTTAAGTTTTCTCAATTTAAAAATAATATAATTAGTTTTTGTTAGGCATGATGTTTTTTATATTGTTTTTTATTTTAAAAAATATTAAATTAAAATTTTAATTTTTTATAATCTTATCGTATCAATGTTAAAAATGTTTTTTTTAATATATATTTTTTAAATTAAATATACTTTACAAAAAAGCTTAGTCACATGGAAAAGTTTACTACTTTACTTTAAAGCCCAAGTGAATCTTCCCCGTTAAGAAATCCTGAAAAGTTACACAAGCTGGGTGAGCTCCTAGGCTCCTAGCCTACTAGTCAATGCGTCTGCGCAGCTAGCATAGCAAAGCTACCCGCCCTTCTCCACCAAAAATAAAGGTGGAGATTCCAAAGAGCATCTTGACCGTCCAAATGTATGGATTCGAAAATCATTGACGCCTCCCTTGCAAGTGGGCCACACAATCCTCCACTACCCCCCACTCACCAACCAAGTATCCCTGCAACCTTTCTTCCGCTGATCTCATCAAGTCTGATCACTCCCATCTCATCACCCGCGGGTTACCTTAGCCCTTCTTTCATCCCTTCCGTTTATATTAAAAATTAAAAATATTTGAAAAACAAAAACCATCGACGCACCAAAGCTCAACAACTGTAACCTCCCTCCTTTTTCTTCATCTTCATCAACGTATGTTCCCGGTGTTCCGGCTCCCTTCACGGAGCCCAAGCTCATCACCCATCCGAATCTCTATCCCTCCCTGAACTCACCAGTTTTTCATTATTCTAAAAATCGTTTCGTTTTCCATTTCCCCTTTGCGGATCTTTTTTTTTAATTTTTTTGAAAAAAAACCATGTCAAAACAGAGGAGCAAAATCGGCGCATGGGCAGCCGATGCGGAGCAAGCCGAGGAAGAGGAGCGTGCAGCCGCTGCAGCAGCCGTTTCTCAAAGTTCCCCTAATCTGAAAGAAGTTGCCGGAACCGCTAAGACTAAAAAGAAGAAAATGTCTCTAAATGAATTCCACTCCACGCCCATCGGCGGCGGTGTTGAATCCAGAGGATTGACTCCGAACGTGATGTTCGGCCTCCCTACCGGTCCAAAAGAGCGTTCCGATGAAGAAATGCAGTATGGACGCCTCGGCGGTGGATTTTCCAATTATGGTCGAACTGGGCCGCAGCCTGGACGTATGCGTGATCGTGAAGACAGCGATGGATCTTGGGGAGGTGGTGGTGGTAGAAGGCAATTTGGTGGCGGTTTTGATGATGATCGAAGAGGTCCATCTTCTTCTAGGGTTTCTGATTACGATCAGCCTTCGCGTGCTGATGAGGTTGATAATTGGGCAATGGCTAAGAAACCACTGCCTTCCTATGATTCTGGACGACAAAGCCGTTACGGTTCACTCGGCGGCGGAGGCGGAGGCGGAGGCGGTGGAGGTTTTGGAGGTGGTTCTAGAGCTGATGAAGTTGATAATTGGGCGGTTGGTAAAAAGCCGTTACCTACTCCATCTTCGACTTTTGGTTCGGGTTTTCGTGATTCTGGGCCGGAGCCTGATCGCCAGAGCAGAGGAGGATACCGTGAGCCGGAGAGGGAGAGGCCTAGATTGGTTTTCGATTCACCAAGAGGTGAAGTTGGAGTTAACGAGCCTGTGAAATTAGACAGGCCAAATCCATTTGGAACAGCGAGGCCGAGAGAAGATGTATTGGCAGAGAAAGGATTGGATTGGAAGAAGCGGGAGATGGAAATAGAAGCTAAGAAGACTATGAGCTTACAATCTAGCAGGCCAACTAGTGCGCATTCTAGCAGACCTTCTAGTGGGCAATCGAGTAGGTCTGAAGGGCCAGGGCTGCAGCAACAAGGATTTGAGAATGTGGCTGTGAAGCCAAGGCCGAAAGTGAATCCTTTTGGAGAGGCAAAGCCCAGGGAGCTTTTGTTGCAGGAAAGAGGTCAGGATTGGAGAAAGATTGACCGTGAGTTGGAGCATCGTGGTGTAGATAGGTATGTCTTGTGGCATTATTATTGCTGTGAACGTATGTTGTGCACGTGGTTTTCTTGGAATTGCCTAGAAATTAATGTTCTTGTGTGTTTGCTTGCTTTGGTGTTTGCATATTGACAATACGAGGGTGCTTTGTTTATCTTATCTGGCTTCAAACTGCTTCTTTTTTGTTGTGGATATTTCTGTTGTTTTCAATTTGTTGTGGGGTATACATCATGCTAGCCATCAGCTTATCTTATAATGATAATAGGACATGGAGAGGAATCTGGATAATTTTGAATTACAAGTATGATCTGATGCTTTACTCATATTATCAGTGCCTTGTTGTTATGCAAAACATGTTGACTGACAACCATGCCTATTGCACTAGAATTTTGATGCTAGATATGGGCCAAAAAATTTTCTTATACTGTCCCTTTCCGAATCTGAATCTTGATTTGTGATGTAAAAGATATAGTTGGTTTGAAAAGCCAAGGCTGTTGACCAGACTCAAATTTGAGTAGGCTGAGCTCTAAATCAGACAAGCTGGTTCTATCCCGTGTTCAGCTAAAATTTTCTTGTTCACAATCATTGTTTCTAGGCTTATCTTTAATTATTATTATGCTTGGATGATATGTAGTTGCTAAATAATGATCAGAAAAAGGTAGCTCGGTTCCTATTGTCATTGAAGCTTTTGCGTTTCTCATATAAATGCTACTATTTTGCCTCTTATTTTTATTCATTTTCAGTCACTAGAATATATATATATATATATATATATATAACATAGTGAGTTTGTTTCATTAAAGTAATTTCTCTTGGGCTAAGTGACTGAACTGAATAGGATTGCGTTGCAACATCTGCATCTACCATTGACAGGCATAAGCAAGTTGAGTTATTGTTTTTAATTTTACAATTGGGCCTTAAAGTTGCCAAGTTGGCAAGCATTTGATTCTCCGTTACTTCTTGAGAATCACAGATAATATCCTTTTGTGCAAACAGGTTTTTGTGCCTGCTTTTTTAGCTTTCTTATATTTTCAGTAAGTTTTCTCATCATGTTTTATGATGAGAAATTTTTGTTACAGCTGATACAAGCACAAGATGGAGAAGTCTTGCCTTACCAAATTTCATTACTAGATCACTGTACTTTGATGGATGATGTTGTCTTGTTTTCATCTCATAAGGTGGTTGGTACTTTCTTTTAATTTCGTTAGGGAATAGATCTGAGTGCAACAGAGTGAGTTTTACTAAAAAAAACATGGTTTCTATTTTTAGATTTTATACCTCTGCTATATATATATATGTTAACATACCGACTATTTGGGCTGGTTCTCATTGTGTCCACTTTTACTTACAGAAATATTTTTTTTTTGTAAGAAAAAAAGTTTTTCTAGGGTAATTTTTCCTATCTTATTTATCTCCTTTACATCTTCTTCTTTACTGTCCTCAACCACTAGTTGAATGCTATAATGTTATCTTTTCCATCATCATGCGTATGGAAATACACTTTGAAACTAGGAATTTGCTGATCTACTAATGTTCGTAATTCGTTCATGTAATTTATCTGTTTTTAAAATTGCTCTAAAAGTTTTAATGTCTTGTTAAATCAATTTTACTAGTTCAGGTTCTTGAATGGATAGTCATGGTCAATTCTAGCTAGACTTTTGTGTTACTCTTGATCTCAGGACATTTGTTCATTTTGAATTGAATTCAGCTGGTGTCATGCCCACTAACATAATGTTTGCAAATAAAGAAGGAACAAGAAAGAGATGGGTAGTGCAAAGATGTTATCCTGTGTTTATAAGCTTCAATGTTCTACTTTAGGGGCCAAAATATCTGCATAATCTTGCTGGTTAGAGTATAATCTTGTCCATTTGATCTAGAATGTTTATGATCTTCATGGAAAAAAAAAGTTACAGTCAATTAGAAACGAAGAAAGGAGAGGTGTGTGAGGTAGAGACCTTTGTAACTAATTGATATATAAACCTTTAGAAAATATTAAACTCAAGGTTAATTTCTGTCCATAGAAAAGCTGGCACAAGGGGTAGTTTAGCAGAACCCACATAGACACACACATGTATATACATAGTGAGGGTTTCTATTTATTTTTTTCTTTTTCCCAACTTCTTTTGTTAACCTTTACAACTTTAATTCATTAACTTTTTCTTAGTGAAGCATGCATAAATCGACATTGCACATGACCAAAACATCTTAAATGATTTCCAGCAGCTCATTTTCTATAGGTGTTGCTTCCAAATTCTCATGAATGCATATGTTTCTCACATATTTGATCATGTTTTTCCTACGAGGGAGAGGTCCTTCCCTTTTTGGCCACTTGTGGTTGAGGAGGGATTAGCCACATGCTCAAATCTTTAGCTATAAGCCCCACTTTGTCTCTGTTGGATATGTCTCGAGGAATACCCTAAAATGTAACCTTTCCAGTCCCCAGCCATTTCAGAGTAAGATGTGAAAGCACCTCTCTGTCACTATTGTCTCCTTTTTAATTGTGCTCGTTTATTGTACTTTTGATGTCATGTAGGATAATATTCAAACTTGAAAGAAGTAGAATTCCATATAAGGGGAAAATATAGCAAGAAGAAAGAACTCCTATAGTAGTGGGTAATTCATATAGAAGAGGATTGAAGAATTGAAAAAAGACCAAAGAGAGAGTTCAAATAAACAAAGGAAACATACTTAATTCCGAGTCTCAATTTATCATCAATTAATGTTGTTAGCATTCTACTACAAAGATATGGTGTTTACAAAGACACTAAGAAACCCTAGTGTCCTAAACTAATAGAAAAAAAAATCCTAAAAAAATATTATCTTTTAATAAAAATAATAACAAATCCTAAAAATCTACTTAAATAATAATAAAAATCTTAAACAAAATATTATCCTTTTCTATTAGTAAAGCTACAGAATTTATCGAGAGTCCAAATTTTGTCCATAAACTTCAATGCATATATTGAGATAGGAGGCATGTTAGTAGTCCAAGATTACCTTATAAGGGATTAGATTCCTAAATAAGAAAATACTAACAGTCTAAAAAACTAATAAAGTTGATTACTATTGAGGACTAATAAAATACTAAATAGAAAAAAAAAATATTTGACAAATTTTCCTGATTTTCTAGTGAATATTGAAATTCCTGAAATACCCGTGTGTGAAAGACATAAATTTTGCATCTTTTGTTGTCTGCATAATCGAGTTGTATATGGATGCTTTAGAATGATATGTTTTCTATGCTTGTGCTCATTTTCAGCTCTGTGTGAACTGTGTCCTTGGTTCTCATGCTGACTTGTGAACTTTTATTCTTGGTGCCAATTTGTTTCAGGCCTGAAACTGAAGAGGAAAAGTTATTGAAAGAAGAAATAGAGCATTTGAAGAAGGGGCTTGAGAAAGAACTTGCAACAAAAGGGAACCAGGAACCTCCACGAGGTTCTGCTGATGACATACCCAGCTTAAGGGAGATGATATCTGAGAAAGAAAGGGAATTAGAAATGTTGGTCCGTGATTTGGATGACACAGTTCGATTTGGATCGAAAGCCAATGGAAGGCCAGGTTCTGGGGCAGGCAGGGCTTCTGGGTTTTCAGAGAGACCTCCTTCTAGATCTGGGTCATTTGACGAGTCTAGAAATATGGAGTTAATGGATAGGCCTCGATCTCGTGGCAAGCCAGATATTTGGACAAGGCCTGTTGATGACCGAAGAGCATTTCAAGGTGGAAGGGAAAGAGGATTTCTTGGTAGCGGAGATTTTGACAGGTAAAGATATAGCAATAGTTTCTTTTGTGTATTTCAGATCTTCCCTTGCGCATTAACTAGAAAGTAGCTTTTTGCCAACTTTTTCATTGTGGGACCCTTAAGGTCTTATGTTGTTCAAAGTAATGTCAACCATGGTTGCATCTATTAATATGGCCAAAAGGTTCAGTGGTTAATTTTAAGCTGACCATTTCATATAGGAAGTTAATTACTTTACCAGAAGGCCGTGAGAAAAAGGTTTGTGAATGAACTCATAATATCAATAGAACTTTTTGTTGGAACAGTTTATGAAACTTTAAAATTTGCTTGAAGTTGTATCCTTATATTGAGAATTTTGTAGTGGTTTTCGTTCATTAAATTAGGTGCAACCCTTTACCTTGTTTTAATTTTTGAAACCATCAGTTGAAAGAGCATGTTATTTCAAAAAGCCTAGAGATCTAGTTAACATGAAAGAGTTTGGGCAACGAGAGCCACAAGCATCATCTTCTAGCTGAGAGTTAACAATCAGAAGTGGTTTAAGGCAAAGGAATGCTTTGGAACCTCTATTTGGACAATAGCTCACATGATTGCTCCAGTTGTGAGTGTAAAGGCTAAACTGATCCAGCTGTTTGCAAGTGCCTTGCAATCACCTAGGAGAGTACTTTGATGAAATGCTTGGTGTATTATTTTTCCTATTCATCTTACTAGGAACCATTTATGCATAAAAAGGGTATCAAATTTTGTTGAAACCTAGCCTTTTCTGCATGGTTGTTTTATTCTCCAAGTTAAGGTAAAATGAAAATGTCTACCATGCTTGTTTTGCCATAATCATGCTATTGTTTTGCATGGCATATGCATTCCTCTCGGTTCCGAGCAGGGGAAAAATGAAATCCCTCCCGAATGCTAAGAAGGTTTTTCTTGACAGGCCGCGGACGGAAGATAGATGGTGAGAAGCTGTGATTCATTGAGTTCTCTTCATCTTTGACAACAGAAACCAAATAATATTTTCACTTCTTTTCCTTTCTTATTCCTTGTATTTTTTTTTTCTTTTTATTTTACATGTTCTTGTTTTTTGCTCTGGAAATGGAACAAGGATTAATGAGTTTTTAGCATTGGGTTGATCTGTTGTTACATCTTGAGACCAAGTAAAACTGAATTTCCACCCCTCTTTAGTCCGTTTTGAGGCAAGGAAGCTGTGTTATTGGTAGGACTCAATTTATTTGAACACCTCGGGACCTATAGGTTTTTCTTTGGCCTTGTCCTTTGACAGTGCCAAGTATTGTAAAGTTAAATCGTTCTGTTGTGCCTGAGCTCAGGAAAGCTGCTTTTTGCCAACTGCTATGCTGTCAATCGATTATTTTACTGCTTATGAATTGGAGTAGATGCAAGTGTGCTATTTCCAGCTTTAATTCTAGCCATAGAGACATGGGTATTCACAATATTTTGTAGGAGAATGTTAGTGTGTGCGCTGTGTTTGTTGTAAATTTGCTTGTCTAATTATGTGTTTGGTATTGTGGTAATTGTTGTTATGGTTGTGATTTGAAAAAAAATATTTTTATAAAAAGTGTTTTTAGTTGAGTTTGATTTGGTATTTATGTATGTTTGGTAAAAATTGTGGTTGAAATTAAAGTTGAACAAAATATAGTTTAATGTGTTTAGTTAATAATATTTTTGAAATTGAGGTTATAAAATAATTTAAAAAATATATATATTAATATTTATAGTTTTTAATTTAAATATTATAGATTTAACTATTGTTATTATATCATGAAATAAATAATACTTTATATAAAATATTTTTTTTTGTTCCATTAAACTATCTACAATTTCATCACGTATGAAATATATCTGACAAGGACTACAGTTTTTTTGGTTTTTTAAGCGCACGACAACATCAGGTAAAATATAATCAGGAACAAAATTGGAATTGCAATTAAATTCTATAAATGCTACTTCATCAAGCGATCTCTGTTTAATTTACGTAGTGGCATTGAATAAAGTTAAACACTAGTTTTTTTGAATAAAACACAATTAAAAAATTAAAAATAATTTTATTTTTTATTTTACTGGATTGGACCCAATTCAATGTATGGTGAGCTTTGGACCATACCCGATCCGGTTGGAATTGGTCCGACTAGAACAGTGTAGCATACTACATTGTTCGTGTTAATTGCATTGTTCAGCGAACAGTACAATTAGCATGAATAGTGCGCGAAAAGCACGAATTCCCTGATTCCTAAAAATTCAAGTTCTGCCGCATATAAATGATGGGACCCATGTTTTTTATTTTTGAACAATACGTAACCAAACAATTAATTAGTACGTTTTTAAAAAAACGTGAACCCTAACGCGTAGACAAACGAGCTAGGTGTTAAAATAAAAGATATTTATAGAATAAAATTTTTTAATGGTTATAATAATAAATTGATTAAGTGTTTTTTTCTTGATGTTAAGGTAAACTTTTTTTGATAAATGTCTCTGAATATATCTTATACAAGTATTTATAAATATTAATATACAAACATTAATAGAAAAAAATAATCAATATATTTTTTAAATATAAAATATAAATTATGATATATTATTTGAGGGTTGAGCTCGGATTATGCATTCAAACTTAATGAAAAGTGTTGGGTGTATCGTGTACTTGAGCTCGGGTTTCAGCTCGAGCCCAACCCTAGGAATGCATTTAAAAAATATTTTTGAAAATGCGATAAAAAGTTTTGTACTCATGATTATAATGGGTTTAGTGTAAAAAAGAAGAAGAAGAAATCTTGATCTATCACTTAGCTATCAATCAACCATGGCCTCCTACTTCTCTGCCCATCCAATGCTCAAGCGCTGCAATAACTTCGAAGGGTTCCTCCAGAGAACCAGCTCATATCTACTTTGAGAGACGGACACCAAGTAACTGGTAGCGTGAAATCTCATGGCGTTGAGGCTCAATAATTTAACAGTCAACTGAAGCAAAGGTTGTCTGCTTCCAGTTTGACGGAGCACCACCGTTGAAATCGACATCCTCTATTCAGCAATATATATAAAATTGATTAGCGAGGCAAAGAAGAAGAAGCATATAGCAACGATACACTTGATCCTGGACCGGGACATTAATATGAAAAATACAATGAGCGCCGTCTGTGGGGATCGAACCCACGACCACATGGTTAAAAGCCATGCGCTCTACCTCTGAGCTAAGACGGCTAGATCGAAACTGTAGCTCCATTTCATGATTACAAAATCAAAATAATGTACGGCAAAATATGAAAATTATTCATTGGAATAACGACTCCACTGGGGATCGAACCCAGAATCTCTGGTTCCGTAGACCAGCGCCTTATCCATTGGGCCATGGAGTCCTTGTTGACTTCTGTCTGAAAATAAAGGAATTAAAAAACAATAACATTTCTCTGAAATCTCTAGGAAGGGAATCCCAAGGGAAAACTATAAAATTTTGGTAATAGGCATTTGATTTTATTTTTGTTTTTTGTTTTGAGAAAATTATATAGCTACCACATGTTTGCGATCAAGTCCATTCCTGTTTATTTTTTAAGAATATAGCATTCAGTTAAAAAAATTAAAAATGTTTCAATCAAAGCTATTTTCAACACGGAGGGCAGCACAATAATCTGAACACATAACATAGAAAATATCAAACGTATTTTTACTTAAGATTTAAAAGTAGCGTTAACTATTAAAAATATTATTCCAATGTATTTTAAAAAATACTAATATTAAAAATAAATTTTAAAAAAATATATATTATTCCTATATATTTTTAAATAAAAAAATATTTTAAAAAATAATTACAATAACAATAAGATAAACATCTTATAAATTCTGACTCAATTATTATTAACCGTGTTTCTAAAAATTTTTAATTTTTTAATTAAAATTTAATATGATTTGTATATTTTGGATCATTTTGATGTGCTGATGTCAAAAATAATTTTTAAAAAATAAAAAAAATCATTGGTATGCATTTCGACACAAAAAATTATTTGAAAAACAACCATTATCACACTGCAAAACATCTTCTAAAAAGATTGTGGGCTGCTGCGTGTCTAAACAAGATATTTTTACGAGAGTTGAATGTGTTATATCATCTACAATCATCTAAATCTCAAGATATTCTTTTTTTTTATTTAGTCCATGGTATTTTTGTTAATGTTTGTTTTATTTGAAATTATTAATTGAATTGGGATTTTATGTCAATTTCATTCTCATTTGATTTTTTTATTTGTCAAATTTTATCTGCATTCTTTTAAATATTATTTATGTAATTAAAGTCTTTTTTTATTAAATCCTTGGTGTTTTGGCTAATATTTGTTTAATTTTAAATAAATTATTAAATTCAAATTTTGCTTCAATTTCATCCTGATTTGAATTTTTTTATTTGTTAAATTTTATCTTTATTTTTTTAATTGTTATTTATACAATCTGATATCATTTTTAAAATTGAGTCTTTTTTGTGATTTCACCCTTCATCATTTTTTTCCTATTTTTTCCTAATTCTTTTTATTGTTGTTATTTTTTGCTTTGTCAAATATTCTGGGTTGATATTTTTTTATTTAATTTAAATTTTAATATTGATTTGGTTTTGACCTTTTTAGTTAAACACGTGTCTAGAATTTTACAGGTTGAGAGTTTAAAAAATTAACCCATTTTTAGGAACTTTGCTCGGGATAGCTTTGTTTTTTTTAAATCATTTTATTTTTTTTTTAATTTATCCTTCAATATTTATTTAATTAGACATTAGGCTATTTTTTTTCTACGTCCCTTGTTTTTTATATTTAATTGGATTACCTTAAATCTTTTTATTTGTTGTCATTTTGTTAAATTGAGTTTATTCAAAATGAATTTTATTATTGAATTATATAGAATTGATGGATTAAGTATGATTAAGTATAGGCAAATTCTCACTTCATTGTGTTTTGTTGGGTTTTTTTTAGGGCATTGCTATAACGACTCATGTAATATATTAAATAATATTAAATATTAATTTTTTAAATAAAATATAATTAAAAATAAAAATAAAAATTAATCTTTTTCGATATATTAGCTTAGTAGAGAATATGGACTGTTGACAGTGAAATAATGGTGGGGACTTGAAGGTTTTTCCTTTCTTCTACGTGGATGTACGTTGTTGATGACTTCATATTTTTTAGTTAATTGTTGCAAGATTTTTTTTTTATTTCTTTAAAAGCACTGCAATTGTCTGAGCATTCTTTTTCAACATCAAAAAAAAATTAGGATAACCGTGGGTGGCGAAGAAATATCAGCGGGTAGACCCTGCAAAGATCCACCCGAATGGATTATCCGGGACGGTGTCCACTACACTCAAGCAGCTAACAAACGGGTTCCCGACCAGATTGTGGACGGTTCCATTTCGGACCCGCCATTTCCATGGAAGATGGCATGCCACAGGCAGCCAGTCCGTTAATGTTTTGCTGGTTCAAGAATTTGCTTTGCTGGTTCATTTGTTTTGAAATTTAATCAAGAGAGTGAAAGGGGATGGAGAATTATTGTTTTTGTTTTCTAAGAGTGAATTTTTTACATGAAATTTAATTCTTTTAGTGTTTTGTAATTTGCTTATATTAAAAATAAAAATAAAAACTTGTTTGGAAGAACGTAACTTTTATTTTAGATATTTTTTTTAAAATATATTTATCTTAAAAAAATATCAAATTAATTTGTTTCAGTGTTTCTTGATATATTAATATTAAAAATAAAAAAATAAATTTTTTTAACATATTTTTAAATATAAAAATACTTTTAAAAAACATTAGTATTTCGTTTTCAGTAACATGTGATCAATCAAGCTCAACCAGTCTTAATTTAGTAATAGTTTCCTATCTTTTACTTTTAGTTTATCCACCAATAATACTTAAGCTCATTCTAATTGTCTCCATACACGTTCACTGCCCTCCTCCTCCTCGGAGGAGGAGCATTTCAAATAAAAGGGGTGAGAAGACGTATCGTCTCCTCTGCTAATCCCACCACTCGTTACTAATCGCTTCCCATTCCCAACTCCAATGGAAGCACACCCTTCAAGACATGTTACGTTGGGCCTCTTTATATGGATGGCATCGCTACCATTCAGTCCCATTATCCTCACAACAGCTTCTTCATGTGATTTCCCTGCAATATTCAACTTCGGCGACTCAAATTCAGACACGGGTGGTCTGTCAGCAGCATTCGGACAGGCACCTTCTCCCAATGGAGAGACATACTTCCACCACCCTGCCGGCCGCTACTCCGATGGCCGTTTGATCATCGATTTCATCGGTATGTAGATCCTACGACGCATCTACACTATTTTCTATTTTTATTTTTGTCGTGTTGCCTGTGCAGCAACGATGAAATATTGAAACCAAGTCAAACCTAATTTTTATACGCGTCGGTTTCGAAAAGGATGCCGGGGAAATGATATTTCTGTTCTCTTTTTTTTTTCCATTTTGTTTTGGTGTAAATATAAATTATATATTATTATATTAATTCAACTTTATTGTAAAAAGAATAAATTATAAATTAATTGTAATAGTTTTGCAAAATGGATTAAACATTCTATCGTAGTTCTAAAAATAAATAATTGATTAATTTTCATATTTTCTAAATTTATCTTTGATTTAATCTTCTTCGTCTATTTTATACTTTTTAGTTCATTTATTATTTTAAAAAAATATAAAAAGATTGATGAGAGAAGACTTTTTTTATAATAAAAAATATTATGGACACCTGATATTCTTTTTTAAACAAGGATCTGACGTGATTCAGGCCGAGAAATCCGGGCAACCACCCCCTATGTGCCGATCGTTAGCTCATTCAGGGCCCCGGCGCCCAGCCTGATTAGTACTAATCAAAAAATTAAATCAATTTTAAAACTAGAGTGATTATTTAATTTATTTTAAAAAAACTAATTTATAGTTTATTCTAATAAAAAGAGAGGGAAAAAAAAGCATTATCAAATTTGAAAACTTGAATTTGTAGCGGAAAGCTTGGGGGTGCCACATCTGAGTGCATATCTAGATTCTGTGGGTTCAAACTTCAGCCATGGAGCCAATTTCGCCACTGCGGGGTCAACCATCAGGCCTCAAAACACTACGCAGTCTCAAAGTGGGTATAGTCCCATCTCATTAAACGTCCAATCTGTTCAGTATTCAGATTTCAAGAAAAGATCCCAGATAGTTCGTAATCAAGGTGATCAATCCCATCCCAAATTTCTAGTTGTTACAATCAATGTAATTATTATTATTTTTTTCTGATGGATGTTAGATGAATTAATTTGGAAAAGGAGACTGGAAATTTGAAACTATCCGATGAGGTTTTGTTGAATAATCACAGGAGGGATCTTCGAAACTTTGATGCCAAAGGCAGATTATTTCTCCAAAGCTTTGTACACCATTGACATTGGCCAAAATGATCTCACTGCTGGTTACAAGCTTAACTTGACCACTGAACAAGTCAAGGCAAATGTTCCTGACATGTTAGGCCAGTTCTCCAACGCTGTCAAGGTGAAGCGCTTTTCCTCTACATATACATATATAAACATCAATCAATTCATGTTTATACACACATTTTGATTTGATCATGTATGTGCAGCAAATCTATGCTGTCGGAGGAAGATCGTTTTGGATACATAACACTGGCCCAGTAGGGTGCCTGCCATACTCGCTGGACAGGTTTCTAATCACAGCAGCCCAGATGGATAAATACGGGTGCGCTACCCCATTCAATGAGGTATCTCAATTTTTCAACCATAGATTAAAAGAAGCTGTGGTTCAACTCAGGAAAGATCTTCCCCAGGCAGCGATTACTTATGTTGATATGTATTCACTGAAGTATACTCTAACCACCCAAGCCAAAAAATTTGGTAAATATATTAAATTATATAGCTTGATCATCAATTCCAGGCTCATTAATGAGGTTCTCACAAAATTAACGTTAACAATAGTTACTGATTTTTGGGGCAGGATTCAAGCAGCCTTTTGTAGCATGCTGCGGTCACGGTGGGAAATACAACTACAACAGCCAGAGAAGATGTGGTGCAAAGATCACTGTGAATGGGACGGAGGTGGTGATAGCTAATTCATGCAAAGATCCATCAGTTCGGATAATTTGGGACGGTGTGCACTTCACCGAGGCAGCTAATAAGTGGATATTCCAACAAATTGTTAATGGCTCATTTTCAGACCCACCAGTTCCTCTGAAAATGGCCTGCCATAGAACGGAACACCCTTGAGTTGCTCAAATTGTGTAAACACAATCCGCCTTTGCTAGCTTCCTTGCTTTTGCTGCTTTTGTTTTAGAACCCAGATGGATGTTCTAATGTCGGCTGTTAAGCACATGGTCCACGGAAAAGCCCAAACTATGTACTTGCTCTTTAAGTGCCATGTCCGGTCCTAATGGGCCAGCCTCATTAACATTAAAAACTTTGAGGGATAGATGCAAGTAAAGAAACATGATTTTGAATAACATCATGTTATTTAATTTTTTATATTAATTATATGTCAATTTTTAGGGGAAAAAATAAAATTCAATCGAAACAAAATAATTAAACAAGTTTACTTGATGTGATCTGTTTAATTTAGCATGATATGGTAAGCTAATTTAAAACTTAATTTAACTTGAAAATATTTTCAACACTTTGATGTTTTATTTTAAGAAAATAAATTATGAGATGGAAATAATTTTTATCATCAAACTCGTCATATGGATCATGGATCATTTGAATCTAATAATTTTAATTTTTAAAATCATTTTTTTATCTAATTAAATGATAACAAACACACAAAGGAAAGCGATTGTAATTTTTTTTGAAAAATAATATCATGCACAAAAGAGTGCTTGTTAATATTAAAAAAATATGCTACAATCCAATTAAAAAACACAAGAAATAAATTATAATATCTCAATGCATTTTTAATTTATTTATTTTTTAAAATTAATTAATTAAAAATCATGATTATAAAGCGGCAACCGAAGCGTCCTGGCATTCCCTCCATAAATAAGTGGTGCGTGTAGCCCAATGGTGGTTGAAGTGGCCCGTGTGACCTTTTGTTTTTTTTTTCTTTTTTTTTCCCTCTCTTTTACTATATTCTCATGCTAGCCTTAAAAAAATCAAATCAACCCCTAGAGTTTATTGCTCTTAAATTTTTATCCATATTCTTTTTATCATAATTTTTGAAATTTAGAATAATTTATGAAATTAAAGGGTTTTTTCAATTTCATCCATGTTCTATTTATTGTATTTTTTATTTAGAATAATTTATTAAATTAAGAATTTTTCTTAATTCATCCCCGACAGATATTCTCATTTATTAGAGTTCGTTCTTATTCTTTTGATTATATTTTTTTTTGTTAATTTAGATGGTTTTTTCAATTGTTTTTTTTTTCAATTTTATTTTTTTCAGTTTTTTCCTATCAAATCTAATCTTTTTTTTATTATTGTATTTTTTTGACATTGAAAGATTTTTTTAGATTGATTTTTTTTATTTATTTCATCTTCTAACATTTAATTAGTTGGGTGTTTAGCTATTTAGTTGAGTTTAGGTCTAGAATTTAACGGTTTGTAGGTTTAAAAGATTAACCCTAATTTACGATGTTGACACGGGTTTCCTTGATTTTTTTCTTTTTTTTAAAAGCCTTTTGTTTTCCATCCTATAGCATTTTGTTATTTTTTTTAATTCACTTTCTAGGATGTGTTTTAGTTGTTTTGAAAATAACACGAGTTATCTTGATTTTTGTTTTTTTTTTCTTTGTTAAATTTAGCTTTTCTGAATGAATTTTGTTTTTAAATTGAATTAAATTATTTGATTTCATCCTTTAATATTTAATTTTTTAGATGTTGAACTCCTGAGTTGAGTCCGGATCAAGAATTAATGGATTGTGGGTTTGAGAATTTAATATGAGTTTACAAAGTTCACTAAGGATTTTTTTTTTCTTTTTAAGCGGTTTTTTTTTAGATTTCATCCTCTAACATTATTTTCTATTCTCTTTCTATGGAATTTATATTTCTTTTTAAAATAACAAGGATTGCTGCAGAGTTTGTTTTTTCTTGGTCTTTGTTAAATTTAGCTTATTTAAAATGATTTTTTTTGTTTTTTAATTAAATTTATTGATTTCATCCTCATGCATTTCATTTGGCATGTGTTAGCTATTTAGTTTAGTCTAGGTCTATAATTTAATGGGTTACGAGTTTGAGAGATTAACCCGAGTTTATAAAGTTCACCTGGACTTTTTTTCTTTTTTATTAAGTTTTTTTTTTCAATTTCATCCACCAATATTTGTTATTTTTTTATTTGTTTTTATGGGATTTTTCTATGGTTTTAAAAGCAACAAGGGTTGACTCAAAATTGTTTTTCTACCTTTGTTGAATCTATCTTCTTTAAAAGCAATTTTATTTTTTGATTGAATTAAATTAATTGTGTGAAAGCAAGTATAGAATGCTCAATTCATGATATTTTGTTTTGTTTTTCTTTATGGATTACTACTATGACAACATATGCGACCTCTTTTAATTACTAAATTCATAGAATTTTTTTATTCATCTTAAAACGTTGATATCACATGAAAATATAATTTTATATTTGTAAAAAATGAACCCGACTCACAATATAACGCGTGCTATCTATCTAAAATTAGGACTTTCATACAATTTAAGATGGCAAAAAACTATTGTATTGATTTGGTTATGCATGCCCCCTGTGTTCCTATGTTGTGTTTTCTTGGCTCATTATATTTTGAGTTAGTGAGTAATTTTTGTTTTGTTTTTGAAAATGTTTTTTAAAGTGTTTTTTATTTAAAAAAATATTAAATTGATATTTTAATTATTTTTTTGATGATTTTAATATACAGTGTCAAAAATAAAACAAATATAAAAAATATTATTTTAATTAAAAATACTTTTAAAAATAATTATTGGATCACAATAATAAATATGCATAAGCCAACAACAAACTATGTTAGTGTGAAGGTAATGTTTGATGATTAGTCTTTAAAATATTTTTTGTTTTAAAATATATTAAAATTATATATTTTTTTAATTTATTTTTAATTTTAAATACTTAAATTTTTTTATATATAAAAAAACATGATTTAACTGCATAAACAAACATTCCCGAGATACGCGACAAATGTTAAAACAAATAAGCTAAAGTACGAAATTGTCTTCATATTATATCAATGCGGTTCCATTTGTCATCTCAGTAATCATTTCCTTTGATTATAAGACGATAAACCATGATTAGTACAGGACACGTGACATGCTAGTAAGTTGATCCGTGTCGAAAAAGTTAATTTTGGTTTGGATTTTTCTGTAGCTTAATAAACTATAAATAAAAAAATATCAATTATATATATGGTTATACGTCATGTATCAAATACCCCTATGATGGCATATTTATGTTTACGTGTTATTTATAAATAACAATAAAAAAAAATCAAACATCAAATATACCCTCAAACTATTGAGTTGATATCAGCTTTGAGCTGAAATTATATTTTTATATCAAATTTACATCTAAATCATTTTTATTTCTTAATTATAATTCTAAAAATAAAAATACAATTTGGATTGATATATAGAAGAAAAACTTTAAAATTGGACAAAAATCCTTAATAGAAAATCTTTAAAGACTTGAAGGGAAAATTAATACTAAAAATTGTTTTATGGTAAAATTATAATTTTCTATATAATTATAGATATAAATAACAAATATGATTCAAGTATTAATTCAAAAAATAGACTAAGTCATTTGAATATCAATTTACTCAAGAAAATTATTTTTATTAAAATAATATTATTTTATTTTTTAAAAAATCAGCATTGACCAGTCAAGTTTGGGCTGGGTTTGGGATCAATTAGATTTTATTTAATTAATATATTTTTTAATTCAACTTAAAATTCAGTTTAAATTTAATTAATGATTTTTTTAAATTAATGTATAAAGTTAGGTCTAGTTTAATAAGTATACCTAAGGAATACTTTTGAGGCTCCTCCAGTGGAAAAAGAAAAAACTTTCGGAAAGTAAATTCACCAAAAGAATTTATAGATTCTATACACGTGGAGGGATCCATAGCTATCCAAAAACTTGCATGCTACCAGTCTGAAAAAGGTAGGTAGGGCGAACCCACAACTCTGGTGCTTGTTAATGGCCACACACCTAAAAAAAAAGCGTTTAATTAAATTACAGTTTGTGCGCAGCCAACAAATTCTTCTGGGCCAAATTCCATCTGCCCCTTCCACCTAGATGCGCCAAGTCAACCATACCTATCACCTAGTTAGCCCACCTGGCATTCCCAAGTCTTGCATGATAAAAAGCAGGACATATTCGCTGCTTGTCACCTCTGTTTTTACTGGGCTGGAAGCTTATTTTTTGTTGGCTAATTTACGAGAAAGAAGAGGTATACTAACCACAAACAAGTTACTGACTGTTTTTGTATTTTAAAATTCTTTTAAATAAAAAATTCTTTTTATTTTTTTTAATTAATATTTTTGAATCATTTTGATGTGTTGATGTTAAAAATAACTTTTTAAAAATAAAAAAAATATTTTATAAAGAGCTATTACAAATACGTTTCCAAATAGCCTTTTAAGTTAAAATTGTGTTTGACTTGAAAAGGTATATTTTATATCTTTTCAAGTCAAATAAATGTCTAAAACACGGCATGGCTACATGGAGAAAAGGGCACATAATTTTAGGTTTTAGCTCTGGCCCATCATATCATCGATGCCTACAGTTTACTCTCTTATTTTGTTGACGGCAAATTGAAAAATTTAGTTTTTTTTTGTTCAACTGAATTAGGTATTTTTATATTATTTTAATATATTGGTATTAATTTTTTTTTAAAAATTATTTTAATATATTTTTAAATAAAAAATATTTTAAAAAATAATTATAATTACATTTTTAAACACCTCTAAAAAAACACTTAAAAGAAAAAAATCTCATACTTAAAAATGTACCCAGAAATGTATTGAAATAATTTTTTTTTATTTTTTAAAATTAGTTTTGATATCATCATATTAAAATAATAATAAAATATTAATTTTAATTTTTTAAAAAAGTGATATTACAAATACATTTCCAAATAGCTTTTTAATTTCGTATTATTAAAATTATGTTTGACTTAAAATTATGTTTGACTTGGAAAAAAATAAAAATATAATTTTTCAAGTCAAATAATTGTCTAAAACACGGCATGGCCACGTGGAGAAAGGGGCACATAATTTTAGGTATTAGTTTGGGCCATCATATCATTGATGCCTCCAGTTTACTCTCGTAGATGGCAAATTGAAGAACCAGCAAGTTGTTTTTTGTTGACCGACTTTGGTGTTAGGTCACGAAACTTAAACCTTACATCCACGCATTAACAAGCCATCGTTCCCTGTGGGGCATCAAAGTCCTTGAATTAATTTAAATGGGTCCGGTACTCTGGTCCTTGCTCGATGGGCGGCACCTAGCTATTTCCACACTTGTCTTTACTCGGTGAAAAACTCAACATTTGAGCGAGGTTTGATTGTGATAGGCGCAGCTCACGAAAATTATATATTTTATATTTTTTTTACGAGGTCATATGTATTTTTAAAGCTGTTTTTAAAGATTTATTTTTTAAAATATTTTATATTTAGAAATATATTAAATTTATATATTTTTTATTTTTTAAAATTTATTTTTAATTTAAAAACATCAAAAAATTAATTTAAGATAAAAAATAAATCCTTGTCCACAGCCAACGTATTCTGAGTGTTATGGCCATGGCCCTGGATTCTGATTCCTCGACGCTGATGTTGAATGGGAGACCGAGTCAAAGGGATATTGGGGCATCTTCCTGCAAAGCACGGCGAGAAGGGATTTGAATACTCAAACTATCATTTTATATAAAATTCTTTGTAAATATATCTATTCAATTATAAGTAATTTATTTATAATCCAACTGGAAATATACCTAGCTGGATAATTGAAACGAGGATAACCTTACTTTTAAATAAAAAAAATATTAAAAGTGCCTTTACTTTATTTTCTAAAATCTGATGAATAATTTAATAAATTCTCGCTTCAATGTTTGAGTTAAATAAATTAAAGAAAAAAAAATTAAAACTGAGCTTAAGCCTTTTCAAATTAATTTTATTTTTATTTTGTTGAGAAATAAAAAAGAATGTTGAAGATATTTTCCACAAAATTTAAAGCGTATTTTTGCATTTAATTATCTGTTCATAATAAATACCTCTAATATTATCATAAATAAAGCAATTTTTAATATGGTACGAGAGTTTTTATTTATTTAATATGACATATAATTAATTTGGATTATCATCAGAAAAAAAAGTATAACGCAAATCCCCTATTACATCAGTTTAATTATGTTACATATAATTATTTTTTTTGGGAACAAAATCTGATTTTGACGGAGAGGAAAAAATTAATAGCCCCTTGGTATTCAAGTATGTGTGAATTAAACAATATTCTTTTTTTACTTGACAGAAAACGTATTTTCATAGTATTTATCGACCTCCGTCTCTGTCTCTCTTCCTTTTTTGTAATTTTCTTTTTTTCTATTAACAATCTGATAATTATTCTATTTAAGGATTGATGAAACCTCTTGGCGTTTTACGCCTGTTTCTTGAGCTGGAGAAGGCAGGTCGCCAGCGGAGGCGATCACAGAGTTTTCTTCATTTCAATTCTCAGAGAAACTCGTGATTTCTTCTACACTTTCCATTTCAGTTGATCTCTCTCTCTCTCTCTCTCTGTCGTCCATTAACAATCTGCTGTCTCACCTCTTTTCATGTGCGTTTTTGCTCTCTTTACTTCTCCTCTCTGCACAATTTCTAATTATTATTTATTATTTATTATTTATTGCATCAGTGTAAAGAAGTAAATAGGTATTTAGCTTTGATTCAGGATTTTCTTTCTGATTTTTTTATTGATAATATCAAGCAAGTTGTAGTAAATTTATGTTTTATTGAATTGAATCAAATTCCTAAGAGCAGCTAACTTTAACGTTTGGTTTATGTTTCCGGTCGTTTCCTTCTCTATCTTTGAATCTACGCAACTGCACTTGTTGTTATTTTTGTCTTAATTCAAATAATTATTGTGTAATTTATTTTAAGAAGAGTAAGGTTTAGATGTTGTTAGTCAAAACAGGCAATGGGATTACCGATAATAGAGGTAAGTTAACCAAATTCTAGGCAGTTTAAGAGGGGAGGATAACATGCTTTTATTTATTTATTTGTTTGTTTGTTTATCAAGTTTTTTTTCATAGCTAGTTGTTGTGCATTATAAGTTCAACAAGTCTGGATTGATTCGAGATGTAGTGAGTGAGGTTATCCACAAGTAAAATCCTCAGTGGGTGAATTGCTTCTGGGAAGGAGACGTTGAAGGCTCTCTTTAGTTCTGTTTCCTGGCGATTCTTTTACTCTTTGCTTTTTAATTTGTGAGAGAATTATCATGTGATGGCATTTAGAAAAAAAAAAAAAAAATTAGTGCTGTGGCTATCATTTAAATTTTTCATCTTGATTTTTGAAGTTATTGCTGTAGACTGATTTTTGTTTTTTGTTGTTTGATTTACATCAGGTTTGGCATTCCTTTGACCTCATAAGCTGGCAGACCCCTCTCTTGCTACATTTTGATTTTAATTTCTTGTCGACGATACAGTCCAGAAATTGTAAATATAATGGGAATCTTTTCGCGCAGGTTCATATCTGATAGTTTTGGTTTTTTAGGAAGAGCTCATTCTTTTTATGCCCGTGTTTTATTTTCTGTCCTTTGGACAAATCTTTACTGGGTCTAGATTTGTCACAGCTTTATCAATGGAATATTTGCATTTGTTTCTTGCAGTGCTGCTGGTAGAAAACCAAATGAGACCGTTAAGATAATCTTAACGACCTTTCTTGGAGTAGCTTTTGGTTTCTTGATAGGAGTATCTTTTCCGACCTTGTCATTGACTAAGGTATGCAAATTTAGAAGTGCCTTCTCTCTTTCCTGTGTGATTTTTCCTTTCTTTTCCTTTCCATTTTTTTTTGGTGTGTATTTTTTGTACACATTATATGGATGAGTATCCTATTTAGTTTAGATGCTTTCTTTTAGTTACTTTATAGAACATTTTATGTTATCTCTAAATTTTGGCAGCTGAATATCTCACCCAACTTCATTCCTTCGATTGATATCTCGTACAAAGAGGGCCTCACACCTCAAAACACTCGGTCTTCCAAGGGTAACAATAGTAGTTCAATGCAAGCACCAAATTTGAACAATACATCAAAGGTACGCTTCCTTTCCTGAATCCTAACATCATTAAACTGTCAGATGCTGAATTTCTTTGTCTTGAAGTTTTGGTGCCGTTAAGGCACTTAATGGACCTTTCTCTACATGTTCACTACAAGATCCATGAAAGCTAGAGCTTCTCTTCCACCAAAAAAATACATGGAGAGCCAGGAAGTGCCTAATCGGTACCTTCTAAGCAATACCCTTTGCACTTTAGGATATGCTTGGTATGAGGATAAATGGTGAGCAAGTTATAAGGGACTAAATGTTACCCTTGTAACCTTGTAACTTTTCACCTCCTTGTATTTGACATAACTTGTAATTTGTGGGGTAGATGAAAATATCAAGGAGGTGAAATTGAATTTTAAAAAAGGGTTAAATGTTAACCTTACAAGGGGAGGGGTAAAGGAATTTGTAGGGAGGAAGAAGTTTTGTTTTTTATGCCTTCCCTGCCTTTTATTTTCAATTTAATACTATTTTTTTTCTTACACTTCTCACTTTGAACCACAACTATAAATTATTTTAATAATTAATTTAAATTTTGATATGATTTCTATTGGGATGCATTATTACTCCCAATTACTTTCAACTCTTACCAGACATCTTTAATACCTCATCTTTTTACACTCGTAGTAATCTTACCCCCTTAACATTTTTCCTTTGAATTTTTCTCCCCATACCGTACGTAACCATGAGGGCATACGAAGCTCTTGTCTTGGTTTGACATCAAGTAAATTGCATTATTTTTCTTCTCGGTAAATATTTCCCTACTATTATTCAAGGATTTGTAGTAAAAAGAATTTATATATTAGGTGGCAGGTAACCAGGGCAAATTTTGAACCTAAAAGAATAAACCTGTTTATATAGAAATAAGGTAAATTGCCTTTTTAATCAAAGAAATTAATAAAATAAGATTAGTCTTCCAAATCTCACATCATCTGTCTTTGAAACCTTTTCCTTTTCTTGTTTTCTGGAATTTTTTATTTCCTTCAATTTGTAGTACTAGTAATATAATCTACCCTGTTAATTTTTTTTCCCTTCAATTTGTAGTACTGGTGATAAATTGTCCTGTACCTTAAATTTTTGTAAGGTGAAAAAAATACAACTCAAACTCCCCTGTTCCTGCCAATGAATCATAGCTCAGTTGGCATTAATATCCCCCTTCTGCTAAGAGGTCTTGAGTTTGAACCGCTGCTTAGTAACCAAAAAATCCTGCCCCTATTTAGATATGCGGATGCATTTGGTGAAATCAGAATGTCCCCCTAATAACACATCACCACTTGGTTCTAAAGTTTTCCTTCCTCTATATTATTGTTTGCAACAAAACAAATGACATCAGTGCACTTAGATGCTGTCTTTCTTTACCTTCAGTTTCTCAAGAAAGTTTAATTTAAATGTCACTTTTATGAATAAGAGAATTGTATGTTTGTTCAAAATAAGAGAGAGAGAGATAGAGAGAGAGAGAGAGGGATGAACTTGTTTGTTCATTGATACTTTTCTCACATGTAATTTAGCCTTATATTTTTTTCTACTTCATGTTGATGAAGATTGTAATTTAATGTTGTATAAGAGACTACAAAAAATCCCAGTTTGAGGTTTTCATTATACGAAGTTCATCTTGATCACATCAGAAAAAAAGGCTCCATCCTTGTTTGAAATTTTAACTAACATTGAACCACCATCTAGCTCCAAACAAAACATGTTACACCATTTTGTCCATTGTTGCCCTGATGTTTTATGGCCGGAGTTTTCAAGCCACTGTGATATTCTCATGCTGGACACAAATGGACTTGGATACTTAGTTGCCCTCCTTCAAATGTATGGGAAAATTTTAAATGTATCTGTGATTTCTACTTGTGTTTGTAATTAAGTTTCCAACATCTATACTTCTGTTGGAGCAAAACGGGGTGCACTTTTAACTTAAATGACGTGGGTGGGTTCTTACAGGCACCCATATTATGGTGTTTAAAGAGCATTTTCAATTTAGTATTAGTAGCTGGGTTACATGCATTATATTTACTTCCTTTGCCGTGGAACAATGTATCATCACAAAACTCATTAGTATGAGCTGATACTTCAGTGTTCAGTATGATCTTTTAATTATAAGCAAGAACTTGAAAAAAAAAGAAACAGAAAAAAAAAACTGAACTTAGCCATGTGAACATGGACTTGTATCTGACTGTCCAAGTTCAAGCAACATAGGTACAACTGTTGTATTCTATTTTTGATCCATTATATGCAATTTTGCCTACTAAATGGATTTTTTTTTGGCTAAGATGATGTTTGCATAACTTGAATAACACTGTCCTTGTATATGGAAAAACACAAGTAATATATTGACACTCTTACCTTGTGCTTGCCTTATTCTATTCACAGATTTGGGTCCCTTCAAATCCTCGTGGTGCTGAGCGACTACCACCAAGAATTGTTGCAGCTGAGTCAGACTTGTATTTGCGCAGATTGTGGGGTAATCCCAATGAGGTGCGCATTCTACAATCACTTTTATATGCAACATTCAACCTTAAACTTCCTCATATGCTACATGCAATTCTCTATAGCATACCAGCTTGGCCTAGCTGCAGAATGAACAGGCTGCTCTTTTGGTTTTGAATGACTCAACAGTTGTGATTCAGTTGATTGTAATTTTAGTTAACTTTTAAAAGGGTACATGCTAATTTTATTGTCAAGAAAAGGGAGTTAGCTGGAAAATGTTTCATTTAATATAGTTACATTGTAACTGCGCTCCATAAAAAAGAAAAGAAAAGAAAAGAAAGGGTGATTCCAATGAAGGCTGTCCCTGGATCGTTTGTTTGCCTAAGACAGTTTCAATGGAAAAATGGAATTTGAGAATATGTTGAGGTTAAGTTAGATATTAGAAATTCTGAATAGCAATTTATGAAATCTTTATTCAAGTGAATACGTAACTTTGAATTGAAGCAACAAGCTGACTATTACCACACATACCATTTCTAAAGAAAACCTGGGAGGGCAAGTGTTCTACCTCTCATCTTCCTTTTTCTCTTTTTTTCTTCTTATTTTCACGTAGTTAATGTCATGCTCTAGAATATTGCCCCATTAAATGATATTGTTGATAACTAGATGGCCTACTGTTTACTTTTGCTGACTTCATTCTTTTGTGAAACAAACATCATCCACCATTGTTTCATAACAATAACAGAGTAATCATCCTGAAATAACAATAGTAGTGGTGTAGTGCTCTTGAATTGCAATTTTGATATATTTGATCAAGTTGCCTTTGCAGGACTTGACCAGCACACCAAAATATCTTGTAACCTTCACTGTTGGCTACGATCAGAGAATGAATATTGATGCATGTGTTAAAAAGGTTGGTCCTGTGTGGTGTTTCATTTATGAGCTCATGGTAACCTGTATGAGTATGTGAACAACTTTGTCTCTATCTATCTCACAGTTTTCAGAGAACTTTACTATCCTTCTATTCCATTATGATGGACGAATTGCTGAATGGGATGAATTTGAGTGGTCCAAGCGTGCTATTCACGTGAGTGTCCGGAGACAGACTAAATGGTGAGTTCTATTTAAAAACAGAAGCTCACTGATTAAAGTTCCCCTTCACTATTGTGTGGGGGAGAATACAGTTTAACTCATCGCTTCAGTCTTTATTTGACCCACGCTTGTAACTATAAACTCTGAAATTTTGTCTTAGGTGGTATGCTAAGAGGTTTTTACATCCTGATATTGTGGCACCATATGACTACATATTTATCTGGGACGAAGACCTGGGAGTTGAGCATTTCAATGCAGAAGAGTAGGTGTTGGATATAAAATAGTTATTTTATGGTTATGCTAGTTCACAATACTAAAAACTTTGCCACGTTTCTTGTACACACTTTTATCTAAGATATATAAAACTAGTGAAGAAGCATGGATTGGAGATTTCACAGCCTGGTTTGGAACCTAGCAAAGGATTAACATGGCAGATGACAAAGAGAAGAGATGACCGTGAAGTTCACAAGTAAGAATGACGGAATAGTCCCCATAAAAGTTTTCTTTGAAAAAAAAAAAGAATTATGGAATGCCCATATCATTTTTTAAGGATTGTTTTATTTGATTAAAATATTATCTTGGAAAACAGTTATGGAATTGTGATTGCTTTATTAACTAACCCTTTTATCTCTTTCCATGAATTTATATTAGAATAACAGATGAGAAACCAGGCTGGTGCGCTGACCCACTTCTGCCACCATGTGCAGCGTACGAACATCTTTAACTGTTGCTTTTTTATTGTTATTTTATGCCTTGCTTCTCTTGTTCCTTATATGACTGTGCTGTAAAAGCTTAAAGAGATTATCCTCTTCTGGATTTAGGTTTGTTGAAATCATGGCTCCAGTGTTTTCACGAGATGCTTGGCGCTGTGTGTGGTATATGATTCAGGTATTGATTGTTGTGCTACTGTTGCTCACTTTATCACTTTTAAGAATCCGTTTCCTTCACCCTTTCTCTGATGGCATATGGCACTAGAGTTTGACTGCATTATGGAATTTGCAGAATGACTTGATCCATGGTTGGGGTCTTGATTTTGCTCTTAGAAAATGTGTAGAGGTAGCTGACCTACTTCCACCCTCATTGATCTATTTCTGCTGTGTTTTGAATTGTTATTGGCAACATCAACACGAAACTCAATTAAAATTTCTCTTTCAAAAACAGCCTGCCCATGAAAAGATTGGAGTTGTAGATTCCCAGTGGATTGTTCATCAAGGTGTTCCCTCTCTTGGGAGCCAGGTAAATGAATATGATTGGCCTCAGCTCATTTCCTCTGTTTTAACCCCACTATAAACTCCAAATACATGCTGGAATGAAATACTTACCCCACTATTTTGCTTCTCTAGGGCGAGTCACAAAATGGAAAGGCACCATGGCAAGGGGTATGCAAAGTGTTTCTTCATTATCAGTATAATTTATTTTATTTCATTTTGTTTGCGTGAGCATCCCTTGCTATTATTAACCATCCAAACGCTCAATATTCTGTTGTCGAGTTATCATGCAAAAGTACAAAGAGTACTTTTTTCACCTTTCTGTCTCCCAAATTTGCTCTACAAAGCCAGAGCAAACTGGTCTTTTGATCATACATGCTAACCTTTTCTGCTGGTCCCAGGTAAGGGAGAGGTGCAGGAAGGAGTGGACAATGTTTCAGACCCGGCTGACCAGTGCAGAAAATGCATATTTTAGGGCAGCAGGGCTTGATCCTTCCAATTCTAATGGTCACTAAAGAAGGGCAATTATAGAAGCTTAGTGTACACTACCATATAACGACTACACAGATTAGGTTTGATACAAATCTGTAGAATTCATCACTGTATGACAGCTTTTTTGTATTAGTGAATCGCAATTTTTCACTTGTTAATTTAAAAACATCCTAAACATTAGTAGAGTTGTGCAGGAGAAAGAAGTTAGTTTCATGTTTCTTAAATTTTCTCCATCATGGTGAAGGTGTAGGACCTCTGTTTTGAATTAATAAGGGCTTTGGTCCTGCACCAACATAAATTTTCCACCTCTTCAAGGGCTATAGCCAATATAAAAAAATTGGGCACCCTGTAACGAAACCTCGCTTACATGTTTTTGGTGATGCTGAACGCTGTAGAAAATAAGCTGCAAGATTGAACCATGCTGTCTGTGGGAGGGCAATTTTTGTGCACGTCCAGCTGCTTATAATCGTTTTACTTCACTTGCAGCAGTAATGTTGTTTGAAAAAGTTTGCGATCAGCTCAAAGTTGGGTTTATATATATATATATATATATATATATATATATATATATATATATATATGTATCAGTATAGCAAATTAAAATTTTTGGCTAAATAATATCATTTGAAAAAAATTTGATGAAATAGTACATTTATATTTTGTTGCGCTTCTAAGCTCGGCAAGACAAATTAAAATTTTTGGCTGAATAACATCATTTAAAATTTTTTTATTGAAATAACACATTTATATTTTGTTGTGCTTTTAAGCCCGACAAGATAGTTATCGTGCTTCTAAAGAGCAACATTTAAATATATCACGTTTCAGAAGCGCGACAACTTAATATGTAATATTATTGTTAATTTTCTAACTCAATTGATCAACTAATTGATTTAATTGTATGAACCGGTTGATTGATGCACACAAAAATTATAATTTTATGAATCTTTTTTTCCGATTATATTTTATAAGTGTCAATGATGTAGTCAGGCTTATGATAATGAATGATTCTGAACAGTTAGATGTGAATTTGTCATAATTTGATAATGATATGCCCCGAACAAATTACGTGGATGGCCTAGCAGATATATTTATAGACCAGTAGGACAATTAAGCTAAAGAGAAAGCTTGGTTCGGCCAAACTAGAATGATGAGTTAAAAGAGCTATAACTTTTGATCGCGCTCGAATTTTTACAAGAGTTTTCAGAGATCGTTTTTCTTAAAGTAGCTATATATGAAATAACTACTTTGATCGTCAGATCTTTAGATTTAAAAATATTATATCAGGGCTTTTTTTTGGCAGTTGTTATGATTTTTCTTATTATTTTTAAACTGATTGATCAATTTAAATGATTATTACCGAGTAATCGACCGGTTAGTACTTAATTTAATTGATATCACAATTATAAATAATAATATCAATTAAAATTTTATTATAATTTAAAAGGATGATATTTAATTAAATGTCACTGTTAGAATGTTACATCTAAAAAATATACGATATAACACCGAATTGTTTTTTTGCTTCTTAGTCAATTCATCATTTTTTTTTTAAATTTTGTATGATATATCCCTCAAAGTTACCTCCAACGTCCGAAGAGATAACCAGACAACATCCAGTCAGTCTCAATCGTATGTACCGTCACGCATCAACGTGGGCCCCAGTTCAAGTACCCGGACCAAGAAGGAGGAAGACATCACTCCGAGAAACACTCAGAGGTCCCTAAACTTGCCACCAGGCAAGACCTTCTTGGCCCTCCACAAAAAGCTTAAAGACACGTGTCACTCATCAAAACGGACCCATTTTCTCCCTGGGAAAAATACCCCCCTCCCCCATTTTCGATCCCTGCATGCCTCTATTAGTTTAATTTACTTAAATGGTCCCTCGAGTTTTGAATTTTGGTCAGATTATCCCTTAGGTATTAAAGAATTTGTTGGTGTAGTGAAATTATTTTTTCTATGGTCCTGAAATAATGACTTTAGGATTAATACTTGACTACTATGTGTTAGGTAAATTTACTTTAACAGGTTAATGCTATTGGTTTAAATCATGCTAAAAATCAATTTAAATCTCGAATGACTCGTTTAATAACAAATAAGTAAAATAATTTATTTTTTTAGATTTTTAAACTGAGATTATAGAATTACCCTGAATTGGGATTTAAATATAACATTATAGAAATAATAAATATAGAACTTAAGTTAAAGTCAAAGAGTTAAAGGAGATATTAATGTTTAAATCAAGTAAAATATAAAAGATGACCTAAGGTCTTGTGCTGATATGTAAACTCCATAAAATACAAGGACTGATAAGAAATTTCAACCTTTCTCTATCATTGTAGAAGTTGTCATCAAGGTTGTCAATTCCGTTCCGTTCCACCCGGAATGGCCGAAACATTCCATACCAATTCAAAAAACGGAACAAAACGGAACAAATTTTATCTCATTTTAAATCTCGGTCCGTTCCGGATTTTTCGGCTAAATTCCACCCGAAACGTTCCTGTTCCATTCCACATGTTCCGTTCCGCTCTTGAAAAGCCATTGAATCAAATTGAACTTTATTCAATTTAATTAATTAAACCACCCAATTATAAAAAGCTCTTTTTTATTACTATTTTCTATAACAATGATATTAATAATAACATTGAAAATTATTATTACTATTTTCATTAACAATGATATTAATTTTTTAAAATTAGATTTATCACTAATATATATGGTTTATATTCATGTTGTTTTTTTCATGTTTATACTTTGTAGAAATTTGAGCAAAACAAGGGATGCTTTAGATTTCATTAGTCTTAATAACATTGACCTAACTTTATATTTAAAATATTTGTGTTAAAACATTTTACTTTCATAATATTTTGATATTTTGTTTAAGTTGAATTACTTTAAGTTAAAGATCTATTTAATCTTGACTATTTAGAAATATTTTAAATTTTGAAATTATATTTGTTTGGCATTGTATTTGTATTGCATAATTTATAATTAATTTATCTTGAATTTGAATTATATTTGTTGAATATATATATATATATATATATATATATATATATATATATATATATATATATATATGAACAGTACAACCCCGAAACGGCACGCTGAAACACTCCGAAATTGAAACATTCTGTTCCAATTAAAAAAATAAAATACTTACCGAAACGGAATTGACAACCTTGATTGTCATAGCAGCTGGATAATTCACAGACGCCACAATTTAAAATCTCCATATATACCAATAAAAAAAAGCTATGAAATTGAGTGGAGATCCCACTGTCATCAAGTCCAATATGACAGATGATGTTTGTCACGTCAAACTGTCTTTTATTGTTGTTGTTATTTACGTTTGTGCCATCTTTGTATTAATTTGCTGGCTTCATGTTCAATAAGGAAAAATGAATTATTAGATTTTTATTTTACTTAATTATTTACTCCTAACTCTGTTACAAGCCCTGAAAATGGATGGCCGGTTTCCCAACAGTTCGAATATAGGTGCTAGTATGCAAAGACACTGAAACTGTAGGGACTACATGTATAAAATTATCCACTATACAATCAATCATCAATCAGTATCTTATAGAAACCCTACACGTGTAGCCACGTGTAGCTCATCATGGCTATAACCAGGGCTAACATGTACTGGTGGTCTCAGATGATCCTATGTATTTATCTCCAGGATCAGCCCAGTTTAAGGACGACACGTTCTTATCTATGCTTGGTCTGTGGAGGTGAATTGCTTGGTCTCAATATATATCCTCTTGCTCCAACCGAGCGCCATAATTTACAGAAGTGCTTCTGTTTTGCTTTTGTGGGCTACTGGGATATGGGGCTCTCAAGTTTCCCTGGTGCAGCAGGAGTGCTACCAGAGTTACTCATGAACACAATCTTATTAGTGGCTCTACTGAAAAACACGGTGAGGTCAGTGCTGCAAGTGATGGCAGGTGCTAACTGGACACCTCCAGATTACGAGGAAGAGCCAGATGGACATCCACAAGAAAATGCAAGAGAGAGAAGAATGTCAATAACCCAGTTCAAGAGCTTGCAGCAGAATGATGGCACATGCTATAGGGTTAGTACTGCAATGGAATGTTGTGTGTGTCTATGTGGATTTCAAGCTGAAGAAGAGGTGAGTGAGCTGCATTGCAAGCATTTCTTCCACAGAGGTTGTTTAGACAAGTGGTTTGATAACAAACAGGCTACTTGCCCTCTTTGTCGATCTATCATTTTATTAGATTCATAAATTTTCTTACGTGAGTGTTGGAATTTCTGAGGAATATTTTGTTATCACTTTGAGCAAAATTAGACAAGGGTTGTTATGATCTTGCTTTATGCACAACGCTAGAATGTTGTTAGAGCTTATAAGAACAAAAACAAAAAAAAAATTAATCAAGTGGGTTTGAAGCATTTCGTACATATCCTATACAATTATTCGCCAAAATGCCTTGTATCAGTTCATGCTACTTTTCCCAAGTTGAAGAATTTGAAGATCGAAAACCTAGGATTAACTTTGGATCGAGTTTTAATTTAAATATATTGAATATGATTAGGTTAAATTTGGATAATCTTTCCATTTAAATTTAATGTAAATGGATCAAAATTACAAAAAAAATCAAAAATCAAAATATTATTATTTTAAATTAAAACTAATTGAATGTGTAATTAACTCGTAAATTAAACTGATAATTTAATAACTTGAATCCTTTTCAAATAAGAATATTCTCATATATATATACACACACATAAAATCCGAAAAGCTGCCGGGGAGGCCTCTTGTATTTTTAAAATTGAAAACTAATCTATTAATTGCCGAACTATATATTTTTCGCACGGCAATCTATCAGAATGTATCGAATGAGCTAGGCATCGATGAAAAAAAACCAACTACAACGATATCGAATTAGCCTCAAATTAGTACTTTTTTTTTTGTGACACAAATTTTCTGCCTTGGTAACTTGGGTTAAATCACTAAAATCACACGAGTTACAATACAAAATACCCATGGATATTGCTCCTTGAAACATACATACTCCTATATCAAATCGTGATGTTTTTTTATTAGACAGTAGCTAGTAATTAATTCTATGTAAAAAGAAGTGAAGAGTGGAGGTCAAAAACAAAACTCAACCAGGCATGAGGATCGGAGCAAGTGACTAAAACACAAACACAAGGGCAACGTTTATTTAAGAAATCATCAAAGATGAACAATACATATTATGTATATGGGAAATCATTTCGATCGAAATATGCCTGCCACCGCATGGATTAGCAACAGGCAAGATTATTGTACTATATATGTAAGGACCAGAAGAGTATGATGGGGAAATTAATGTGGTCCTGTAGAAGCCCTTTTGCCTATCACCCAGCTTTCGTAGACATCGACTTGCTTAATTCAAACTTCTTATGCCTTAGCTTGATATACTCCTCGGCTACTTCATCAACACTCTCATCACAAACCACGTAATGACCAACCTTAACACATACTTGGGCGCCTCTCTCATGCTCGACAGCTTGGCTGTGCCTATTGTAGTTGAATATTGCTGGATCCTGGTACCGATCATTCATGGTCTCCCGATTGTTTCTATGGTGTTTGGCACGGTGTTGGTTGGTGTGTTTGGGACAGTTTGTGAGTGGCATCTTGAAGGTATATATCTTTAATCGACTTGTACATCACCGTTATCATCTTTTCGCACATTTATAGCCCATTTTTATTCTTAAATGATAAGTTTGAATCCGATGCCCTTACCTTTGACGTGACATATCGAGCATTTATAATAGGAATGTTGGGCCAAACTATCATTTAGCTTGTGCTAAAGAATCTAGAAATAAATATGATCAACTACGTAGATGAGTCAGTACTGGGCGCAAAAGGTACCTCTAAAACCAGTTGCAACTTTATTCGATTCCTTGCGCAGAATGTTCAGCTGCTCAAATCACTTGAAGTATATCAATTATCACGCTTGCTTCTAATTAATGGTCAGCTAGTTCAATGCATTTAAGGAGGCGGTCAATTCTGGTAAAGCTTCTTTACCAAACTCATTGTCAATGGTCGATCATAACTTGGATGAATTGGCTTGTCTGTATGACAAGCAATCAGGTTAATTAAGCTTTTGGGACAAGTCGCAATACTTTAAGACAGCATACTGAGTACATGCCTCGAAAATGATATTGAAGAGCAAGTTGCCTGTGGTAATCTTAAAATGGAATATCCAACCACCTTTGCTATCGAATAATTCCATTTCAGGAATGGATAAAAAATCCGAAGCTTTGTGACGAGGTTGTAGAAAACCTGCAAAGAAAAGTCTGAATCTTGAGGCTGGGTTTGACAGTTATGGAAGGGTAGTGTTTTAGAGCAGGAAAAATCTAGAAAAACAAGTCTCTTGAAAGATTATGCGATGCTTGAGTTAATTAGCACATGTAGAAATGGAAGTCAAAGATAGAAGAATTTAAATAAAAAATTAATCTATATTTAAAAAAACTTAATTGGTAAAACTACTAATTTAAATGTAAAATAAAATAATATAATACCAAGAATTTTTTTTCCTTCCAATTTTTTTAGAATTGTATAATTACTTTGATGTCTTTAAAGATAAACTCAACATAACTCTTATACAAGGGGCTTGTTTTTAATCATTTTATATTGATTTTATTGTAAATTCTAAGGTTACTCATAGATATTATTGTAATTTATATTAATTAAATATAATTAAAAAACATTGTTGGGGTGTACGTAACACACATCAGCTTATGGACGCACTACCAGAAAACCGGCGAAAACTAACGGAATTACTGACAAAAAATATTCGGTCGGTAATTATTACCGACAGATGAAATTCCATCTCAAAATCTGTCGGTATATACCGACGGACTAACTCTGTCGAAGATACGGTCGGCATATACCGACCGTATCTCCGACGGCCTATACATTTTGTTTTGAAAGATGTAACGACGTGGAGTTTTTTCAGAGGATTTTACTGATGGAATGATCAAGGGATTCAAACTGAGATAGCTGTACAGTGACATGACACTGTCACCGATGGAATCACCAACGGAATGTATCCGTCGGGGATTCCATCGGTAAAAACCATTATATACATCCCCTCTGTCGACACTCTCTTCCTCTGTTTCTCCTTCTTCTTTCCCATCCCACCTCTCCCCTCCCAAACTGCAGCCAACCACCCATCCCAACTCTCCACTATTCTCAACACAAGCACTCAAGTTTCTTATACCTTGTATGTGGTCACAATATCCGTTTCTTGTGGATTTTATCATTTTTTTGTAAGTAAATCTATCCTTTTTAGTTTTAACATTTAAATGTGAATTTTATTGTTTTTTTAGTATATGTATTTTGTTAACGTATGTACTTGTTTGATTGTTATTTGTCAAAGAAACTTGTAGTATGAATGTATAATTTTGTAGTTGTTATAGTTTGTTTTAGATTTTGTCAAATTATATCTATTTGTAAATTATTAAAAATTTGTTTGAATTACACCAAATTAAATGTGTTGTGATGAAATAAATAATTAATAGCTTGTTTAATGGGTCTTTTTTAATTGTTATCAATTCTATTTCGAAGTTGTGATTTCTGTAAATTTATATATGTATAAATTTGTATGTATGAACGTTGATAGTTGATAATTGATAATGAATATTTAACATAAGTGTTGTTTTAGTTTGTTTGATAATGTCGGGGAAAACCAATATTTTTGTTATGTTTTATAGAGGTTCAATAGAAGTCATGGATGATCGTTCATGGATGTATCGGGACTCACCCCAAGGATTGCGGAGGGTGGATTATTGTAACGGTGTCTAGGGTTTTATTAATTTTGCAACATCTATTCCGAGGAATTTTACTGATGGCGGTATTAGGTGTCCATGCAGGAAGTGTAAAAATTTAAAGTGTCTGCATCAAGATGTTGTAACGATGCATCTTCTAACCAAAGGGTTCATGGAGGATTACCTGTGTTGGTATGCACACGGAGAACTATTTGTTCCTGATAAGAGCATGGAAGAACAGGTGGTTGAGTCAACTTCTAGTGCTAGCAACATGCATGAAGTTAGAAACGAGAATAGTAATCCTTACAGGAATATGGTTATGGATGCAATGAGAATGAGTGAAGGTAATGTCAGGGAATTTCCAATCATAGAAGAAAAACCTAATGCAAATGCAACAAGGTTTTTTGATCTGTTGAAAGATTCTGACAAACCATTATGGGATGGCTGCACAAACCATAATAAATTATCAGTCGTAGCACAGGTGTTCACCATCAAGTAAGATCACGGGTTGAGTGAGGCCGATTATGACAAGATTATTGAATGGGCGAGAAGCATTTTACTTGAAGGGAATAGGCTGAAAGAGAACTTCTATGTTGCCTAGTCCATGTAGAAACCCCTCGGTTTAGGATACCAGAAAATTGATATATGCCCTAACTTCTGCATGTTATACTACCTTGAAAATGTTGAGAATACTGAGTGCATGACATGCGAGCATTCTCATTACAAACACAGAACTGGTAGAGGGAAGACTCTCATGTCATAGAAAAAACTTAAATACTTCCCAATCACACCTAGACTACAGAGGTTATTCATGTCACCAAGGACTGCTAAGCACATGACATGACACCAATCACACCATGCGGTTGATGGAGTGATGGTTCATCCTTTTGGCGGTGAAGCATGAAAACACTTTAACAGTGTGCATCCTTACTTTTTAGTTGAATCAAGGAACGTGCGTCTTAGGTTGTGTACAGATGGATTCAACCCATTCGGGTCATTTGCTGCTCCTTATTCTTGTTGGCTGGTCATATTGATGGTTTATAACTTGCCACCGGGGATGTGTATGAGGCTGGAGTTCATGTTTTTATCTATGGTCATACCAGGTCTGAGCAGTCCGGGATGGAATATAGATGTCTGTCTTCGTCTGTTGATTGATGGGTTGACGCAGTTGTGGTCCTTTAAAGCTTTGACTTATGACATCTCGAGGAAACATAATTTTCTTATGAGAGCGACTTTGATGTGGACTATCAATGATTTCCCAGCTTATGGAATGGTTTTTGGTTGGAGCACGTATGGAAAGCTAGCATATCCATATTGTATGGAGAACAACAAGGCATTCACGCTAACAAACAGGGGTAAAGCTTTTTTTTTTTACTGTCACCATCATTTATTGTCGCCGAATCACACGTATAGAAAGAACAAAAATGATTTCCTTGTTGGCAGATTTGAAAAGGATGTTGCACCCCTGCGTCTTTCCGGTGAAGAATTGTTTGATATTTGTGTCAGAGTACGGTGACATTGAGTTTGATCTCCAATCAGGTAAGCAGAAGTTTCCTGGTTTTGGTTTGACCTATAATTGATGAAGCGAAGTATCTTTTGGGAGCTTCCTTATTGGAAGACCAATATTCTCTGCCATAACCTTGACGTCATGGACATTGAAAAGAACTTGTTTGAGAACATTTTCAACACCGTCATGAATGTGAAGGGGAAGACAAAGGACAACATCAAGTCTAGAATGGATGTAGCATTGTTCTGTAACCATAAAAATATGGAGTTGGTTTGTGATGGGTCACGGGTCGCAAAACCAAGAGCAAGCTTCATGCTAGAGAAAAACACACAACTACTAGTCTACAAATGGCTTAAGAGTCTGCGTTTCCCCAATGGACATGCCTCAAACATATCAAGGCTGGTTAATACGGAAGAATGCAGATTATATGGAATGAAGAGTCATGACTGCCATGTGTTTATGCAAACACTCATCTCATTAGCTTTTCATGATTTGTTGCCAAAGGGGATATGAGATGCACTAACGGAGATCAGTCATTTCTTCAGAGATATATGCTCCAGCAAGTTGAATGTTGATCACATTAAAAGGCTTGAAAAGAATATCGTCGAGACAATATGCAAACTTGAGATGATATTCCCTCCATTATTTTTTAACTCAATGGAGCATCTACCCGTACATTTATCGTTTGAGGTAAAAGTTGGAGGACCGGTCCAGTACAGATGGATGTATCCATTCGAGAGGTTAGATATTACAAGAGCTTTGTAATTCATAATTAAATGTTTTTGTTTTTATTTTTTTAATTGATATATATATATATATATATATATATATATATATATATATATATATATATATATATATATATATATATATATATATATACAGGTACTTGTTCAATCTTAAAAAAAAGGTTAAGAACAAGACGCATGTTGAGGCGTCAATATGTGAGGCCTATATTGTTGAAGAGATCTCAACATTTATCTCATTCTATTTCGAACCTCATTTGAGAATGAGGATCAACCATGTTCCACGGCATGATGATGGTGGTGAAGTGCCTTCAAGTGGGAACTTGTCAATATTCTCCAATCCTGAACGACCCACACCTAAAAATACTGTGAGGGGAAGATATTTGTCTGAAATAGAGTTCAGACAAGAACACAATTATGTCCTATTTAACTGTGATGAGCTGAGACCTTTTATTAAGTAAGTAAATGTTCGACTTAAACTTTGTCAAGAGTGTATTATTTATGTTTTGTGATACCATAAACTCATATAATTTGGAACAACCTTGCAGGCAACATCGACGATACTTACTATCCAATAACTCACAGCTGACTAAATCTCAGATCTTTCAATTACAAGATGAACAATTTGCCACATGATTTAGAACACATGTAAGTCCTATCACAAACTCATTATCGCTTGCAATGTAATTAATTGTATGTCAATTTTATATAATATTTGTTTATTGATTATTATTGTATTTAATTTACAAGGTTTATCAAATGGAAGGTAGTGCTGCTATTTCACTATCTTTACTAAGCCTGCTATTTTACTGTCTTTACTAAGCCTGGGCCCTGAAAGAAAAGTCAAGTTCTATAACGGGTATTTTGTCAATGGATATGTCTTTCATACTGAAGAATATGGCCATGGAAGAAAGACATACAACAACGGTGTTTGTATTAAGGGATCGACTTCTAGTGAGTTTGAAGTTGACTATTACGATAGATTGGAAGAGGTCATCGAACTGCAATATCATAGCGAGCAGAATAAAGTGTTTTTATTTAAATGCTATTGGTATGACACAATTGACAGATGAATCAGAGTAGATCCTCACTATAGTCTTGTTGAAATCAACTCAAATGTTAGACACCGCAACGTAAACGACGTTTTTTTTCCGCAAAGCAATGCCAACAAGTTTATTACACATACACCCCTTCCTTTAGAAAGGACCGATCAAGAGTTGATTGATTATCCGTTTTAAAAACAAAACCCAAGGTTTGTGTCGAGGTTGTTCAGGATGAGAACGAAGACACAAGTGTGATAGATGAAGTCTTTCAAGCTAGTGAGTTGGTTGAACCATACCGAGTTGCTTCCATATTTTTAATTATGATTATTTTTTTGGTGTTCTTTGTTTTGTGTATTGTTTGTAGAAAAAATCTTAAATTCAACACACTATTAAGGTAAGCATTTTTTATTCTCAAATTTATTTTGAATTGATATAGTGTTTTTTAGTTTTGTGTATTGTTTGTTTTGTGTTTAGGTTATTTTGTATAGTGTTTTTTAGTTTTTTCATTTTATTTATTAATTTGTTGATATTATTGTTTGTATTGTTATAATTGTTATTGTTGAATTTATGTTAAAAATATTAATTTATATATAAAATTACATTTAATTAGTTTATCTTAATTTAGGATATTATTGTTTGTATTGCTATAATTGTTGAGACCCCCTAGTATTGGGGAGACTCTGTAGATTTGTTTTTAAATAATCGAAGTTAATTATGTAATTATTCGTATAAATTTGTGTAGATGTGTAGAATGAAATATACAGCACGTTGTCAGAAGACGGTTGCAGCTAGTTCTTCTAGTAGCGAGAAGGACGTATCCTTAGGTGCTGATCGTGACGAGGAATCTACGCCAACTTGTGATGCTGCCTCTTCTAAGGCGATTTCACAGCGCAGAAGCGGTGTGCCTTCACAGTGGGGTCAATTCACCCGCAAGTACCAGACACAATGGAAGGAGGACCTCTCAATGTAAGTTTGTTTAGGTTTTAGTTTTTTTTTATATATATATATATACTTATAACATAATTTATGAACAACTAATTAATATTATTACTTTTATTTAATTTTAGGTTCACAAACATTGAGGCTGCAAGGGCTATAACATTGGCATTTATATCATCGATGGAGATTTCATTGTTTCAATGGAGCCAAGTTTCCAGACATCCTGAGTGGAAACCTAATATCGATGCATGGTTTAAGCGATTTCAGGTCGGTGTTAATTTTTAATTTTTAGCTTATTTTTAATAAATAATTTTTATAATTTTTATAATTTTATATCTTGTAATATTTTTATTTTATATGAATTATTTATATACACAGAACAAATTTGAGTGGGATAAGGCGAACAACAATATTGTGAGGAGGGTATGGGAGAATCACGTGACAACTAGGTAAAATTGAAGATAATATTTATTTTTGTTTTATAATTTTATGTTTTAAATTCTAATTTGTTACTATGGAAGTAGGTTGCATGATTTTTGGTATGACACTAAAAAAAAATAAAAAAGAAACGTTAGGGATAACGGTCTTGAAGGATGGAATGAGGTGGCGGTTTGGCGGGAATTCAAACTGCCATTCATCTCGGGGGAAATATGGACGTCATATGTTGAGCACGTGACCCCAGAGCGGTTCTCATGGCGCTCACAGTCCGGTGCCGACAACCGAAAACAGTAAATTCATGGTTCAGTGACCATGCACACTGACGGGTCCGTCCTATTCAGCGCACATGCGAAGCGGATGGTAAGATTAATTTTAATGAAATATATCGTTAATTAATTTTTCGTTCCTTATTAAATAACTTTCAACCTATTTTTTCCTTACAGGCTGCGTCTCATAGACGTGAGCCGAGTCCAATGAAGCTGTTTGTAGAGACGCATGTCCGGAGTCAAGACAGCCATAAGGGGGTGCATCAGTTTGTGGACAACCGTGCTCAACTCTTTGTGGTATGTTCGTTCATTCATTTTATTTTGTAAGTTATTATTTTCTTGAATTGCATCTTGAATTGCATATGATGATTTTTTTAAAAAAAATTTTAAGAGACCTATAACAGCCGGTTGAGGGAGAGATATGAGGACAATCCTTTGACCCATCCAGATTTCGATCCAGATTTGTGGATGGAGGTGGGATTGTCTGGTGGACCCTATCGCACCCTCGCGAGCGGAGCGCGGCGATCCTCGATTGATTTCGAGGTCTTTTGTTTTATGAATAATGGAGTCGCCACCTAATATTATGGTCACTAGAAAACCTAAACTGGTCCTTCAGAGATTCTAAAGTAAGGGACTGGTTGCGTAAAGGGAAGGTATTAGCACCCCTAATACGCCCTACCTAAGGTAAGCTGCTTGGTATTTGGTTTGCCTTATAATTGCTAATGGTGTTGGTGTCTTCTAATCCCATCAGTTTTCCTAGGATAAGTTTACTATGATGAATAAACTTGGACTCGAGGTCTAATAAGAAAGAACCCTTGGTCAATATGGATCACACCCTTAGATATGTCTATAAAGTACCAAGGAGAACCAATGCAGATCTCTTGAAATTTATGTTTGATTCAGACTAAATTTATAACCTATGATTTATGAGATAGGTAGAAATCCATGGACATTCCATGTGCTTTAAAAGCTCATTTTTCCTTTAGTATTTCAAGAGTTTGCGACTCGTAAATCACAAGAACGAGAGACAAAGATTCAGAAATCTAAGGAAATTCAGAGCGCTTTAAAAGCCTCTTTTTGCCTTAGTGTTTCATACTCATGGCTCGTAAACCGTGAAGTCTAAAAATTGAAATGTCCTCGATTTTAATCGAGGCTTCTTTCAAAAATGTATGATGACTTATTATTTCTAAAAAAATATTTTGGATATTTACAACTTAGGGTTTCTTTATCCAAACATTAACAGTAAATAATAACAAGTTATTCCCAATAATATTTTGGATACTCATCCTTTTAGGATTTCTTCATCCAAACATTAATGGTGAATAATAAGTTATTCCCAATAATATTTTGGATATTCATCCATTTAGGATTTCTTTATCCAAACATTAACGGTGAATAATAGATGAATTTCTCCAAAATAAGATTTTTGTATTTTTTGGAATATTGGCCAATACCCTTTAAAGTTTTACAAACATTGTGTAAAATCCAGAAATGCAAGAAAATATATTTTTTGTTGTGTTTAAGAAATCCATGCGAAAACACATTTTCAAAACTTTAAATATTTGTTTTTTTATATATAAAAAGACGTTCAAAACATGTTAGGGTATTAGCCGTATGCATGAAAACATATATATATATATATATATATATATATATATATATATATATATATATTTGTCACATTTGTGTTGAAAACCGGGTATTCTAAATGCGAGATTGATATATATTTTTTTATAATATAAAAAAATACAGACCTTAAAATAAATATGCTAGAAAATCATTAATCTCTCTCTCTTTCTTTTTTTTTTGGAAAAAAAAAGTGAAACCAGTAGATTCGGCTGGGTCACTTGCTTAAGCAAAAGACCAGGCTGGACACAAAAAAACTCAGCTACTGTTCAAGTGAATTATAATTCACTTTAACAGTAAACACAAAAGGCATGCACAATAGGTGTGTAATTAAAATGCAAAGTGAAGAGAATGCATGGAAACTTACCTGGCGCTGAAACGGGCGAAGATGATGATGCTGCAGTTTGTTGCGCACAACCAGTCATTATTGATTCTGAAGACAATGACGAACGTTGGTAACTGGTGTTGGTCTCTGTCTTTCTCTTCTTGCAGATGCTTTCTCTGGAGACAACGAAGACGATGATGAAGGTGTGATGTGCCGGAAGAATGGATGTTCTTCCTTTTTGTGTTTTCTTGTTATTTCTCTGTTTTCTTGTGGGCTGCTGCTTCGGCTAATACCTATGGAAGAAAACGTTGCACTATCGGAGGAGAAGAAACTGGAGACGGAAATGAAAGGACGAAGGCGATGGCGTGGTTGGTCCCTCTGTGTTTTCTTCTGTTTATGTTCTTTCCTTCTACTCGTCCCTGTTGTGTTCTTCTTCGTTCGTTTGTTCTCTGGTTTTCTTTCCCATGCTTCCCTATTTCTCCCTCTATATTTTCTATCTTCCTCCCTCTATTTTTTTTTTTTCTGTTTGTCCTTCCTCTCACTCGCGTTCGTCTTCTATTGAGAAGAGATGGTTGCTGCTGTTATGGCTGGTGCATTCTCACGGTAAGAAAAGGGAGTGAGGGCTGGTGTTTACGGGGGCTCTCGGTGAGAGGGAGACAAGTTCGGGAGGAGATGGTGGTCATGGTTTGGGGAAGATGGTGTGAGTGTACATGGGTTGCTGGTTTGAGTAACAACCAGAGCTGTTGAGGGAGGCTGGGATGGTTGGAGATGACGGGTCCAGGGGAAAATGGTTGGCTATGGGTAAGAGGAGAAAGGGGTTGTGGCTTTAATGGGGTTCTTTTGCAAGGGAATAATGGAGATGGGGGACTAACAGAGAGGGGAACTGCTGCGTTTTGGAGGACAGATGGCAATGGTGGAACGACCGAGAGGGGAATGGGGGTTGTGGTGAAAGGGAGAGGGGACAATGTATGGCCAGAGAGAGATCCTTAGTTTCTTCAAAGGGATGGGGCTGCTTCGTTGTTTTTATTTTTAAAAGATGAGTAGGGGCTACGGCTTCTTTGCTAGAGAAATAGGGTTAGGGTTTCTTTGCTAAAGATAAGCAGGGTTTTTTTTTATGTGTTTCCTCTAATTTTTGTTTGTCTCTCTGCCCCCTCCTAAATTTTTCTCCCCCTCCTTTTAAATATGGCTGGATGTTCACTTATATAGAAAATCTCTACACGTGCTATTTAAGAAAATATTGCAATAATTAGTGTAGAGATTGTCTTCTATAACTAGCACCAACAAATCCTATATATATGATATTTTTTATTGCAGTGATTATTTTCCATAACCAGCACGAATCAAATCATATATCTATGGTATTTTATATTGCAATAATTATATATGATTCAATAATTATCTCCTTGACACATTGCTTCCTTGATATTAGCCTTGATGCTCTATGTTATCGCCACATGTAAACCCTTATTATTAGTTTTTATTTTTATTTGAAAATTTATTAAAATATGGGTCAAAAATTGGGTAGCAACAGACCCAATAAAAATCGGGTCTACAGGCTCTCCAACACTACGGCTGAAAACTTGTGTTCGACTCGTAGTGTCTCAACCGTTGGGAGCTCTCCATCAGAATCGAGCACCCAGTCTGAGGAGCTCATTGCCTTGAAACAACAATATTTACATCTCTCGAGGAATTATAATGAGCTCCGTCACATAGTCATGGAATGAGATCAAAGATGGGTGATGATACTTGTGCAGCTCCTTTTTGGCCGTACGGTCCCGGGAACAACCAACCTCCTCCTCCTCCTCCTCCTCCTCCTCCTCCTCCAGCTCCGTTGCTATTCTAGTTTAATTTTATTTTTTAAACACATTAAATTTGTAATGAGTATTTGGATGAATATTATTTAACATTATTTTTATATTTTTAATGTTTAATCCAATTTTATTTGTTTATTAGAGTTTTACTATTAATAAATTATTATTATTATTATTATTATATATTTTAAATACATACCGAAGGCTTTAGTGACAGATAATTTCTGTCAGTATTTCACAGAGAGTTGCCAAACAATTACCTACCACGCCATAATTACCGACGGACATATTCCGTCGGTGATTACATACAGACGGCTTTACCGATGGCTAATTTCCATCGGTATTTCATAGAGCCACACAATTACCACCGATGCCATAATTACCGATGGATTATCCGTCGGTAATTATCATTGAAAATTCAGACGGATTTAGTCCATCGGTAATGCTCCCGCGGGAAATTTTTTTTTGGCGCGTATATCCGTCTGTAAGACCGTTGGTGTTTCGTCGGTGGGTAGTTTTTTTTATTTGCGATAAAATTAGCGATGAAAAGGGGAGTTACCGACGACTATTATACCGATGGACGTGTTCTGTCGGTGAGGCCATCGGTAATTATTTCACCGACGGAGTTCATTCCTGTCACTGACGGAATTAGTTCGTCGGTAAAACTGTTTAATGGTGTAGTGGCCCCCATGTCATTTGAGTGATGTGATAGGACTGTCTAGTCACCAAATACCGCCTTCCAAAGCAGCACTTGAAAGATCTCGGCACCCCGATGCAATGAGACGACGTGTGCCCCTAATATGCATCGATTATTTCTTTCTTTTTTTTCCCTTTCTCTCCCTCTCACTAGCCCTTTCAAAAACTTAGACCAACCCTTGCAATTTATTTTCTCTTTATATTTGGTCTATGTCCTTTTGATTACTATTTTATTTTTATTTTCAATAAGCCATAAAATTATAATTTTTTTTTCAATTTCATCCCCCTTTACTTTTTGGTCTTTCAGATTTGGTCTCCATTCTTCTGATTAATTTTTTTTTATTTTTAATAAGCTATAAAATTATATTTTATTTTCAATTTCACCCCTTTCATTTTTTTCTTTCAAATTTAGTCCCTATTATTTTGATTATTGTTTATTTTTCTTGGGATCGTTTTTTAGGTTTTTTTTTCACAATTTCATACTCCATAGGATTGTTTTCTATCAAATTTGATTATTATTCTTTTTATTGTTATCTTTCTTTTTTCTTCGACAAGTTTTTTTAAATTGATATTTTTTTTCATAACTTCATCCTTCAAAATTAAATTGGTTGGAAATTAACCTTCTTGATTGAACCCGGTTCAAGAATTTCATGGGTTACGAGTTTTAGAGAATAGACTGGGTTTAGGAAGATTGTTTGGGTTGGCTTGGTTCTTTCTTTTCCTTTTTTAAAGCTAATGTTTTTTTATCATTTTTTTTTAAATTTCACTTTATTATTTTTTATGTTTTTCCCTCTTTGAAATTAGTCTCGAGTTCATGACAAGAGTCACTGATATAAAAGTTTAACGTGGGTTGACTTTTGTTTTTTTGGGTCCTTTTTTGAAATTGAATTTTTTTTTAATTTCATCCTACAACATTTAATTTATTTGAAATTGGCCTTACTAATTTTTTTTTTTATATTGGGTTATCTCGATCCCATGCCCATAATTGCGAGGTTTGAAGGTTAATACAGGTTAACTCAATTCTTTTTCATTGTTATGAGATTAATATAAGGTTCATGATCAGAGTCATTCTTTCAAAGATTAACACAAATTGATTTTTTTCCTTTATTTTTAAATTGAATTGTTTTAATTTTATTATTTAACATTTGATTTATTAAAAATTATCTTCATACTTTTTTTCTCGTTTTCTTTCTATTGGGTTATCCCAGTTATGTTTTAGGTTGTTTTTGTTTTACAATTTTATCCTACATAATTTTTTTTCTATCAAATTTGATTTCTATTTTTTTATTACTATCTTTTTTTTTTACAAGTTTTTTAAATTGATTTTTTTTTCATGATTTCATCATTTAAAATTAAATTAACTAGGAATTAAGATTCTTGATTCAACCCAGTTCAAGGATTTCACAATTTCCATAATCACAGAGTTTGCAAGTTAACCTAAGTTGGCTCATTTTTTTTTCAATTGCTTTTTAATTTTTTTTTTCATTTTCATCTGTCGATTTTATATTGTTTGATAACGAAACTTCATGATTTTATTCAATATGTTTTTGAACGCGGTCACCTTGTATCATAATTGGGTCAAAGATTTTGCATCTTGACCCAGATGGGCTCAGATCAAGCTTTTTCAACCCTTTTAAATTATTAGTTTTTCTTAATTTTTGTCTTTCAATATTTTATTTACTAGAGATTGAGCTTTACTTTTTTTGTTAATGGAGTTATCATGTTCTTTTTTGATTTATTAGAAATTTATTTATTCATTGTTGTTGTATTTTGTTTAATTATACTATGTAAATTATTATTTGAATAAATAACTTGAATCTCAAAATATTTTTAAACTTTTTTTTTTTTAAATCCAACCGGTTGCGAAACACGAGAGACAATCTAAGCCAATTCTAAGAGAAAGATGTGAGCTGTATTTATTTCCTTAGCTGGCGAATCAAAAAAGAAAGGGTGACCAGGGGAGATCCCGCCTGGGGTATGGCTCTTAAGAGCCTCATGGTGGCTGGCTTGTACAGCTAAGTACTTGGGCAAGTACGTTGCGGGCTGAATAAGTCATGTCCTGGGCAAGTTTAGCCTGGCTAGGTAGGTGATTGTCCACCAAGTGTACATCTTGCCACGTGCTTGCCTTGGCCCCTTGATACCACGTGTTTATCGAGATTCATTCTTAATTTAATTAATTATTAATAAAAACTAAAGATTGTATTTTTACTTTTCATCACTTCATAAAATATTATTTATTGTAATAATATTTTTTTATTTTTTAATATTTAATTTAATAATAATATTTAATTTTCATGATTTGCTGCGGTTTACTATTTATATAATTATCATAATTTCATAACCTATTTTGTGAGTTAACCTGATTGACTTGGTTTTTTTTTTTTTAATTGGAATTGTTTCAATTTTATCATTTTAAGATTAGGTTGGTTATGAATTAAATTTCATGATTTGTTTTAATGTACTTTTTATAAGATTATCTCGGTCTCATGATCTAATTCATGAGTTTTGCGGGTTAACATGAGTTGACTCGGGTTGTTTTAATGTTTTCTTTTTTATATTGATTTTTTTTCCAATTTCATTCTTCAATAATGGATTGACTGAGAATTGTACTTTATAATTTGTTTTGATTTGCTTTATATGTGGTTATCTCAGTCTTATGATCCATGTTATGAGTTAGGCAAGGTAAATCAGGTTGAACCGACTCATTTTTTGGTTTAAGTTCTATAAAGATATCCCGATATCATGACATGTATCACAAGTTTGGCGGATTAATCTGAGTTGACTCAATTCATTTTTTATTCTTTTTTTAAATTGATTTTTTTCAATTTCATCCTTCAACATTGGGTTGATTCAGAATTTAACTTCATAATTTATTTCAATTTACTTTGTATAGGGTTATTCTAGTCTCATGACCTGAGACATGGGTTAAATAGGGTAACCTAGGGTGATTTAGGTTGTTTTTTTTATGTTTGATTTCTATGAGATTATCCTAATATCATGACTCATACCATGAGTTTGGTAGTTTAACTCGGGATAACTTGATTTTTTTATCTTTATTTTTTTTTAATTTTATACTTCATAATTGAGTTAATTATGAATTGGGCTTCATAATTTTCTTTGATTTATTTTTTATGGTGTTATTCTAGTCTCGTGACTTAATTATGAATTTGACAAGTTGACTCGAATCGTTTTTATTGTCATTTTTTTAATTGATTTTTTTTCAATTTCATCATTTAACATTGGGGTGATTGAGAATTGATATTTATAATTTATTTTGATTTACTTCCTTATGGGGTTATCTTGGTCTCATAACTCAGATCATGAATTTGACAAGTTAATTTGGGTTGTTTATTTTGTCTTTTTTTTTAATTATTTTTTTTCATTTTATATTTCAATATTAGGTTGATTGAAAATTGAGCTTCATAATATGTTTTTATTTGATTTATATGAGGTTATCATAGTCTCATGACGCATGTCGTGAATTTGGCAGTTTAAACTCAAGTTGAACCGGGTCGATCTACTATGTTGTCATCTCAATATTTTTTTTTTAAAATATTGTTTTGAATTTTTTTAGTCAAACTACATTAAGTCAACCCATACATGACTTAAAAAGTTTTTATGGTGTTATCGATTTTTGAGTTGTTTTGGACTTGTCAAGACAACCAAATCACTTTAAGTCAACCCACATGTGGCTTTAAATTTTTTTCTACTATAAAAAACATTAGCAATGGTTGAATATTTTTTTTACATTACAAAAAATTGATTCGACCTGTAGCATAGTGCTGTCCAACAAGCTATAAAAAAAACTTTTTATTTTTATTTTGAGTCAACCCGTTTAACAAGTCCTTTGAAATACTATATTTTTTATATGGATATCTTGTCATGTTTTTCAATATAACATATACCAAACTATATATATATATATAGACACCCACACATACTATAGTTTATTGGCCCGCGCTTCGCAGTGGATCAATATTAATTTTTTTAAAATAAAAAATATTAAGCGTATTGAGAATATTTTAATAGTGTTATTAAACCTAACCAAGTGAGTTAATTTTTAAAACTCCACTCAACTCTTTGTCAGATCCAAACACTTTAGGCTTGGTAGCAACGTCAAATCAACAGGCCTTGGGTCTGGCAGCCATGCTAGACTCATGCGTTTTTTTTTTAATATAGAAATTCACTTATAATTGTTCTAAAAACATATTTATTTTGTATTTTCATCTTTGTTTTTTTAACTAAATATATTTTTATCTTTTCTATATTTCTTTCTTCTATTTTGGGACATTAACCACACGCATCCTTAAAATTCACTTAATTTTTTTTTATTAATCTCTAATCTTAGTGAAGAAATCATCTACAAAGTTGTACAAATTAAGATAGTCAAAGGATAATAAGTCTTTTACATATAAAATATTTTCTTTTCCAACAACATAATGTATCAATTCAAAAGTTTAAAAGTTTTCTCTTATGATCATATATTTCAAATTTTCATATATACTAATAGTTATAGTATAGAATAAACTCTCTTTGTAACAAACTTTGATAATTAGATTGTAATATCCCACATCGACGAGTGAGGACTTGGGAGAGAGCCTTATATGAGCATACTCACCTTAACTAGTAAGACGTGTTTTTAAAATTCACTCAATTTTTTTTTATTAATCTCTAATCATAGTGAAGAAATCATCTACAAAATTGTACAAATTAAGATAGTCAAAAGGATAATAAGTCTTTTACATATAAAATATTTTCTTTTCCAAAAACATTATATATCAGTTCAAAAGTTTTCTCTTATGATCATATATTTCAAATTTTCGTATATACTAATAGTTATAATGTAGAATAAACTCTTCTTGTAACAAACTTTGATAATTAGATTGTAATATCCCACATTAACAGGTGAGGACTTGGGGAAGGACTTTATATTAGCATGCTTACCTTGAGTAGTAAAATGCGTTTTGGAGCTATGCGTGGCTGCCAAGAACAAATCCATGATGCCCGTGGGCTAAAATGAACAATACCTTGTTAGTGGAGAGGGGTGTTACATTTGGTATCAAAGCCTGGCTCACTAGCTGTCCGATGGTGCCAACAGAGTCGTCGGGCTCTTTAAGGGGGATGGATTGTAATATCCAACATTGGCGGGTGAGGACTAGAGGGAGGGTCTTATATGAGCATGCTCACCTTGACTAGTAAGACGCGTTTTTGGGTCATGCGTGGCTGCCAAGAACAAATTCGTGAGGTCCGTGGGCCAAAATGGACAATATCTTGCTAGTGGGGTGGGGTGTTACATAGATCATGCAACAACATTTCAAATTTAAAAAAAAAAACATGAACACTTTAAAAAATTGTTCAACACGTGGATGGAAATATAAAATTAATATTTTCATTCACAATGCATATAAAAAAGGGAGGTTTATTTTTGAAGACTTGAAATAAATCACTTAGAACTCAATATTTTTTTTAATTATTTCCTCTTCGAATATAACAAATTTATAAAATAAATTGCACAAAAAAAAGGAGTTTGCAGTTAAATTTTATTGCATATAAATGAAAAATCATGCTTGAATGAGGTAGTGTTTGTTTTTGGAGTCCAATTACGCTTTTGAAAAAAATTTATATTTTTTGACCTAAGCGTGTGGGTCTTGCAGACCCAGACGCATAGGTTTGGCAACCATGCCAGATTTGACAAATAACAAAAAAAAAAAGAATAATCGATCGCTGACGGTAATCCAACAATTATTTGTCTACACGCGCTACACCATATGGAAGAAGACACGGTTGCACATCCAGTTAGATGACAGATAGCCAGATTTGTCTTTTTAATGACATGTGCGCCGCCCACTCGCTGGGGCGTAAGAAACACGTGCGCACATCTTTTCAATAAAAAAAAAACAAATACATCATGAAAATACTAAAACGCCTCCATGGTCTTTTTAATTACATAAAATACCTATATCAAAATAACAAATACACGGTTGCACATCCAGTTAGATGACAGATGGCCAGATTTGTCTTCTTAATGACATGTGCGCCGCCCACTCGCTGGGGCGTAAGAAACACATGCGCACATCTTTTCAATAAAAAAAAATAACAAAAACATCATGAAAATACTAAAACGCCTCCATAGTCTTTTTAATTACATAAAATACCTATATCAAAATATCAAAATACCTCCAAAGACAAAAGTTTTTTTTCTAATCTTTTATGAGGCTAAAAACGTTATTTGACTGTATTTGAAAATTAAAAAAACCTGAATATCCTTGTCGAAGAAAGCCAAAAAAATATTTATCTGCTCGCGAAAAGATAATAAATTTAAAATGAATTTATTATTACAATTCAAGTAAAAGCTTTCTCCATTTACAATGATTTCTCTATATCATTTAATTTTTGTTATAATATATATGCAGGTCTAAATAATGGATGTTGATTGTTGAATGATGCAAGTTCACCACTCACCACTTTATTCCCAATTTGAGGAAACAAGATTTTACCTTTTAGGGGTATTAAAGCTAGGAAAATATATAGGAAGCAAAAGGTAGGATATGGTTTTGATTGTATCATACATCTTTCTTCCTTCAATGTTTTTTCCTAATGGGAACTTGCACTACAAGAAAGTTTTTTAATTGCAAACACAATTTGCAATGGAGTTTGATCGCAAATATGTTATCCATAAGCAAAAGTGACGTGACATACAATATACAAAAAAGAATTTTACCAAAAACTCTCCAAATTTTAAGAACAAAAGGGTCGATTTTGTGATTGAATCAAGAAAAGATGAAAAGAATAAAATAAAATAAAATAAAAGATACTCCATACAATAAGAACATCACATTAAGAATAAAAAGCTTTGAAATACGAATTTGTTAGAGAAAATGCAATTTTAGAGAAGTTGGGAATAATATTGTCCAAATTTCTTTTACTGATGTTACCTCCACAACACTCGTGATATTTTTACCTCACCACAAAAAAATCAAACATATCTTATTGGATTGCTCAAGGCAATCTACTCCCTCCAATGTAGTTATTTTAACAATGAATATGGCTCATCAAACGAAATATGTCGATGTCATTGACCTCCAGCAGTTAAATCCCAGTGGCCGGGAGGCCAAAACCAAATTTTGTATTTGGCCGTCCAGCAAAATATTGATTATTATACACAGCAGAGTCGCAACTATTTTTTATTTCTTTATGTTTAAATATAGATGCAACGCAAAGACAACCATGTTGGTTGACATAAGATCAGGCCTTGCAATTTGCACTAATAAGTATATCCGCTAAATAATTAATCAAGCATCTAAAGAAGGAATAACTTGGTATGAACTGCCAGCCTCCATGCCAGACAGGCATGGCGTTTCTTTCGAAGATCAACGAGATTTGGAAAAAAGATATTAGACATGTCCATGTTACAAGGCAAACCCCGACAAAAGTAAAGGGTATCTACATGTCTCATGAACACAAAGTAAACGACAGCTTAACGATTATATCTAAAAGATGACAGTAGGTGGTAAGCATACATATGGAAACGGAAACATGCAGCATGTCCGTCTTTTGATGCTAATACGTGCCAAGGACTCAGAAAGTTATGTGGGAAGTAATTGAAGATTATTAATTTATTATGCGATAGCAACTTGCAAAAAAGTAATACTGCTCTAGATGGAAAATTTTAATTCATTGCACAAAGGTCAGGTAAGAAAAAGAGCTGTCCATAAAGAACAAACATGAAAATCTGATGAGAGAGTCAACACATAAGTGATCTAAGTAAAAACGAGATGGTATAAATCAAGAAATTAAAGTCATAAAAAAATAAAATGTATCAGAACAAAAATTCCCAATACAGGAAAATCACTGAAACCTCAAAATATTTATCGAGTTTTTGGAGAGTCAGGTTATATGAATGCTAGGAAGTACATAACAAACCGGTGACAAATAGGCTGTTTGCATCACAGCAAGTTCCCCATCCAGTAAAGTAAAGCTCCAGGTTGAATAAAACCCAAATTCCGGAAGAAAGCTATTTACATAATGTGACATTAGAAAACTCAAGAAATTACCCAACTCTTCAAACATTTCCCATATTCAGTTTTGACATCTAGCATGCTGTATCAGTCACTCATGCTGTATCAGTCACTCGCTACAGATGGAAAATGTTCAGTTGAAGCTTTCATAAGGAGTTACACAAGCTGCATCTCCACCTAACCTTTACAAAAACAGATACTGAAGTATTCAAGAGAATCACCCACTTTCTCTTAAGCAGTTCCCAGGCAAGAGAAATTTATACTTGTCAGCGTTCTCCAGAAGATATGATGGAAGATGAACAGCTGAATAGGAGTGAGGAATTGGTCCCATTTTCCCAATAATTTCCCTGAATGTGTACTCCTCAGGAAGCATATCAAATAAATCAGCACCCTTGCAAATTACTCTCTGGATTCTTTCAGGGTTCAAGTAACGTTTGAACCTGACTCTATCAACATGACTGTAAGCTTTCATCTTAAATATAAACTCGCTTATACGGCGGAAACAAAAGCTGCAGTGCCACCCTGCATCTGCCAAAATGTCATCTGCCTGGCGATAATGTGCATATCGCGTCTTGCCTGTCTGATATCTGTGGACTGAAGCTCTCCAACTTTTAATGTCCTTGAGAAACTCAAAAGAGTAAAGATAATTTTTCAGCCGGAGATGAAGAACTGAAGGAGTGTCATCACACCACCTCAAGAGATTGATAGTGTGTCTGCTCGGTATCTCATCAACATCTGACATTATAAGCAAGTCATCATCAGAAATCCCTGCTACTTTGATAAGTTGGTCCAATGCTACTCGCTGGTATGCCTCTTCGATAAATGGGTTCTCTCCTTTCTTAAACCTCCCTCCGATAGTTCCATAGGTCAACCTGGGCTCAACAAATTTAAACTGATCTCGATGGTTGGCAAAATAGAGAAGCTTTTCTTTCCCAGTGAAGGTTGAATTAGATTCAAGGAGAACAAACTGTGTAATGTAAGGGTACAATTCTTTCCATCGCAAAGCAAGGATGTCCAATTCATTACTGAATAACACTGCATCATAAACACGTCTCGGGAACTCACGAATTCCCCAACCATGGAGTTTGCAGAGGTTCTCCATCGACACATTCTCATGATAATAGTGTGGGATTTCATTGAACGTTTTTGGTGGGGATTCCCATACTGGCCGGAAAAAGGATGAGATCTTCTGTCCATGCATGTAAATACCATAGACACAGGTTGGCACGAGTATAAACAGAAGCAAATATGTCTTTAAATCCATGCCACGAAGAATACACCGGATTCTGGACATGCTCAAAATTCGCCCTGAGTCCTGCAAATTAATGGAGTTCACAATATGAGTCGAAATGATTTCAAGAAGAAACACAAAACAAAGCCAATCACTAGTAGAAAACTGATCAATCAATAAATAAATATTTTCTCCTATAAGCGTAATGCCCTGTTTGATTCCAGTAAAGAAGAGAGAATGTAACGAAAATCACTCATTAAATCCGCATCTTAAATAATTACTACCTTCTTAAACACAAAACTTATCCTTGAAAACCAGATAAAAATTGGAGACATTTCATGATCAGAGTTTCCAGACGGCAAAAATTGAGAAGACCCAAATTGTAAATTAATCAACATCTTAATTTGCTTCCATAATCTTAGTCATTAAACACAAAAACAAAGGTCTGATTTCAGATGCTCAAACTTAAAAAACCTCATCCTTGATTTTTTCAAATCCTCAAACAAGTCCCAGATTAAAATAAAAAACCTCAAAAACTCATCAATCAAAGAAAATGAAAATCCATGAAATCCCAATTCCAACAACATAATATCTATTTAATGGCATAACGAGAATTAAAAAAAAAAACGAATATCAGTAAAAAAAGAGAGAAGGCTAACGAAATCTTGCACACATCAAAATGGGTTCGAAATTACCTGGCCACAAATATCTTCACAGATATCATCACTCTTCTTGGAGCAGTAATGGCCGCCATTTTCATTCATCATCCACCACATTTTTTTTTACTAAATATTTTCTATTTTTTCTGCTCTAAAACTCAGATCAAAAACAAAAAAATGGGTTTTATCCACACCCCGGAACAACCCTCTTTTGAAATTCCCCTCCTCGATCTCCGCTTGTTTCTAGCTAGCAGCAAAACCAGTAAATTTAGCCGTTTCTCTCACTTTCTTTCTCTCTCCAAAAATGGGTTTTTCTCCCAAAAAAATCAGCCAAGCAGATAGCGTCAGCCGTCCCTCAACAATCTCTAAACTTCAGGAGCGTCTTTTTCTAATATTTTGTTTTTAAAAAATTAAAGTAATGTGGCTTCTCTGTGAATTGGGTGGCAGGCAGTTGTAAGGAAAAGTTCTGTTTTCTTATTCTATATATAGGGAGAGAGGTTAATTATTAAATGACCAAAGTCACCATCGGTTTTTTGGCTTGTTTGCTTGTAGAAGAAAATTGTCTGTGGATAATTTAGGAATTTGGTAAATATCTGGGCTTCGGTTTGGAGAGTGTCGTCGTTGGGCTCGGTCCTTCCCAACGCGTCTGTTGACTTTGTAAACTCTAAACTAACAAAACTCGTTAACTGCGAACGGCCAAGTCGTTGTCTTTCTTAATTTTCTAATTTTCAAGTGTTTTGTTTTTTTTTTTATGGTTCAACAATCGAATTAAAGTATAGAAATAATATTAATAATAAAAATAAAAATATTATATTCTTATTTGGATTATTTATGATAGTGTATTTTTCACTTTGTATCGCACTTTTTATATTTATTTGAATGCTTTACAATTATAAGTTCTATATCTTATAATTAGGTTTTTTTATAGTTTATTTTATGTTAATTGAATATATACTTGGACTGCTCATATTATGACATCAAGAGTTTGTATAGCTGTCTGCAAGACAATCCTCTTTTGTGATCGATTTGGTTTCATGATATTTGATCCAAATATATATATATATATATATATATATATATATATATATATATATATATATATATATATATCAATTGGTTTAATTCATAATAATTAAATTTTAAGCTCGGTTTATTTTTGCTTTTCAAAAATAATTTTAAAAAAATTAATTTTTTATATTTTTTTCTTTGCTTTAAATTAATATTTTTTTTAATATTTTAGATCATTTTAATGCGCTGATAGTAAAAATAAATTTAAAAAATAAAAAAAATATATTATTTTAATAATTTTTTAAATAAAAAAATATTTTAAAAAACAATCGTGTCATAAATATATACGTGTAAGAAAAATTATCTTTAATGAGCAATAAATGTTGTTTGATAACTACAATTATAGTAACATCTTCAGGCAACTGTAAAACAGTGTTGTTTGGAACGTTAAAAAAAAACAAAGTAATGTTTAGTTATTATTATCCTTAAAAAAAAAAAAAAAAAAGGATGAAGAGACATGCCTCAAAGACAAAAGTAATAAAGTTTTCTCTTCCATTAATATCTCATTAAACATTCCAAAGATCTGAACCATTAATTTTATAACCGTTAGTATGAACTATTTGATCTGAAAACTTAATAATAAAAAATTAAGAAAAGAGGGGAAAAAGAGAGTATTTAGATCTAAAAACTTTAAAACTCATAAGGTTAAATTTGTGTTTAGGAGGTTAAAATGTGTGCTTTCTTTGTGTTTTTTTATCTTTTTTTGTAAGAAAAATAAAAAATATGATTTCACATGGTTGTCGGCAAACTACCTAGACTATATATATTTATTTAATGATATTTTGAAATTGAAATAATTAATAAATTAATAATACATTCAATGAGTATTTTTTAAACTTTACATGGAATAGTAAAATAAATATTTAATTTATAATTTATCTTTGTATATTAATAGTAAAATCATGGGTTTCAAATATGTTATATATAAACACACTGATAAGAGAGAATTTGATAGATTATCTTATGATAGAGAGACTTTTTCTTGTTATCATTATCATTAGAACGAAAGAGTCTTTTTTGTTTTGTTATAAGCAAAACATCCTTTTTTCCTCATTTCTCACCCATATCCTATTTCTTTCTTATCTTTCAATGCTACTTGTGTTTTTTTTCCTTCTTCTTTTCTTCGTTTTGGATACAAGAATATAATATATTTTTTTCAAACAAAAAATTAGCACTTTAGAAAAGGGAAATGAACATTTTCCAGCATAGTTTTCAGACCCGATCCAGTTCAAGACTCGAGTTTCGGGTTTTGACTGGGTCACCGGGTCGTCCGGGTTAAATTTTTTTAAAAAAATTAAAACAACGTTATTTTAGTAAAAAAAAATAAACAAAAGTCAACGCGTTGCAACTGAGTTTTTAATCGGGTCTTGCCTGATCAGCCAGATTCCCGGGTCACACTGGGTTTTTTCTTCTCCTGTTTTTTCTTCAACTCGGCCCGGTTTCAGCCACAAGTTAGCCGAGTTCTGGGTCGACTTACTAAACTAGGCCGGGTTTTAAAACCATGTTTCATGTAAGGGAGGCCCACCGGCCCCACCCTACTTCAATGAAAAGGAGCAATCGCCTGTCGCAGTGTCTTTTCTATTCTATCTCAAAATAAATCCCAAACATTATGTAATAAATATTCCGATTATTTGTAATTTACAAATTGTAATTGTTGCAGTCACATTCGATGAAGCATTGTTTTAAAAGTCTACCTCGTTCGACTAAGATGGTTTATAACGCGGGTTAATTTTTAATTTTTTAAAATAATTATTTTTATTTTATTAAAAATTAAATTGTATTTATTTTTGAATAGTTTTGATACACTAATCTTAAAAATAATTTTTTTAAAATAAAAAAATATTTTATTTTAATATATTTCAACATAAAAAACACTTTAAAAAACAACCGTAATCATACTCCTAAACATGTCCTAAATAACTCGTTTAAAAATCTTGGTTAATTTATAATTCAATCAATTCAACAAAACCTAGTTAAAACTTAGTAATTTTGTTTAAAATAATATTATTTTTATGTTTTTATAAAACCATTTAATTTATGAATTCACTCGGGTTAGTTAACAGTTCAGGTTTAAAAACTCTACAAAGAACATCCAAATGTCAGAGATTTTTAATGCCTAGCAAAGGAATAAGGAATAAGATACTTTCCATTTGTAACAAACTAGTAAAGTGCTTTCATTCATTTATCGTATAGCCAAAACTTGTGAGAAATGGTGGGACAAAGTAATTAACGAAGTTGGTCGATGAAGGGTCTAACTTATAGTTTTCAGATTCGATCCGGTTTAAGATTCAAGTTTTGAATTTTAATTGGGTTACTAGATCATTAAAAATCAAAACGATATTGTTTTAGTAAAAGAAAAAAAAAATAAACGAGTTGCAACCGGATTTTTGACCGGATCTTGCCGGGTCAACCCATCAGGTCAACCGGGTCACACCGAATTTTTTCTTCTCCTATTTTGTCTTCAACCCGTCCCGGTTTCAGTCCCGGATCGGCCGGATCCCGGGTCAACTACCGGGCCAGGTTTCAAAACTATGGTATAAATAGTGCCATATATTTGGTGACTAATCCTATTAAAATTGTTTTTTCTTCATATTACTTTGATATTTACTTGAGACAATTAAAATCTAATTATTAATATTTTTACATAAATATTATGTGCAGAAAAGTAGCACTTTTTTTTTTATTTCTTTATCAAGTAATATTTAAAATTTTTATATCAGATTGTACATATCATTTAACTATTTGAAGCGCTTTCGATTTTTATTTTTAATTATCCATGAAATTTTTACACCAAAGGCCCTCTCAATTTTCTTATCACATCAACTCTATTAAAATTTAAATCTACTAAACGTCTAGCGTTCAAGCAGTTTTATTTGTGGGTTTTAAAAGCCGTGTTTCACTAAAAACAAAATATTAAATTAATATGTTTTTTAATATTTTTTTATAGTTTTAATGTATTAATTTAAAAAAAATTAAATTTTTTTTTTATCTATTTTTAAATTAAAAATACTTTTAAAAAACATATTGCACCATAATACCAAACACACACGTAAATTATGTTTATTTTTGGAATCCAACCGTGTTTTTGAAAAATTTTAATTTTTTTTTCAAATTAATCTCTATTTTTTTTGTAATTTTAAATTATTTTGATATACTTATGTCAAAAATGAATTTTTTTTAAAACATATTATTTTAAAGTAAACGAAAAATATTTTAAAAAATAACATCTACAACAATCCCGAACACGCTTATAAACAATCACACACCAATCTTCACATAAAATATTGGAAATCATTCTCCATTACAAATTTTTTTTTTTAATTTTACAGGAAAGTTTGAAATCAACAAAGAAAACATAATCATAAATACATTTAAACTTATGATGTATTTAAACTTATGATGTGTTTGGTATTGTGAATACTTTTATGTTACGGTTTGAAAATATAATTTTATAATAATTAATTTTAGTTGAGATTAGTTTAATAAATTAAAGTGTTTGGTTAATAATATAGTTAAGATTGAGATTGAATAAAAATTAATTTTATATCCTTAATTAATATGCTTTTTATATTGAGATTTTATTGTAAAGTAACTTAAAACAACACACACACTTAAAATTCTTCTGTGATTTCATTTTTTCTAGATTTTTACTTGTATGCTGTTCTATTATTATCCATTCAGTTTACAAGAAATAGCTTTGTCAGAATTCATAATTACCTTCACACATGAGTTAATGCAAAAGCAGCAGCTAAATCTAGGTATGGACCCAAATAAAAAACAGTCATTTTACAGGAAGCGAAACCCAGGTAACCTAAACTAATCAAACAAACAAAGCTCCATCACACATGAGTTAATGCAAAATTTATCAAAATTCTAAAAGAAAAAAGTAACTGCCTTTAAGAACAGGTTTCGATCGAAAAATTAATTAAATCATTCCAACGATGTAACTTGAACAATATATTTCGGTTGCATACTTGTAATAAAATTTGTTTAAGAAAAGCAAACAAGACCAATCAAACATAAATTATTAGTAGCGACAATTAATCAGAAAAAAATAATCAATCAAGCATAATATAAATTGAAATATGTAGTTAATTAAAATAATTTTTCGGATGGAGAGGAAGAATTGTTGATTTAAAAAACAACCTGAAACCTGGGAGACCAAGAGACCAAATGATGAACAATTCAAAGGAAATATAATTCACCCAGGATAAAAGATGCCTTTTAACCCTAATCTTTTTAGATATCCAATCCACTACCTTAATTGCAATTTTATAAATCATTTTTAGTGCTTTTGCAGTAATATGAAATTCTTTTTTTGTGCTCAAAACACAACCATGTTATTGAATACAGTAAACTTAACATACTCCGACCATTGTCTTTAAGAGGGAAGTAAATTTATGTCGTTTTCTTTTCCAGATTTGAATGTTTGGTTAATGGTAAATTTGCATTCAGTAATAGATTGGGGACTGGCTTGAAATCTCTATCATAGTGGCACGACTGCTGTGAGCAAACCCCTTTAAGGTTACTTTACTTATCTTGTTGGCTCTCAGACACGTGTCACTTTTCTTTTTTTTTTGGCTTAAATGGATTTGTTTTGCTATTGTTACACATGGCAAGTTCGGGGGCCTTCGAGGCAGCGGTAATTTTGGACTGGAGCTGTGTTTTTTTTTATAAAAAAAAATGACTTGATCTTGATTTTAATTTTTAAGTAGTAGAAGCAGCACATGGCAAATGTCAGATATAACTTGTGGACTCGTCCGAAAAGAATTGAGGTTTATTTTTTAATTATCAATAGATTTGCAAGCTTTTTATTAAAATGATAATTTGTTTTTGTTTTTTTTTTAACATAGTTGAGTTTAGATTGGATTTGATTAAATAAATTATATCTTATTAAAAAATCAGTTCAGATTAATTAAAATTTACCATATTAATATCTTATTAGATTTTAAAAAATTCCAACTCAAATTACACTCCGTATCTTTATTTTTTAAAGTAAACGCACTCACCAAGTTTAATAAAATACGACACACAGACACATGAGGCTTGTAGCTCAGTGGCCTTGGCAGGCTTTGCCCTGCCTGAGTGCCCTGGTTCGAGCTCTCGTGTGTACCCAGCACATGAGGGTTTAATTGCTGTGGTCAATTTGTGTGACTTGTTCCGCCCCCGTCCCGGGTTCGACCCTCTATGTGTATGCTTGTCACTCCCGCGGTGCCTTACCTGCTCCTGGGCTTGCAGGATGTCTAGCGGGGCGTGAGGAATAATCGTGGTGCGCGTAAGCTGACCCGGACACCCCACGATAAAAAAAAAATTACGACACACAGTATGAGTGCAAGAGAAGAAGTCTTTATTGACCTGGTGTTGCTATCTAATTAATAACAAGTTGAACGGATGGTTTTTGTTCAAAACTGTGTAGTAGGCTATCTTATATAGAAATATGCACGCAGGAAAAAGAATGGAACAATGGAGCTATTGATGAAGTCTTCGAGCTCCATTTCCAGGAAAGCTTCATCAAAATGGCAAAAGGATGCGAGAAAATCAGGATTGCTAACACTCCTCGTCCAAAACCTGGATTAATCGGTGGAGGCTGCAATTGATTTTATCTTTGTTATATCAAATTCAATTGTTGCCAAGATAAAACCAATCAAATACTTGGTGTTGAGGATTAGGTCAAATAACACTGCCCATCCAAGTTAATTTATCATTGAATTTGTACATGCCCCCATCTGCATGGCGTCCAAGTTGGCCACCAAGTATGTGAACATCATGGTGACATGACATCACTTCAATCAAGGGTGAGAGTTACTTGTTTCCATAAATTAATTAACCCAAAAGAGGATGAGTCGTAAAAAGGCCTTAATAAAAAAAAAAAAAATTTACTTTGAAAAACAAGTTTTTGGATCCGTCTAGTAGTAATTCGATATTTCTTGAAAAGATTCTGTAAATGACCTCTAAACTTTACAGTAATCCATATTCTAATCTCAATATTCCATATATATTGTGATTGCGTGGCATGTAAAATGGTGTTGATTCTGTGGTTTTTCCACTTTCTCGGAGGCCAGGAGGAGACGAATGCTTGAGTTTGGTTGGTTTAGATTAATTCATCAATCCTTTCCTTGTTTCGAAGATGAACCAAAATTATTACGAAGAACTTCAACCTATAGGATGCTATTTTCTGAGCTCAAAATTAGTAATCAAAGATATATTTTAATTAATTGATAAATGATTATTCAAAAAATGAAAAGTCAACCCATAATAGTTGTGGCCAATTAATACCTCGTGGGGTTGCGGTGTAATTATTTTTTTTATTAAAATTTTTTTTTCAAATTAAATTTTTAAAGTATTTTACGATTGTTTTAATATATTAATGTTAAAAATAAATTTTAATATATATATAAAATTATTTTAATATATTTTCAAATAAAAAAACTCTTAAAAAAAAAACTTATATTAAAATCTTAAATACTCCCTTTAAATCCACTACAACTTTGACAAAGTTAAGAACATTGGTTCATTTTTAGGACTCTAAATAACCCAAAAAGTAGGTCTTTCTATGAACCTTCAAGTTCACTAATTTAGGAAACTTCAAATTCCTATCATGTAAACAAATCTGAGCTGTGAAGGACATATGGAAGACAAATAGGTGGTTCAATTGAATGATTTCTCTTCAATGCAGGAAGACGAAGTCAATTCCATGTAAACATTGAACAGGCCAGCTATTCATTAGCAAGTTCCATGATGCCTTAATGGAATTGGCGCTGTGTCCTTTGCAGTGGGTGATTTGGTCAAAGTAAGCAACTACTAAGTTAACCACAATGGTTGACAGTATTAAATTGAGTGTGGATTCATCACATGGAGGTCCCTTTCACGTTCAAGCCTTAACCAGTAAGGTGGAGCCTCCGCGCTCCGTTGATTTACGAAAAAAATATCATACCTAGCCCTAGTGGTGTTTGTGGAAATTTCAACGCGGCAATATATACGAGAAATTAAATTAATTTGGAGGATTCAAGACAGAATCATATATATATATATATGAGGTCAATCAGCAGTAAGCTTGGAAGTGATAGCATATGCTATATGTTCATATTTTGACACATTTGCCATAAAACAAATGAAAGATGATATAGTCAGGTTTATTGCAGGGTTTACCGCGAGTGCTGGTAACAAAAATGCTATCACAGCTAAACCATGGGCTAGTTGTAAAGATTGGCTTGTAGTTAAGCAAGGGTATTCAACAACTAGATTTTGGCTCGCAAATTGCTGAGCAGCTCTTATCTAGCTATATATCAAGAGGAAGAGTAAAAGTAATTTGTTATTTTGGGGGATGTTTCAAAAAAATAAAAAATATTATTTTGATATGTTTCCAAGTAAAAAATATTTTAAAAAATAATTAGTACTACGGTAACTACACTTACCAATACCCTTAATTTTTAATTTTATTTTCTTAGGAACTCAAAAGTCACATTACATTTGTATAGAGAGACGGATTCCTGTACAGATTGGCTAACAAATTCTGAAGCGGGTCTTGTTCATGAATCTGTATTTTTGCGTGTGTGTTGAAGCTCATATGAGACTTCATGACGTAAATAATCTAAATCAAAATAGACCAGTAAAATGGATGCAGCTTTTATTGAATTATTTATTTTAAATAGTTGAAATGAATTATTTAAAGAGAAAAGTGTGGATTATGGTAGCGTGTGACTTGGACTACTGATTTGGACATGCATATTGATGCTATATCGAAATTTGTAACGTTTACGTGTCTTTGTCTTTGTTCTAATTATTACGTAAGCTGTAAGCTGTGTGTATATATATATATATATTAGATAATTATACTTAGTTTTATTTACTAAAGAGTATGAAAATGCATTCATTTCCTCTCCATTTACCGAAACAAGGGGCTTAAAAGAATGATTAAACAGCGACGGAGACTTCTTTGTATGTATAGTCTTGATATTTTTGTTAAAGAAAGATCGATAGAAATATCTTAGATGCCCCAGCAACAAACACTTGGTTATGATTATCCTCGTAGTCCTCGTCAAGAAGTGATCATTAATTTATTTGAATTAAATGATTTTAATATATGTATAATTAGGCACGCGTACAAGACAATGAATTCCTAATCTCTCTAACGTGCATTCAATCAATTTCAGATCCTACGATGTGGTCTGCAAGGTATCTCAAGGCAATGTGCTGCTGCTGCTGCTGCTTCCACAGACGTCTATTTTATATATATGCGTTCTTCTTCAAACAAATTCGGCTAATATTTGCCCTTTGCCGTAGGTTGCAGGAACGACGTTAAAACGGCAGATTAAAGATAAGAAAAGAATGACAGTAAAGCAACTGCGTTTCCATTGCAGAAGTTATTAGACAGTCTATTTCTTATGAAACAAAGTCAATGTGTTGCTGTCTTAATGGTGTGTTGTAACAGGCACTGATCCTAGTTATAGGGTTTGCCTTTGTAAAATATTTTCTTATATTATCAGATTACATACATGGTTGCAACAAATGTGTAATGAAACGAAACAGATTTTCCTGTTTAATTCACCATTACTTAAATTGAGACAGGAGTATTTTCATATACAGTACTGGATTAATATTCCTGTAATAATTTTAAAATATTCTTTAATTAACAACGTACGTAATGTAACTGATAATGTATTTTCTTACAAAAATATTATTACTAGCCATGAGTTTGATTACAATATATTATTTTGATGATGATAAAATAAGTACGACAAATATAATTAAGTACTCTTTGATATATCATCATACATAAAATATATATTTAAATAATTGATTGTATAAATGGTTTATGATACTATTGATAGCACAGATTATTTGCAAATATTTCAAACACAATTTTCTCAACTATCATAAATTTTACACTTCGCAAACGAAAATGAAAATGAAAACTTGGCTTTTTCTCTACCCTTTTCATCCTGAAAAGCAGCACTAAGAATAATTTTATTGGAATTTAATAGATAATGACATGAATGGACTTCAACAAATAAAAGATTTTGATACTTGATAAGGTTTTTGATAAAATTTACTAGCAAAAAATCAGGTTTGTTCAACTAAAAGTCTCATAAATTTTACATTTCGTAAACAAAAAACGAAAATGAAAACTTGGTTTTTTCTCTACCCCTTCATTCTGGAAAGCAGCACATAGAGAATAATTTTATTGGAATCTAATAGATAATGACATGAATGGACTTGAACAAATAAAAGATTTTAATACTTGATAAGGTTTTTGGTAAAATTCATTGGCAAAAAATTAGGTTTGATCAACTAAAAATCTTATAAATTTTACATTTCGCAAATGAAAATGAAAATGAAAACTTGGCTTTTTCTCTACTCTCTTATGTCAAAGAACCAATTTAACTTAAAAGTTTAAGTTGTTAGGTGAAGTCCCAAGATATGGTTTATATTAGTTTCTAACACACCTTTTTAAGTGAAAGTCTTTTGAGCTTGAAACTTGTACATACTCATATTACCTTGTGCTTAATTTTTATCAAATAAATAGGGATGATGAAATTCGAACTCATAACTGCTTGATCATCAAGGCTCTGATATCATGTTAAAGAACCAATTCAACCCAAAAGCTTAAGCTATTAGACGAGGCCTCAAAATATGATTTATATTATTTTCTGACACTTTCATCTTGAAAAGCACTAGCACTAGAGAATACTTTTATCGGAATTTAATAAATGATGACCTGAATGAACTTGAACAAACAAAAGATTTTTATACTTGATAATGTTTTTGGTAAAATTCATTGGCAAAAAATCAAGTTTGATCAACTAAAAGTCTCATATATTTTATATTTCGGAAACGAAAATGAAAATCTGGCCGAACAAGCTAACATTTTCTCTACCCCTTTCATCCTAAAAAGCAGTGGAGAATAAATTTATCGGAATTTAATAGATAATGACCTGAATTGACTTGAACAAATAAAATATTTTTATACTTGATAATGTTTTTGGTAAAACTCATTAGCAAAAAATCAAATTTGATCTACCTAAATTCAAAATAAATAAATATTTGAAAAAAAATACATGTATACCAAACTAATTGTATACTAAATAGTTGTAAATTATAACATTCCAGTTCGGGTTATAGATACCCAATGATTACCCAAAACCCGATCGGGTCGAGTTCAGGTATAATATATCGGGTTCAGATAGTTATTTTAAGTTCATATTTAGATATAAATAGCATATAATTCAACCGTAAATGTTTATTATCATCCAAAAAATAAATATAAGCCCGTGATCATGAAAAAATAACACCAATACACAAGGAAATTTGAATAAAGCATCCTTGGAAAATTTAGAGTACCATTTTTGGACTTGAAGGGGTATCTAACTTAGGTGACTCCATGCGTGATCAAACATTCAAACTTTTGTCAGGCCCTTTGGTCCTGTTGATTCTCCAGAGCACGAGGAGTAGGCTTGGGAAAGAGAAGTCTTCTCCCCCCTCCAATCTTTGACATCAACAGGTTCAAGCAACGACAGAAAATTAGTAATCACTGATAAGACTGATGTTTTGTGAACACCTGCACACACCATTTCCATGGCGATCAATTCAATGGCCCACCACATAAAAACAACTGGGCCAACTTTATTGTTTCAAATCAGAAAATGGGCTAACTTAAGCGTTGGCAGCTTCATGAGCATGGACCATCACTGTCAAATTAAGTTGGTCTTGGGAATTTCAGGAAGGTCTGTTTTCCTATCAAGGTTCGATTACAAAACATGCCCAGCCCAATATTTGGTTAGCTAAAAAAGAAGCATGCACTGGTTTAGGTTTTATGTAAAGTGTGAAGCTTAATTTTACACGCATAGACTAGGCAAAACCCTTGAATTTACCAACGTGTTTGTTCAAATTATTCACGTTTATCCCATCTCTTAAATTTGCTCAATTAGACTTTGTGTTTTCCAATTTTTTTCTCATTTTATATTTAGGCAACTACTAGGCCTTGCATTTTTAAATTTTGTCCAGGTGGTTCTTTCCTCTAAACCTAGTAAACATGTGGATAAGTATTCTCTCTTTCTTCTATATTTTGTGTGTAATGTTACCTTTAGTTAGTGTTTTAGTACAAAGAAGAAAAATACAAAATAAGCATAAATTTATTTGTTTGAAAAGATGAAAACGAGGATATAAAGATAAAGGAGTAATAACTAAGTCTGTCTTTTTTGTTTCTAGACAATAACCAAAAGAGTCTATTTTTTTTTTTATCATCTTTCAGTATCAGCGTTTAATTTACCAAATTTAAAATAAAAGGAAGAAATTGGACAAAATTAGAGAACATAAGGTATATTGGATCAAATTTAAACATGGGATAAAATAGAATACTTCACTACCTTCTACTTGTTACTACCTGACAATCCTAGACTACCTGGATCGTGTGTACTTTGAAAGAACCAGGACGCACGTCTGCAATCATAGGCATTCTAATTCTAATACGAATGATGGTCAGGCCTAAAACCTATAATCAAGAGTTCTTAGAGACAATCTTCACATGCTTGTAGGAATGATCTTTGTCTCATGGGTGTTCTAGTCTTGTCCTTATACTTACACTTGTCCATATTCATAAACGCAAGGCCAACATGGTATTGCTAGTGGGGTTGGCTGTGCTATTCCTCTTTTGGGGCACCAACACAGCAGGTTCTATCTCCTGTCATATGGAGCCCCCGTCCTCGTCAATGTGCTTCAACTTTACTCTCTAACCCTGTGCATGGTCCAAGTGTTGCTTATTCTCGTTCGTTCGACCGACTTTTGATTTGTTATTTATGTTAGTTTTGACCAATATGGGAGCTAATTAACTTATACCATATAAAAGGCTGTGATCAAACTCAAAAAGCAAGCAAGCTTGGAGTGGTCAATGGTCATCTACTTTGTCTTGAAGCTCTGTGGGTAATGAAACAGAAAGAAAGGGAGCACCACGAGGAAATCCATGAAAAGAACAATTCAATGCTTAGATCATATTTTTTCCAACTTGAGATGGGTTAAAGGTGTTAGGCTTGTTTCGCATGTTATCTAAATATGAAATAATCTGAATCTTTATAAAGAAAATTTAACCTATCTCTAGCTAAGGAAACAACTTAACCATTAAAGCTTGCGACTACAATTCCACTCGAAAGTTTATGATTCAAATAAGAATGAGATAGGGTTTATAAATGAGGGAAAGTCACCCCTTGTGTTATATAACTCAAGTCTCATTGAACTTTTTTGTTAGAATTTCATTTAGCATAAAATAACTACCTATTCCTTAATTAGCATTGATGAAAATTCTAATAGTTGATTTGATTTCAAACCAAAACAACTTAGATTTAAAGAACAGGATTTATAATGTCATTAATAACATGTTATTAATTAAGAGGATCGTACTTTAGATGTATCCAGAAAAAAAGAGTAACTTTAGTTAGGTTAAATAACAAGAAAAAATAACTCTTGTAGAGAAAAAAAAATAATTTATTCAAGCAAGTGTCTTAACCGACCCTGGATTAACATTCATAATCCTCACAATTATTATAACGCTATGTATTGACAGGTTTATCTTTATTCGAGATTTTATCTGTCGATATATATATTATTAGACATGTTTTTTTTTTATTTTAAAAAAATCTAATATAAAATATATTTAGTTTAACCTGGTTGAATTAGTGAGTCAATACCTATTATCCATTCAAAAACTGAGTTGATTTATTTTAAATAAATAATATTTTTTAATGATGTTATTTTAGCTTTTTATAAAAACTACATTATTTTGAATTTTGAATTGAAAAAATTAACATGTTTAATTCATAATCTAGGACTTTGAGCTGCGTCACGAATCACATCAATTTTAATAACCTTACGAATCCCATTAAATGCATGTTTGTCTTTTTTTTTATTTTATTTTATTTTTCTGCCCCTCCTTTTAATAAAAAAAGATGACCAACATTTGCACCTCGCTATTGATACATGACATATCACTTTGTGGATGGGATCCTTTGACGATACCTTCTCTTTAATATTGTTGAAATATTAAACGATGATGTATTTGAAAATATAGTTCAAATTATTTTTTATTATTAAAAAATTCATCAAACAATAATAATAATAAATTTTCATCAAAAACCTGTGTACCCGCAGCTGAACCGAACAGGCGCAAAACTCAAGTTGCAATCTTGCTTTCCACAGAGAATCTTCAAGACAACGATATAATATAATGCAACTCTTGGTTAAAAAATACGTCCTTAGCCTTACAAAGGGCAATGTACCAATTTGCATCCTACGTACCTTTTGGAGATTGAGGAGCATATCAGCAATAGCAAAGTGACATGACGTCTGTAATTATCGGAAACTATCCGAAAAGCATCGAATGACACCCACACAGACACAGGAGCTCATCATCAGGGGAGAGTTTATCTTGACTACCGACGTAAGAATAGAAAAACAAAGGGCATGGCTATCTCTTTGTTTATCTTGTAATTATCTTCATATATTATTATTGAAGCTGATATGATCCACCCAGTGATTTGTAGAAGAAGGTCAAAGTTCGTGTATGTTTTTGCAAATTAAAATCAAGCTGTTATCAATGGCCAGTCGTGTCTTTCAACAGGAGGGGCAACAACCTCCAATCTCATTGGTTCTGATTAAACCTACTTCAGGAAGAACAAAGTGCTTCGGTCATCATTAAAAAAAGAAGAAGAAAAAAGCTTGGATAGACAAGTTCTTTTCTTTTCTCTTATTCTCTTTTCCTTGTATTCATCTGTCCTCACTCCCAAACAAATCAAGACAATGGACGAGCATGAGAGCCCTATTCTGTAGATTTTTTTATTAACATTTTTTTTTTAAATTTCGACCCTTGAACTCAACGATATATTAATTGATATTCTTTAATTTTGTTATATTATATCTTAAAAATACTCGGGGAAAAAATCAAATTGTTTTAAAAAGAAAGAACTATCCATTATCATTTAAATATTTAATATTATTTGAAAATTAAATTTATAGATTTTGTTTTGATTGATGGAAACTCGACTTGAGGATTTTCTTAATTCTCAAATAAAAGAAAAAAAATAAAATGGGCTTCACTAATTATAGGAGAGATACAATCCAGGGTATAAAAGACTGGGCTACTAAAGATTAATAAATCAAATGATGTCCAGAGTTTTTCCATTGCTATTTTAGATTGCATGCTTAGTTTCTTACCCTGTTTGGAGCCTTTACGATCTTCAATAGCTACCACGACGTACGGGTGCTAATATACATTTTTTTATATAAAAATAATTTTTAAAATTGCATCAATAATATGTGTTAAGAAATTGATGGCTAAATTGTAAATATAAGGATAGAGAAATAGTTAAATATTGGTAATGATTGCGGAAAATGAAATAAAATTAGAACATATTTCAAGATAAAAAGGAAGAGAGAATGAAAACAAATTATAAAATTTAGATTTCAGAGTTAGATTTTAAAAAACTAACCATGACCAGTTTGAGGGTAAATTTTACATTCTTTAAAAACATTTTTTTTTTTTACCAAACATCCTTCAATTTTACAAGGATTCTTCACCTATACCAAAATTAACTTAATTTAAACAAATGCAATAACCAGAAAATTTGTGAGGAGAGGTGCTGAGAGGATTCTACTTTTCTTAAATGCTATCAACTGGGTCGTGGAATTCTAATTTCATCATTTAATGCATTATTTAATATGTGTTTGGTATTATGATGTAAAATATTTTTTACTTGAAAATATATTAAAAATATTAAAAAAACACTAATTTTTTTTTAATATTTTTTAAAAGTAAAAATACTTATAAAAAATAAAGAAAATGCATCAAAATAATGTTGGGAGTTTGATTGTGGTTGTTTTTTAAAGTGTTTTTCACTCAAAAATGTATCAAAATATATATTTTTATTTTTAAAAAATTATTTTTGACATTAGCACATCAAAATGATTAGAAAACATCAAAAAATATTATTTTGAAGTAAAAAAATTTTAAATTTTTTTTAAAATACTTTTGAAACATAAAAACAAATAAGATCCAAAAAAAATGTATCAAGCGACAATAATTACCGAACTTAAATCCTTAATTTATTCACAAAGAAATGGAACAGAATCAAGAAACAAAAATGAAAGTAGAGAGTATGTATTAATTTCACGTGAAAACAGATGCACGTCAAAAAGCAAAGAGGTACTGATCATGCACAGAGACCATCTCAATATCAGCTTTCCTTTTTCAAGGTCAAGAATTTAAGCTGAAGCTGCAACGCATTTCGTCTGTCACACTCATCTGGCTTCTCCATGCATTGCACTCGAATCTTTGAAAAAACCGGAGGAGATGAGGGTGGGTGGGTGTAACTATAACCTAGGGAAGCGTAAGTTTTGTTTTCTTATCATTTACCAACTACAATTGTGATTTTCAAGCTCTCTCTCAACTTTTTTTTTATTTTCCTAGGAAAACCTCTATTACTTGTCCTTAACCCACCTAATATTAGACACTGAAGAGACAAAAGGATGGCTTTATAGTGTTTAGCTTAGGAAAAAGTCTGCTTCAGGGTAAATATATCATCATTTCATTTACAGGAGGAAAATATCCGTTGCGTAAAAATAAAGCCTTCCCATTTTATGACCTAAATTGTTTTTTTTTTTTTGACAAGCATATGGATACATGCAAAACACCTAGGTGCAGGCGCACAGGAGGACCAAAACAACTTACAGACATCCAAGAACTAAGGAAAGTAAACGGGGACCTTGAAAACCAGCGGACAGAGAGACAAGAGACACAAGAACAAAAGAAGCTCCTGCAAGTAACTCTCCCGATTATATCAAGGAATCTGCAGGTTCTCTGGCACAAGAATCATCGATCCTTGAGACTATTCTACGTACATAATCACAGCCATGCAACAAATTCTCACCACTCCTAGAGGCTCCCTGCTTGGCTTATGAACGAAATTGTTAAATTATAATCATTTACGATTTGCGCTTCACATCATAACTATCAAGTTCCATCTAGCTCAACGGAACCCAAGTCTAGTTTGCGACTAAAAAAATAACAAGTTGCCTGAAATTAATCTGGAGTTAAAATCTCTCTTTTATAGTTTAAATATTAACCCAAGTTTAATTTGAATTTATAGTTTAATTAGCATTATTATTCATTTTTTTTTTTAAATATCTCGAGTTAAAATCTCTCTCTTGTAATGAAAGAAAAAAGGATAGAAAAAGAAATAGCTCGCACAAAAATATAAAAAATATATATAACAAGCGTTTCCAATCTAAAATTTGGAGATGATGATGATAAACTTTGAACTGAAATGGATATATATATATATATATATATATATATATATATATATATATATATATATATATATATATATATATATTCTACTGATCATCATAGTACGTACTATTGGTAAAAAGATTATACATAAACAATCCTTGACCTTTTTCCTTTTCTGTTCTCTTTGAAAGATAGGAAAATCATTCATCACTCAGATTCCATTACCAAAAGTCCATATTTTTTTTTTTGCTGAAATTGATTAGACAAAAATAACGGCTCCATATTAAATTGAAACGTGTAAGGCAAGAGAGACTTGGCATTATTATACCATATCCTAAAAGATATCAACATGAAAGAGTATTTTACACAGTACACATTGATTATTATTAGAAAAGAAGAGGTTATACGGTATTTTTTTTCCAATGTAATTATCTAATTGCCCTTGAAATACAAAAATAAAATAACTTGGGAGAATAGATTTTTTAGTCTTTGACTTAATTTTTAAATAAATACGTTTACTTTATTGCTCTTGAAAATAATAATAAAAATTTATCTTTGACTTAGGATTTTTTTTGTTATTTAGATGTGATGATTTTGTAGTTATTGAATGTCATTAGAACTAGTAGGATAATTTGATAAATAAAAAATAAAAAAATAAAAAACATATGAATAATATCCACTGCTTTCATAAATAAATAGCGCGTGTAGTTTAATGGTGATTAGGATGACACTGTGGCATTTTATTTATTTATTTTTTCTCTATCTCGTACTCGATTTTCATATTGATCTTAAAAAAATCAAATTAGCTCTTAAGATTTGTTATACTTAAGATTTCATCTCTATTTTTTTATTATAATTTTTAAAATTTAGAATAATTTATGAAATGAAGGGTTTTTTCAATTTCATCCTTATTTTTTTTTGTAATTTTTGTTTATAGAATAATTTATTACATTAAATTATTATTTTTTTCAATTCCATCCCCAAAAGATATTTTTGTCTATCATATTTAATTCATAATCTTTTGATTACTATTTTTCTAGATGATTTTTGTAATTGTTTTTTTTTAAATTTCATCATTCTTTAGTTTTTTTTCCTGTAAAATCTTGTCCTTTTTTATTATTGTATTTTTTTTACCTTGTGATATTCTTTTAGATTGATTTTTTTTTATTTTTTCATTTTTCAACATTTAATTAGCCGAGTGTTTATCTTCTTAATTAAGTTCAAGTCTAGAATTTAACGGTTTGGGGGTTTAAGAGATTAATCCTGATTTACAAAGTTGATATGGGTTTTCTTGTTTTTTCCCCCTTTTTTTAGCTTTTTTTTATCCTCCAATATTTTGTCATTTTTTAATTCATTTTCTATGTTATTTTTTAATTGTTTTGAAAATAACACGGATTGCCTTGGCTTTTTTTTTTGTCTTTGTTAAATTTAGTTTTTTTGCAAGAATTTTATATTTAAATTGAATTAAATTAATTAATTTCATCCTCCAATATTTAATATATTTTTATCCCGGGTCAAGAATTTAACGGATTGTGGGTTTGAGAGTTTAACCCGGGTTTACAAGGTTCAATCGGGCTTGCTTGGTTTTTTTTCTTTTTTAAGCTCTGTTTTTTTTTAGATTTCAATATCCTCTAACATTCTTTTTATTCTCTTTCTATGAGATTTATCTTTACTTTTAAAATAATAAGAGTTACCTTGGGTTTTTTTTTTGTCTTAGTTAAATTTAGCTTTTTTAAAAGGAATTTTATTTTTTAATTAAATTAAATTCATTGATTTCATTCTCTAGCATTTAATTTGGCATGTGTTGAGCTATTTAATTTAGCCTAGATCTATAATTTAACGGGTTATAAATTTAAGAGATTAACTCGGGTTTACAGAGTTCACTTAGGCTTACTTGTTTTTTTCTTTTTTTTGAAGTTTTTTTTTAATTTCATCTGCAAACATTTTGTTACTTTTTTATTCATTTTATGGGATTTTTCTATGGTTTTGAAAGCAACAAGTGTTAACTTGGATTTTTTTTTCTACCTTTGTTGAATCTAGCTTCTCTAAAAGGAATTTTATTTTTTGATTAAATTAAATTAAATTAAATTAATTTTGTGAAAGTAAGCATAAGATGTTCGATTCATGATGTTTTGTTTTTGTTTGCTTTTTGGGTCACTACTCTGACAGCACAAGCAACCTTTTCTAGTGACTAAATTCTTAGATTTTTCTTATTCCTTTTAAAACATTGATATCACATAAACATTCATTTTTACATTTATAAAAAATTAACTCGAGTTGCAGTGTAGCATAAGCTATTTATCTAGTATAATATACTAAGAGAGATATGTTTTTTTATTTTTATTGTTCACTCTCTCACAAAACACAGTGGATTAGAGTAGTGTTTTTTTTTGTTTCAATTTGGTCTTTAAGCTTTTATTTTGTACAATTTAGTCTTGTTTAGCTCAAATTAGCTCTTAATTGTATATTTTTTTAAGGAAGGAGTGTTGAATTGAAAAACTTATGACTAAAGTGAAAAAGGCAAGTAGAATAAGGGGCATGTTTGAAGTTTGTTAAGGTAGTTCATTTTCATCCCCCATCTTTTTGAGATATTAGGTTACCGATCCTTGTAATTTTCAAAAATTTCATTTTGATATTGAACTTTATTTTTTTTATTTTTCAGTTTTTTTTATTGGAGGAAAGAGGGAATTATCATATTTTACTGTAGAGAGAGAAATTGTTATTGGTGATGATTTTAGCCATTAAAATAGTCATTTTTTTTTATGTCAAATGGTTTCATATGATGAGGGGGTTACTATTATGTGTTTTTTTTACCTTGAAAAGACATAAAAAAATTGATCTGGACTTTGGATGATTTTTGGGTTTCGGGTTGATTTCAAGTTTTGGACCGGTTTTTTTTTTGTTTTTAGAGGCCATTGATTTGTTTAACAAGGTTCCTAGTGTGTTTTCTAAGTATTTTGGGTCAAAATGAGTTGAGATGAGTTTTTGATTAAAAAAAACCTCGTTTTTTTTTTTTGCCACACCAGTGGCCGGATTCTAAGCTTAGCGGACAACACATCATTTTTTAAAAAATGGTTGGGGTGGATGATGCATTGTCCACCCTATTATACTTACAAAAAAAAGGGCATGCACGCGTGTCCCTGGCTTTACAGGCTCGCACGAGGGCCGCAACTTCATGGGTCAGGCTCAGCAGCGCCTGTCCCAATTTTTTTTTAGAGAAAAAATAAAATGATATTTTTTTAATTGATGTCTTATTTTATATGAATTTTTAAAATAATTTTTTGACATATGATTTAATTAATACCATTTCTCTGTGATTTTTTTTTGCTTATTTAGCTTTTTTTAGATTATGATTATTTTTTTATAGTGGATGTATTTAGTTTTTAAAGAGATTGGTATGATTCACCTGCGAGTTTTTTTTTAAAGCTTTATATATATTGATTTTTTTTAAAAAAATTGATTTTTTATAATATTTTTAATATGTGCAATCTTGTATAGTATTTATTTTATTTTATTCATGCAATTTGAAAAGTTAACGGGGATTGGAATTTTTTTATCTTATTTTTTTTTTATTTTCATGATTCGACATTGTTTTTTAGTTTTTTTTGTTGCCTTATATTTTTTATCATATTATTAAATTAATCAAGATTTAACTAAGTTATTGAATTTCTCTTACTTTTTTTTTAAAACATAAGCGTTTCCTGAACTTTTTTCATTCCAATTAAAAAAAAATTGATCTCATATTTTTAAGGAATAATGTACAAATAAGATCATTGAAATATTATATGAATATATTTTTATAATATTGTTAAGCGCTCATGTTTTGCATTGAATCATTTTTCCCTTTATTTATAGTTGATATCTTATTTTTTAATCATATTATTAAATTAATCAAGTTTATTAATCTCATCTAACTCAATAACCAAGATCTTATATTTTTTATAAAAAAAACATTTGCATCGTTTTTGATATTTTTTATTTTACAATAAAAAAATAGATAAACTCAAAGCATATGGCATCCATCTATCTAGTTTTTTTTTTCAAAGTTTAGACTCATTAGACAACACAAAGACCCCACAAGATGTATGAATAAATGAGAAGGGGTACCACATTGGAAAGCTGAAAGTGAGTTCTAAATCATTCATGGCCAGTGGTACTGATCGTTCGTGGGGAGGTTTGAGGTCCCAGTAAATGTGAAAGATACAGTTCACAGAACATAACAAGCATGCAGAATCGACCCATTTGGCGTAGCCTAGCTGTGGGGTTTGTGTGTTGTTAAACTGTATATATGTGCTATAAATGCATGGCCCAATACGTACAAAATTCCCATCTCTAAACATATGAGATATATATATAGTGATCATAAGGTATCATGTGTAGCCCTAAGAAAAGACATTTTCTTACTCTATATATCCTTATGTATGTACAATGTCTTTTTGCTAACATAGTTGTAATTGATTTTACAAAATGTTTATCGTTTGAAATGGTAAAGAATAGACACTTCCTTTTCTTTTAAAATGCTTTTCAATTTTATTGGCATTCTTGTATTAAAATCATTAAAACTTTAAAAATTCAATCCAGGTTTAATTCAAAAAACCCTTAGAAAAGAATACAAACAATGATATCGAATGATAAATTCATTTAAATCATAATGTATGAGCTCCAACCACGGTCCAATTGGCATTTTTAGCCCATCTAATTTACAATTGTGTCCTTTCATCTTTAGATTGTGATTGTTTTGAGTTAGTTAATTTTGTCATCTTTAACATGTATTTTTTTAATACATATACCTTTTAATTTCAAATGGGAAGAAGAATTCCATTATGGCAGGCCATGGCAGAAGATAGATATTTTGACTCTAATAGTCGTTCACTATGATGGGTCTTGTCCCATTGTCAACATATTCTTAATGCAATAATTTGTCTTACATGCTATCTCTAATAAGTTATATTTTTTTATTCTAATAGTTGCAAGGGAATTTATTTGGACTCCATTCAAATTTTTCAGTATTTTATATTAATTCAATACATATTATTTTGAGTATAATATAACTCAAAATATCACAAGGGTAAAATTAAACTTTGATCACTTCTTTTCATAAAAGGATAAGATTCATAAGATATAAATACATCATGAATTCTTCAAGTTAAAGGTTCACAATCTCTTTATTCTCTATATTTTTAGTATACATATTTTCAGAGTCTATCTCTCTAAAATATCATTGTATTTTCTCTCTCTATAAAGTTACTTACTTTACCATTCAAGAATCCATATGTTCATCAAAGAGGATCTTTTGCAGGTACTAGGTACCGATCACTTGGCTTACCAAGCACCACCTACTACTACCACAGCTTCCGGTCTCCTGGCTTACAAGCATCACGTGCTACCAATCAGATTGACTTACTAAGCATCACTTGCTACTGCTACAACTACTGGTCATTTGGCTTATCAGACATCACCTGCTACTACCACAACTACCGGTCACCTGGCTTACCGGGCATCACCTGCTACTACCATAGTTACTGGTCATCTGGCTTACCAAGCATCACCCACTACCACTTACCAATCATCTAAGCTTTCTATATAAAGTCATCAAATACCTTAACTATGGAGAATGGATCAGATTACTTGAACTAAGAGATCAACCAATTATCTAAGACATCAATCTTATTCCTAAACATCTTGGATTTTAGGATTCATCAATTGGCACCATCTATGGGAACTGATAAAAATACCATAAGTTTCTAAAACTTGTTTTAGCACACGACCAAGACACACATGAGTCAGGACATAAGACAAATCTACCCGTTACCACGAACACTTCTACCCAGCTAGACTTTCAACAACTCACCAATCAGGTGCAACTCCTCATTCAGACCATGTTCGCAACCCAAGGTTAAAATCAGACATTACCACCCCTACAAATCTTAACTCTTTTAATAATATACAACACCCCGATGCCATGTCCATCGGCCGCACTAAATGCTTGTAGACAATTACACTACTCAAGGGAGACTAAACATAATGACAATCTTGAGAGTCCATTAAGGGGTCGCTTGCACCATTGCGATACTCATGTATAAAATTGGTACTCCGAACTTCCTCCCTTAGCTATCGTGAGATGGACACCGGTTACCGTAACCATTGTTCCATGTCAAACTTTTTAGGCTCCCAATAGCATATTAGACAAAAGGACTCAAAGAAGATCGATACATGAGCATACTCAAGAGAATGATTACAATCCTTATTAGTGGAAAGGTTCTCCCTTATCCAAATAAGTATTGAACAATTGATTCTCTATGGACTATATTTTCACAAAAATGAGTCTAGATAACTATAATGGCCTAGCCTACCCAAGGGAACATGTATACATGAGCATACCCAGGAGAATGACTACAACCCTTATCAGTGGAAGGGTTCTCCCTTATCCAAATGAGTATTGAACAATCGACTCCCTATAGACTATATTTTTTAAAAAATGTCTAGATAACTATAATGACCTGGCCCATCCAAGGGAGCATGTATAGAATGTACTTAGTTGCTTAGACTTGGTCATTCAGGACAATGACACAATGTGCAAAATCTTTCTCGTGTATATTACAATAATTTGGAGCTAAGATCCATTGATGGGTTTATAGAACTATTCGGTGTTACCCAACAAGAGGGTAAGTCTATATATGCATATTTGAAAAGGTTCAATAAGGAGAAACTCAAGGTGAAATAATTATTTAAGTCAGTAGCTTTAAAGGCTTTGATAAGTTTAGTGACTTATGTGTTAAGCTCTATAGAACTATTCGGTGTTACCTAACAAGAGGGTAAGTCTATATAGGCATATTTAAAAAGGTTCAATAAGGAGAAACTCAAAGTGAAAGAATTATTTAGGTCAGTAGCTTTAAAGGCTTCGATAAGAGAGGTAATGAAATATGCCATCTAGAGAAAACTTTATACTTACTAGATAGAAGTTTGCTTAAAGTGAGATAAGTCATACAAAATCATATACGAATAAAATAAGCGAATTTGTTATGACATGGGCCCCTTTCTTATTACATGGACAACCAATGACCTTTTAAGTGAAATCATTCTCCTAGTAGGAATGAAAGCTCGAAGAAGAACTCTGAGGGATCAACCTATGGTCATTTGGTGTATCTTAAGGATCACTCATTTGAAGTTATCAAGGTTGTCAAAGAAAACACCTTAATGCCACCTCTAATATATGTTACTCCTAAAAACCTTCATTGTACCTATCACTCAAACAACCTTAGAATGCATGATCCTCAAATGAAATGTAAGTTTATTTTTGAAATAAAAATAATGTATCTCTGACATACATTCCCTAACTACAGATCTCTAATGGGGGCTTCTGACCACTCTCACTGAAAGGAATTAACTTGGTCTCCTTAAAGCAATATCCCTACAATCATCAGAAGTTGATCTCAGATTCTCCATTCTCAAGTGCAATCTTGAATTGGCATATTCTCTAGGTGATGCCAAAGAGCCTATCACCAATTCACGATGGGTTGATCTTAGATCCCCTACTCTCTAATCTAGTCTTAAATTGGCACATTTTACAGATGATGCCAAAGGTTTTTCCACTAATTCATGAGGGGTTGATCTCGGATCCATCACTCTGCATTCCAATATCGGAATGACATATTTTTCAAGTGATGCCAAAGAGCCTCTCACCAATTTATCATGGGTTGATCTTAAATCCTCATTGTTCAATGCAGTCTTAGATTAGCACCACTCTGTAGTAGGGGCTCTCATGTCTCATGTCATCATAAAAAGGTCATATATCTCTCACGCATCATTAACCATTCTTCAATGAGGGGCTCCCAAGCCTTTATACATTCACAAATAAGGTTACAGACCTTCTAGAGCTACAAACCTCCTACTTTTTAGTGAAATCTTTCTTTAATTGAAGGCTTTCATGCCTCATTTCATTCTAAAAAGATCACATACCTCTCACACTCAGTGCAACCACTCTTCAAGGAATGAATTTGTTTTCCTAGTGCAACAAAACCACCTTTCATATATATGTTCCCTTCGTCCTTTAGAAATATTTCTAAATATGGGTATCACCAGGGATCATCTCTTTTAGGTTCTCCTTGGCACTTCATAAATTTTTCTAAATATAGGTGTCGTCAGGGGTCACCCTTCTTAGGTTCCCCTCAGCCCTTTAGAATATTTTCTAAGTATAGGATTATCCTCTATGGGTTTCCACTAGTCACTTAGAAATTTTTCTAAGTATGAGGTTTTTCTCCATAAATTTCCCATAACCTCTCAAAAAAATATTCTAAATATGAAATCTAAATTTCTCATAACCTCTTTTATATTCATGGTTCCCCTTTATATACTTATAATTTTTTTCAAACATGGTGCACAATCTTACACACAAGCTCTCTGGTTTATTACTCATGGTTTTTACCTCTCTTCTTATATGAAGGAAATTCAACGAACTCATTATGGTAACCAGGTATTTTTATAAGTATTTACAAATTAATACCATAAAGACATAAGGAGCTACTGATGGATCCAAATAAAATGGACCTATAAAATCCCCCAAAATAAACCTAAAGAAATCCTTTAAAAGTGGAAAAAGCCTAAAAAAAAACACTCAAGAAACTTAGGCTTAGGCATGGTAGCCTGAGCCCATGCTCCCTACATGGGTACATGGGCACCATACAGTGCACTGGGTGTTTGCCCAGTACATGTATGCCCATGCAATGCACTAGGTGTCGCCATGGAATTTTTTTTAGACCCTACACAAGTCTCTCGGTATTTTTTATTGATTCAATACATATTATTTTGAGTAGAATACAACTCAAAATATCATAAGAGTAAAATTACACTTCGGCCTCTCCTCTCTACAAAATAATAAGATTCATGGGCTATAAATACACCATGAATCCTTCAAGTCAAAGGTTTACATTCTCTTTATTCTCAACATTTTTACTAAACATATTTGCAGAGTCTACCTCTCTACAAAGTTACTGACTTTACCACTAGAGAGTCCCCACGTCCATCAAAGAAGACCTTTTGCAAACAACAGGTACCAGTCACGTGGCTAACTAGACACCAACACTTGTTACTACCACAGCTACAGGTCACGTGGCTTACCAGACACTTCCACTTGTTACTAGCATAGCTATCGGTCACCTTGACTATTTAGGCACCGCCTGCTACTAGTACAGCTACCGGTCACCTGACTTAGCAGACATCATATCCTACCACTTACCAACCCTCTAGGCTTTTCATATCAAGTCACCTAATACCTTGAATATAAAGAATGGATCAGATTGCTTGAACTAGAAGGTCAGATAATTACTCAACACGTCAACTTTATTACTAAACATCTTGGATTTTAAAAGTCATCAAGAAGTATTAACAAATTTATTTTCTCCATTTCTTTTATCGATTTTTACTTGGATCTTTTGAGTGGGTGGAAAAAACTCTTACTCCTATTGATCAAACGCATGTAATCTCAGTCAAGACACCAATTTTCTCTAATGAAAGGTGAAAATAATTAGCTTGGTGGAGACTTGAGACGGGCATAAGGTCAAGTCTGGATGCAAACTGTAAAGTGTCCCGACCAGTATTCAAGAGGCAGGGAGGGTCCACCGAGGTGGAAAAAAAGAATCATGGGCCCGAGGCTGGGTCCCATAAAAGAGACCACTGTCGGCTGGCCACCCCGTTGGGCAGCACGGAGAAGGACCATTACAGGCAGCATTTGTGAATCACCCCGTTTGTCACGATGGGTTGCCATCAATTTATGCCCACTGCCTTCTTACTGTATCCAACGCCACATAATTCCAAAACTTCACCCTTCACTCCCTTGTGAAATATCAAGATTTCCGCTTCACATAGGCCTCTTGCAGACACTGATTAAGCCAGCACAGATTCGAGTCCTATTTCCCTAGCCATCCTGCCCAAATTTTGTGTTACATCTTGTAGACAAGTTTTAAGACACTACAATTACATGACACGTCCATTTCTCCAAGACCATAACTTAACTAACTTATATATTGTCTCAATGCCAAAAGAAAAGGAGGGAAGGACCAGAAGACTTGGACGGTATGCAAAAGTCGACACCCTTCTTCCAGCAATTGAATCAAGGTCCGAGGAAAATGTGCTTACTGGGATTCCTAGGTGTGTGTACTCCCTCTTTCCTTTTCCATTTTTTTAAAAAAATTAGGTGCGCATTTCCAAGATGAGAGATATTCTTGTCCAAGTGAGCTTTTTAAAAAAAAGATAAGGATTCTAGATTATCTTTGCGAAGATCATCTTATAATCAATCAGCTTTGTGCAGCAGTGCTTAAGAGACTTAGATTTGCTCTCTATATTTTACTTTTGCTTTTATAATTTTCAAACACTGATGATGCCTATCTCCTCATTGTAAGACAATAAAGTCAATAAAAAAAGAAAAGAAATCCCTCCATTAATTTCATGGATTAGCATTGCAAGTACACCAGTTTAGCTGGAAATCAAGGTTAATTAGCTTAGCTCACGAAGTCATGCTGCTAATGCCTATACATAGCCTAGCCAAGAATTGATGGGGGTGCTTAGAATCTAACCCATTTCTCAAAATTAATCACAATATTATTTATTCATATGATTCCTAGGTTGCTAACTTTAGATAAGCAATATCACTACTTCTGCTGCATTGACTTGCACTAAGGTGTGTGTATTTTTGCATGTTGGTATATTTAAAAAATATTTGATTAATTAATAAACACTACCATAGTTCTATCTTAATTTTAAAAAAAAAACTATAATTTATGACTTCTTTTTTTTAACCACAACATCAAAACTACATTGCGAAACACAAACCAGTGCAAGTGTTGAAGTCTGACATGCTAATAACATCATATGCTGATCATCATTCGTAGGCTTGTAGATCAATCAACTATGGATGGCCCATATTCCCATAAATATCAGCGCTTGTAATAATCAGAGTACTCAAAACATAAAAGAAAGATGGGAAGGAAGAAATGGAAACCTGTTAGAATCCAATGCAAAGACTGGTTTGAAAATGACCCTTAGCTGCACAAAGACAACATTTTCGCGTTTCATTTATGAAACCTTGACGACCCGGAAGGCCTTCCCTCGCCTCGTAGCATTAACATAACTCTGCATACATGAAGTAAATTTTTTTTTTTTCATTTCACCAATGATGTACAGATCTTTCATGGTCATGGACCATAATAAATGCTAGAAAAATGTTCAAAATTAGAAACAAAAGGGCATTTGTCTTTGGATTGTATAGAATTATTTTCTTATGGATGTCCCAATCATGGCACGAATGATTTAATGCAAAAATTAATCCCAACAGAAGAGAAAATGGTTAATCCCAACACTGATAGTGATGAACATAATCTTTTTTTTTTCTTTTAGCAAAAACCCCCGCCCCTGTTTTCTTTGGCTCTTGTATGAAAAATGTAAGCACAATACATTTCTTGCTCCTTTACTTTTATTTTTTTTTGGAATAATTCCCTTTTTGGGTATTAAAAAAGGAATTTGAGAGGCGTACGATGCTGCGTCTGAAATAGTGTTTGACTAAAATAATCAAAGAGGAGGTACAGTAAAAAAAAAATGTTGTGGCAATGATGAGAGCGAGGGGCACTAGCGGGTGCAGGATAAGCACGTGGGCATCGCCTTTTCTCATTGCTCGCTGGCATGTCCATGGAAAATATGCCTCAAACTCTCTACATTCTAGTCCTAGTTACAAAAACAAAACAAAAAAATACATTAGCAGTGCTTTAGTTCACAGATTTCAATATTTCAGGTCCTGTCTTGCTGTGAGTGATTGGCAGTTTATACTTGTTTGAGCATATCAAGAAGAACCTTAGATTTGAGGTTGCAATCTTTATATTTTACTTCCATTCTTTATTTATTAGCATGTGTCTTCCTTCTAGTTAAAGTAAAGCTACTAATGTACATTCTTACTCTTAATTTCTAATTCTACAATCTTGGGTTTGATATTTTTTTACCGAGCTTTTGTTTGAGGGTTGATTGAGCTTGACGGCATTGCAGCACTTTGGTTCTTTGTTTGCATGTCCAAATCATATGGGGTATAGAATTTGACGGAAGGGACATGGACATTGGAGTGTTTGATCTTCTGGGTTTGCTTCATTATTGATGATTTTCGCAAGTAATTCTATATATATAACACTCAGATATTGTTATCACACCCACAATAAAAGCTCTTGGTATCCATTCCTTTGTTCTAGTATATCTCTTCTCCTCCAAGAATTTCTATCTGTTTCCTCTCTCTCTCTCTCTCTCTCTCTCTCTCTCTCTCTCTCTCTCTCTCTTCTTGAATTGATGAAAATTAAAGGTTTTGATTGCCTGGAATAACAACTTGCTGGTTTCCTAAGTAGTAGTGAAACTGTGTACAGGAAGCAGGTTGTCTTATTGAGTTCTGTCTTCTTCTGAGATCATCTTTCGCTTGCTGCTGAAGAAGGGACCTTTTGGGGCTTCTCATGCATTGAATGGGAAGCTTACGTTGGTGAAGAAGTGAAGAAGTCAGGTCTATCTGATTCAACTATATTTAAAAAGCAATTTGATGAAAACATAATCAAGAAGAAAATCAAAAGGATTAGTCATGAAGTTCATGAAACTCGGATCCCGGCCGGACACGTTCTACACTGCTCAGGCTGTCAGGTAAAAAACTTATGAATCATTCAATAGGCTGCAGATAATGTCAGATGACGTATATCCTGAAGGAAAGATGTCAGTAATTTAATTTCGCAATGCAGGTCTGTCTCCTCTGAAGTTTCCAGTGACCTTATAGTTCAAGTGAAAGGGAGTAGATATTTGCTTCACAAGGTAGGTAAAGTCCATAAGTTTTCTTTTACAAAAGATTTGGAATATAGGATATTGATCGTGGCATCTATTCCTCCGATTCATCTGGATTATAATTTCAGTATTCCTGATGCTGATTTTTGCAGTTTCCTCTGCTTTCCAAGTGTTTGCGCCTACAGAGACTGTGCTCTGAATCCCCTGAAACCTCACAACACCATATAGTCCAACTCCCTGATTTTCCTGGTGGGGTTGAGGCATTTGAACTTTGCGCAAAGTTCTGTTATGGTATTACAATCACTCTTAGTGCCTTCAACATAGTTGCTGTGAGATGTGCTGCGGAATACCTGCAGATGACAGAGGATGTAGAGAAGGGAAACCTAACATACAAGCTTGAAGTTTTCTTCAATTCCTGCATACTTCATGGGTGGAAAGATTCTATTGTCACTCTACAGAGCACCAAAGAATTTCCTTCGTGGTCAGAAGACCTTGGAATAACAAGCAGATGCATTGAAGCGATTGCCTCTAAAGTCTTAACTCATCCATCAAAGGTGAGTTTGTCGCACATTTACTCTAAAAGGGAAAGAGATGATGAGTCTTGTAATGGAGCAGAGAGCCAGAGACATAAACCGCCAAGCAAAGGGTGGTGGGCTGAAGATATGGCAGAATTAGGCATAGACCTATATTGGAGAACCATGATAGCAGTCAAGTCCGGTGGAAAGATGCCATCTAGTCTCATAGGGGAGGCCTTGAAAATTTACGCAGCTCGATGGCTACCTAACATATCAAGAGAAAGAAATGTTAAGAAGCAAGTAGCATCTGACTCGGATTCAGATTCAACAAATGAGATAACTTCAAAGCATAGGGTGCTTCTAGAATCAATAGTAAGCTTACTCCCGGCTGAGAAAGGTGCTGTATCTTGCAGTTTCCTTCTCAAACTTTTGAAAGCAGCCAATATTCTTAATGCCTCCTCATCTTCAAAGATGGAATTGGCCAGAAGAGTGGCACTTCAAATGGAGGAAGCAACAGTTAGGGATCTGTTAATACCCTCTATCTCATATGCAAACAGTACAGTGCATGATGTAGACTTAGTCATCACCATATTGGAGCAGTTCATGTTACAAGGGCAGAGTCCTCCCACTAGCCCTCCGAGATCCAAGCTGGGGTTTGAAAGGAGAAGGTCGCGGTCTGCAGAGAATATTGTCTTGGCGTTTCAAGAGAGCAGGAGGTCTTCTTCAGCATCACATAGCTCAAAGTTGAAGGTGGCGAAGCTTGTGGATGGCTATCTTCAAGAGATTGCCCGAGATATGAATTTGCCTCTTTCAAAATTCATCGCACTTGCTGAGGCCATTCCAGATTTCTCAAGGCTTGATCATGATGATCTCTACAGGGCCATTGACATTTATCTCAAGGTAAAATTACAAATTCATAGTATTTTAGTCAGCAAAATTAACCATAACTCTCATGGCAGTTCAATGTTAGGACATATTTCACCCTCTTGCTAGATTTCTAGGTTTCTTTATCATATTCTAGGATGTAGGTCCCCACTGTCTGTTAGATAACCAACTCTCTTGACCTCTGGATGTGTCAAGTTCACAAGTATTTGACAGTTAGGATTAGGCTGATCTGACAAATTTAGCATTGAATTATTGTTAATAATCTTTTGATGTATTGAATTGCCACTCCAAGACTAATGAAGGGGTTCATCTTTTGATATTTGACAAAATATGAATTTCACCTGGTCACAAAATTAGCCCCCTTACCTTATGTCAATTGCTTGACGTATTATAGAATTAGCCGATTTTAATTACCAACACAAGATGGGCACATGGTGACAATTTTCATGAACGAACATCAGGCACATCCAGACCTAAACAAGAGTGAAAGAAAACGACTGTGCAGAACCCTAGACTGCAAGAAACTATCTGTTGAAGCCTGCATGCATGCCGCACAGAATGAGTTACTCCCACTGAGGGTAGTGGTACAAGTTCTCTTTTTTGAGCAAGCTAGAGCGGCCATGGGTAGTGGCAAAGTCACCGAGCTGCCTAGCAACATCAAAGCACTACTTGCTGCACACAATATCGATCCTTCAAGGCCAACAACTGCATTAAGCACGACTACTAGCATTCCAGCAGATGACCAATGGAGTGTTTCAGGCCTTAGATCACCAAAATCTAAGGTTTCAACACTAAGGATGAAATTGGCTGAAGATGATTTAGATGAAAGTGATCTGCAATCAGAAGGGCTCAGGAGAACTTCAAAGTTCAAGTCTTTCTGTGCTCTTCCTACACGACCAAAAAGGATGTTCAGTAAGTTCTTGTCCATCAATAGAAATTCCAGTGAAAAAAACTAGGTGAATTTTGTTAACTTCCAGAAGCAGATGGTAATTTAAAGTGTAACATATACACTGTCTTTTTTCTTTTTTTTCTTCTTTTGAAATGCCTTGTAATGTTTAGCTGAGAAGGGAAAAAAATTCTAATGTGCATTGGTATGTAATCTCATTTAGTAAGAGAGAAAATTTTGAGGACATGAGAGAAAATGAATATCTTTTCGTTGATCTCATTGTGGGAACTAGAAGAAATAAGGACTCTTAATTAGATTTAGAACAACAATTCTGGGATCAATGTTCTTGAGTTTGTCTATAAATCTGCAACATCTGCCGTTGTCTCCTTTCATCCCACTGGATTCTCACCTCTTCATTGATTGCGATTAGTTTTCGATTATTTTCGTCTGACTTCGTATTGTTCTTCCTGTGTAGGAATTCGAGGTTTTTTTATCTGTTTTTAGCCAATAAGTATCCGTTGTTGTTGGAAACCCATTAGAATAATCATGCTAGTCTGATTCTAGTTGGTCAGGAAACTTTTCCTGTGAGTTTGCTTGTCAGACTTGTTAAGCTTCAAATCGTCCCCATCAAGGACACAAAATTTCATTAAAAAATCAGTGACCAACAAGACATATACATGAATCCTAATACCAGCAAGCAATTTGGAGCAATTCTAATCTACAAAATTACTCAGATTGGATTACTAGTGTCAAAATCGGTGCTAGGGTTTCCTTCTTTCTTTGGTGGTTTAAGGTTGGTTAAACCAACGATTATAGTGGGCAGCAACTACCTGGTAAAAGGGTTAGGCAGAAGGCTAGTCAGTTAGAGAGTATTGGTGTGGCCATCATTGAAAATTTCCACAACAGAACATGTTGCTTGTCAATTGCTCAAGATAAGTAAACGGAGAAATGATTGATTCTGTCCTGCCATTCCAATCTAATTATGCGCACGGAGAAGACCTTAGGGATCGCCATTATCATTCATTCCTAACCATTCATGATCAAATAAACAGCCACATACCTGCTAGATTTCACACGCCAAACAAGCTCTAGGTGGGAGGACGAAAGTTAAAAATGTAAGCAAAACGTAATACTTGTGCTTCAGGACCTGAACTTTTATATTCGAGGTTAAAACTTCTCAACTCATGATCTTTTTTCCATTTAAAGTAACCTGTTATTGGGTTTCAATTCTAATGCACGTTCTCAACGGTACTCATTAAATCAGGTTGCAACAGCAGTCTATAAAATATTTTACGGGGTTGTTCAGGCATGAGTGTGACCATGTATGGGTGTGGGGTCGTGCTTGGTAGCATATCTTCATGCTAAATCAATTTCAAGGTTATCTACAGTTGGATATTGCTTGAGTCACCGCGTAGCCAGCTCCATACTGCATTTAGAGGGTTCTGAGCTTCATCCTCAAATTAATGAAGCTTCCGATGTTTTTTTTTGTTTCCTTTCAAAGCCTTGTTTGTTTTTCAATACTCTTCTGATGATGCCAGGAGTTCGGACCATTTCATCTACTGCTTTTCTTTTCTCACAGGCACACCATTTTGCAGAAAGATTTCAATTCTAAGGTAAAAGGTAGATGTAACACCTCACCTCACTAGGAAGATATTGTCCGCTTTGGCCATGGGCCTCATGAATTTATTCTTGGCAACCACGTGTGGCTCCAAAACGCGTCTTACTAGTCAAGGTGAGCATGCTCATATAAGACCCTCCCCAAGTTCTCACCCGCCGATGTGGGATTTTGCAGTAGATCAGTAGCGAAAATCGACAGCGTGCATGCGCAGCAGCACGCAACAGCTAGCGCAACAGTGTGCTGACGCGAGTTGGGGACTTGGACGATGGATTGTTCAAGGCTTGACGAAACAGTGCTGGAATGACACAATGAGACAGTGTCGAATTCGACAGCACTGATGAGATCGACAGTGTTGACAAAATCAGCAGCAGGGGCTGATGATAGGTTTGGACAATGGACAATTCATGACTAGATGAAATACACTACTGGCATGAATGGCAGCACGCATAGGCAATGGTAGCGTGCATGGGCGGATTCGGCAGTAGTGTACGTCAACGATTTGACAGGACATGGGTTAATGTTCAGCAGGAATCCTAACTTGGACAATGTCAACGATTCGACAGGATATGTGTTTATGTTCAGCAGGAATCCTAACTTGGACAATGGACAGTCCAAGGCATGCATACACCTATTCTGGCAGCATGAGAGTTGGCAGAAGGGACACTTGGCTTGTTGGGTGGCAAGCTATGGAAGAAGCACCAGTTTAGGGCAGTTTTCGGTAGTTTTCTAAGAGGCCAAACTGACCAAACATGGCCCATGTCTTGGGAGACAATTTTGATGTAACATTCCATGTAATAGGTTGTACATAAGTGTGTAGCATGCAATGTTCTGAAACAGAATATTTGTACATAGCACACACACTAATGAACTTATGTATACCCTTTATTGACGAGACTAATAAAGGTTGGGAGTGTTTTCCTGTAATATCTTGTGTGCTTGGTTATGTGCATCGTCACTTGTGTATTTCGCTTGTCTAAGTAACGGGAAAGAGTGTGGGAAACCTCCTGGTGAGGAAAACACTTAGTTGTTAGGCAGACATGAGTGAATCGATGAGGGAAAAATTGAGTCTAACGGGACTAGACTATCGCGCTAGGTCTGTTTTTGAGATGAAAAATTGACCCCGTGACAAAAAAAGTACACCACCATTATGATCACCTTTAGAGTAAAACTAATGTCGTTCTCTGGTTATGCTGGAGGGATTCCTCAGTCTTTGGGTAATGGCACTAAGATTAATACACTTAGAAATCCCACAATAGAGAATGACCTTCAAAGGAAAAAAGCTTTATTCAATCCATGGATAGAGAATGACCTTAAAAGGAAAGAGCTTTATTCAAAGTCGTTCTCTTGCTGTATGTTTTTTTTTATGTATATAAAATTAAGGATATAGTGTTCGAAAACCTCTCATGTTGTTACCCATTTTTGGGTTCCTATACAAAAAATGAAAAAAATACAAAAAATACATATATATAATAATAATAATAATAATAATAATAATACTTGGAAGGAATCCAAAAAAATAGTAGTAGTGAGAAAAGGATGCTGGAACGCCCATAAAATAGCTAGAAATTGATTGAGGAGGTTCAAAAATACATGAATTGAAATTTGATAGTATATTTGTAACTGGTGAAAGCTCTATTGACAAGAAAAATTCAGTTTGAGGAAGAAAAATCCAAAATCAGATGTTTATGGACTCAATTAAATTTTATCTAAGGTTTAATTGAATTTATGAAGGGTTTAATTGCAAGAAAATTTGATTTTTAAGTCCATTTAGGCTTTTATTGAAAGAAATTAAAGTTCTGAGATCCAATTATAATTTTGAAGAGTTGATTTGGTCAAATCAAGGGCTTAATTGCATAATTATTGAAGTTTGATGGCCAAATAGGGACTTGATTGAAACAATCCGAAACCAAGGACCAAACCGGAAAAGGCTCTAAAATCAAGGGATCCAATTACAAGTTTTCCTGGGGCTTGATTACAAAATTATAAAATCATCCAAGGTCCAAGTCAGAAATATCCATTTGAAATTTAAAACGGCGTCGTTTCCTTGAAACTATTCATTATCTTCTTCAAACAAATGGCTGGCAATGAAGACGGGGGGAGGCGTTAGCAGCAAAGACAGTGGAGCTGCAATCAAAGGGAGGCATGTCTCGCGGTTGTCATCCTTCTGCAAACTGTTACCAAGCCAGCCGTTACTAGCACAAGGTCGTCTTTAGCCTATAAAAGTAGAGCAAAAAGATGAGAGAAGGGAGGGGAAAAAGAGGATAGAAGAAAGAAAAAAACAGGGGAGGGGGAATGTAAGGAAGAGAATACAGAGGAGGCATATCGAGCAGTACGTGAGAAAAAGAGAGCAGAACAGAGGGAGGGAAAAAGATTTTAAAAAGGCACAGAAAGGAACTGAGAAGGGGGGAGACAGGGAAGATATGAAAACAGGGAGGAGTTTGTTTTAAAATAGGGGAAGAACACCCGTTGGTGGCCATCATTTTTTTTCTTCTCCCTACTGTTGAACCGTTGTCATCCTCTATCACCACCAGCACTACCAATGCCATCGTCATTCTTCCTCAGCATCTCACCATCTTCTTCCCCTTGCTGCACCACCAGTGAAGAAAAGGAAGAAACCTGCGCCTCTGCACAGACAGGAAAAACAACAACAAAACATTGCCCGCCACCGTCACTCCGCCATCATCATCACCGCCAGCTGTCACTATCCTCCCAGTCGATAACAACACCGTGAGAAACAAAAGAAAAAAATAGAAACATAGATGAACAGAGCAGAAGAAAAAACACAGAGAAGAAGAAGAAAGGCCAACCACCGTCCGCAGCCCCGGCTCCACTCGGCCACCGTTAGAGCCACTGCAGGTTAGCCCTCTTCCCCTTCCCTTTCTTCTTCTTCTTCTTCTTCTTCTTCTTCTTCTTCTTCTTCACCCCGGTCTCCACTGTCCTGCTAAGGAATAGTGGAGAGCCATTGTTCATGGTCGGGCCAATTCTGGCCCAGCTCTCATAGCTGGGTCGACCCAGCCCACGTCAAAATAGTTGGGCCGGGTCCAACCCAATCCAAAAAAAAAATATTTTGGAAAATTTGTGATTTTTCCTCGTATTTCTCTACTGAATTTTGCTTAATATTGGTTTGTATTTTTATACTGTAAAGATAAAAATCCGGTATTAAGATGCCTGGTTTTCGTCAAAACATTGAAAAATGAAAACATGTGTTTTTATGCATACGGTCAAGTCTCTAAAAAATAAAAGAAAAAATCATATTGTATTTTCATACAACAAAGAAAATTTCAAAAATATGTATTAGCATGCATTTTGGTTTTAATAACCAGTTTATTAAAGTCATGAGAATTAGGCCAATATTTCAAAAATTCCAAAAAATTATTTTGTTTTCTTTTAGTATCTGGATTACCACCTTATACGTAATACATATTCCAGATATTAAATTCTTTTGTTGATGTTAGAACGATTAGGTTTTACCCGCTAAAATAAGGATCTCTTTACCAAGAAAGACGTTTCTTAAACCATAGACGGACTAACAACTAGAAAATACAACAAGACCTTAGATTTTATCAGACAATAAAACAATGCAGCTAATATTAGGTAGGACGTATTTTGGGTGCTAATATCTTTTCTTTACGCAACCAGTCTCTGTGCCCAATCTCTGAGACTAATTAGAGTTTCTAGTAACCAAAATACTAGGTGGCGACTCCCATTCTATTTTTAACTGATAAAAGACAAGAATTTCTTGTCTCCCCATATTTGCCAGATAGATAGAATATAAAAGAATTGAGAGTGGATGTTTTCATCGCGACGCCGCACACATGCGACATCTCATAGCAAGAGTTAAGTCTAAATCAGATAGAGACTGATGGTCCAGGGCAAGGGCGAAAGTATTTAAAAGGTTGAGGTGGGTTGTAACCCAGGTGGGAAAAAAATCATAAAAATCCACAATTACTAAAGAAGCATGCTTTCAAGAACAAAAGCTAGGAAATAAAATATCCATTAAGTTTGGTTTTAACATACCAAAAGGCAAATGGAGTTCTATCATAAACTTCTAAAAAAACAACTTAATTTTTGAGTTTTTTCCCATACTAGCATAACTCAATTTATTTTTTATCAGATTAGCATAGTTGAAGTGGTTGCGTAAATCTAATCCATGCTACTTGAGACTCACATATATCAAATATAAAATTGAGGGACAAAATGAATATATGAACAAAACAAAGGAAGTTTTTTATTTTTTTGACATGTGAGACCTATGTCTCAAGTTGAGACAGTAAGACCTATGCAATTAATTGATGACACACACACACACACAAATATATAGAAAATTATTAAAAAAATACCAAATAACCCTTCAATAATTAATTTAATGGTAAGTTTCCAATATATAGTTCTTTAACTAGATTTTCACCCGACTATATATGTCGTAAGTTGGATATTTTTTTCTGACCTTTAAAAAATATAATAATATTTGAAAGTAAAAAACTCAATGCACTTTTAAAATATTGAATTGATGATATATTTATTTTAAAAAATAATTAAGGCGGCAACACACTAGATCTACCTGGACTAAACATGGTTAACTTGTGAAACTCCCGATCCGGAGCACGAGACCGTGAAAACCCCATGGAACCTAAATCGAAATAAAATAGAGAGCTCAATTTCAATCAATCAAATATTAAAAGTTGAAAATGAAAAAAAAAATATTCAATTAAAAAAAAACGACTAGATTTAACAAAGAATGAGAAATAAAAAGACCTGAGATAACCCCAATTATTTTTAAAATTATTAAAAACCTCTTATAGAAAACAAATAAAAAAAATTAATAGAGCTCAATCTCTAATTAAATTAAATATTAAATGATGAAACTGGAAAAAAAATATGAGCTTAAAAAAAATAAACCCAAACCAATCTCCTAAACCTAAGTTAATGTCTCAAATTCTCAACTCGTTAAATCTTACATTTAGGCTCAACCAAGAAGCCCAGATCAATGTTAAAGTATGAAATCAGAAATATATATATATCAATTTTAAAAACTTGCCAAGGTAAAAAAAATAACGATAAAAAATGAAGGATAAAATCGCAAAACAATATCAAATAAAATAAATAGTAATCAAAAGAACGAGAATCAAATCTAATAAATTAAAAAATTGAAAGGGTATGAAATTGAAAACAAATTTCAGTTCTATAAAATAATTCAAATAAAAAAAAATATAAATTGTACTTAGCTCTGCTTTAGAACCTAAGAATAACTTTAAATCATTTAAAGTTGATGTTATTTACAAGCTTACTGAGAAATTTTATCCTGAAGATTTCAATGAACAAGAAATGTATTATTTGAGATCTTAGTTAGAGCATTATCAGATTGATGTGATTCATTATAAGAGCTTTCAGAATATGTCTACCATTTCTGAATTATGTCGAGGATGAGCTGAAATAAATAAGTCACAACACTATCATTTGATTGACAAGTTGATCTGTTTTATTTTGACTTTGTCTGTTTTCACTGCCACTACAGAGCAGATATTTTCAGCTATGAAATATGTTAAAACTGTGCTTCACAGTAAAATAGAAGAGGAGTTCTTAGCGAATTCTATGGTTATTTACATTAAACTAGAGCTTGTTGAAGATATTGATTCGGATTCAATCATAGATGAATTATATTCTACAAAACATCGAAAGGTGCAACTTTGATAGTGTATTTTATTTTTATTTTTATTTTCAATTTTATGTACTTTAAATTTTATTTTTTATATATTTTGTGTTGTGTATTTGGATTGAAACTTTATTGTTAACTTGATAAATTTATATATACAAGTTAATGATTTATCTTAAAAGATAATTTATATATATTTGTATCGTAGTCCAGGATGGAAAACATTCCTGGCTTCACCTTCAGTATTGTAACACTTGAAATCTTATTAATAATCTTAGGGTGTAACTTAGATCCTTGAGTTGCAAAACACCAAATATATTGGATTAAGAAACGTGAAATCTTATTAATAAGCTCAGGCAAAGTCAGGGTTTAACTCCGATCTTAAAAGAAAAAAAATCTATGTGCATCCAAAAATCTATGTTATCTGCATTTAATTAGAGGGTTCTGAGCTTCATCCTCAAATTAATGATGCTTCCGATGTTTTTTTTTTTTTTTTCCTTTCAAAGCCTTGTTTGTTTTTCAATTCTCTGCTGATGATGCCAGGAGTTTGGACCATTTCATCTACTACTTTTATTTTCTCACAAGCACAACACCATTTTGCAGAAAGAATTTCAATTCTGAGGTAAAAGGTAGATCAGTATAATCTATTTATACGTTGTATAGAGTCCACTGCTTAAAGCTTATCAGATCTAAACATGCATCTTATTAGTTTCAAGGTTACACTTCAATCGTTAGGAGACCACAAGATTAGTAATCGAATTATACAACGAGTATGAATTGAGGTCTAAGCAGATTAGCTAGCGTTAAAATAAAACATAGGATTGATTGGTTGGTGTTGGCCGTTACTCCTAATGCTGGTCTTCCCAATTGGGCTCTAATATGGAAAATATGTACTGGATTTCTGGACAGGGGTGAATGAAAGGTAGACCCTGTTACCATGTGAAGAGACAGGGTTCATTTTGCTGATTTGGTTTCTACTGGTTCGATTGTTCATAAAATGCAAGATAGAGAAAGGATTCTGCTTGCAACACCTGTGGTTCTTTAATCTGATCAGAATTACTAGAAAATATTGATGAATAGCCTGGAGACCGACGATAACAAAAACTATTAGTTCATTCCATTTACATGCTAACAAGAACTTGTTCCTTGCAATCCTGACCAGTATATTGTCAAAACCAGCTTTTACGTTCACCTTGTGTAAAAAGACATGCAGCAATTTACCTGCAGAACCCCTCTTCTTTTCCTGATCTGAACGAGAGACGCAAGAGAGACGTAGAAATAGGTAACTTTTTATTTATACAGTAAGAAACGAAAAGGAAAATGGAAATGGAAAATGTACAGCTTCAAGACCACTGTGCTAGCAAACAACTGCAGTTGCACACTTACAGGTGTACATAGATACGTTCATGTGAATTACTGGGCCTCAATTGTGTTTAAATTGCTAGCACCATCAGCTGTCGTATTGATCTTAGTTTCAGAGTCTCGCAGAGAAGCAGAGTCAATGCTTTTGGTTCTTTGAAGGCTCGGGGCACGGTGTAACCTGCACCGGAAAGAACCAGCATGGGAGGTTGGAGAGCATAGGCAATTGCTCTTTGTAGCGCTTGACTGTCTTTGAAGCCCAGAAGTAAACTTTGTGCCACCACTCGATATTCTTTCAGTCTCCGATGGAATCTCTACCTTCATGATCTTGTTGAATATCTGCCCTCTCTCCATGCTTTTAGGTCCCGCAACCTGAGACTTGAGTCAATGCCATATGAACATAAGAAGGTAACAAGACTTGATATAAATAATTCAGGACTGGTATATATTGACCTATCAAACAAAAACTATAAACGAAATACTGAATGTCTTGAACCACCGAAGGATATCCTGATTATATGGCCATGAAAGTTCTATCAACGAACTTCTTGTTGCGTGAGCCTTTATTTACCTCCAAGTGAAAGATTGAAGATTGAGATTTGGAAGATGCTGGGAGATTGAAATGGATAAAGATAAGAAAGGTGATGGGCTATGGATTGTGTTTGAAACCTGTAGTAGGATATGATATGTCTCTCTATATCATTTCACGGGAGCACTAAACATCACCATCAACGTCCCACCTGCAGTTACTATAACTTTTGATAATGCTTCAACCACTCCGTAAAAGAAAATACTATCAATAGGACCCCGTCTTTCCCCCCATAGGTGAATCTCCTTCTTATCCTCATCCACTTTCTGTTTACTTTGAATCGCGATTCATGCCGCTGAAAAATCTCTTTGAGGGTCCCCCATTATCATGGCAGATATTCTCGTGGATGTCAATTATCTTATCTCTTTTACTAGAAGTCTAGAACCCATTTATGATTCATGTACCACTGTTGAATGTTGATGTATGGGAGGATATGCTTGTATGCAGTGCTCTTTTTTCGCCTTTGCTTAGACTTTCGTAGATGGAAACAACACAGAAAGAAAAAAAAAAGAATTGGCTATATTTCACACTTTCTTACTAATTTTTTTTCTCTCTAATGTAGCTTGCTTCTTTTAAGGGTTTACGATAAACTAATCTTTTTACGAGCAAGAAAAATCAGAATTTTAAATAAAATAAAAAAACAGACCATAAAATTTAAAATTAAGATAAAAATCTAAAAAATTAAAGGATAATAATAAAATTAACTCAAACAATTACTTTCCAGAGCTTTGCTAGTTACCATCACATTGTTCGTTTGGCACGAATATCTCACTTCTTAAGATTAGCTTTATATATCCCGCTGGTTTACCTACGAATATGCTAGACTTTCCGTATAATCTATCAGTAGCATGTCCATAACAAAATGTCCAGAACTATCAGATGAGCTAGCCTACATCAAGAACTTATCTTTTACTCTTGTATCTATAAGATATGTTGACACTGTTCAAATAAGGTGTGATATGGTTTTTGCAGCTGCATCAGGATACCAGGCTTGAGGACTATAGATAGTATAGAAATTGGCACTTGGTGGAGCCGACAGAAATGGAGGGCCACCATTCTTGCTGTTCTAAGAAGGAACGAATCGGAATTTCTAGGTAATAGCACCATGAACTCTCATATTACAGATTTGATATGGCCTCTATCATTTCTCCTTGTAGGGAATGACATATTGCATTGTCTGAAATTCCCAGTTCTGAACCAAATTAGCTTCAATTGTGGAACTCTTATGTATTATTGAGAGGGATCTCATGAGAAGCAAGCAGGCTATGAAACTCATAAAAGGAGACCAGTTCTGATCTAGTAGGGAGTGTGGCAACTCTATTTCGAAATTCATCTGGAAATTGATGAAAAATAATTGCACTAAACTCAGTAGAAAAGAGAGGTTTACCAACAGCTGCTAATTCATCAGAGATTGATTTCATCGTACAAAATATTGAGAAACTAAAAGATCATTCTTAGGAGCCTTCTACATCTGAATATGCAGCTGACATGCATTGCCTCGTGTAGGACATTGAAACAACGACAGCCTCTAAGGCAACGACAGCCTCTAAGGCTTTCCATATAGTAAATGAAGAAGTGGGTCCAACCATAAAACTTCCTCAGAAAGGGAAGAAAGTAGGCAAGACATGAGAGTCTGATCGTGTTGAAACCAAGCATCAAGTGCGAGATATGATTCAGAAATATATAGAAGTTGCAGAGTTCAGGATTCCTCATACCGATGCCATTAATTAATAAAACTAGTGAGTTTTTTGATGTTGAGGATAGGAACAAATTAGGTTAACGTTTTCGAGGTTAAATAATTTGAAAAAATGTGGAGGTGAGTTTGATGCAAAACGAATAATGGGGTTGAAAGGTAAGTTAGGTGGAGGAGGAGGAGGAAGGAAGAACATGAGCGGAAGAAGAAGTAACCATCCAATAGCTTTGATATCAAGTTGAAAACAAGATAGAAGATGAATTAAGTTGGAAGTTTCTGTATAAAATGTATTCCAAGAGATCAACCTAAAATTAATTTTAAAGTTTTATTTTACAACTTATTTTTGTTATATGATATTAAAGTTTGAATTGAATTACTGTGATCAGGAATTTCAATCACACTACACTATTTTATTTAATTAAATTAATAAAATTAAACACATATAATACTAATATACAATTATTCTATAAAAAACACACATATATTAAAAAAAAACTAAAAATAATTAGACATGTATTACAGATTAATTATGAGAGAGATCGTTGTTGATTCACACAGTAACTTCTCTTCTTCTTCTTCTTCTTTTTGTTTTAGATTTTTTTTTTTATCTTGGTTGCTCAATTTTTTTTAATATTTAGTCCTTTAATATTATATTGATTTGGGATTATTCTTTATATATATATATAAAAATCTTGTATTGGAGTAATTAAGTTAACAAAGAATCAGAATAAAATAATGGTAAGCTTGCTAAAATTTCAAACTAAAAGAACTTTTATTTTAGAGTATGTCAGAAAACTTAATAAAAACTTTCATGGAGGTTCACGATCAATTCGTACAAAGGCCCCTGAAGTATTGTCTCTTTTGATTTACACCTCTTGAAGATTTTTTATATTTCAATAGTAAAACTATATATTGTTCGTATATATAAATTTCCAATTTTTTCATTAGGTTTTGTTAATAAATCTATTAAAAACACAAGAAACTCGCATGCATGGAAAAAAAAAAGGGTTAAGTAATTAACAAATAAATATTAAAAAACATTACGCAATATGAAATGCAAAAAGGCAAGAAGAAATTTTTACATTAAAAATACTGATAATATAAAAAGGGAAAGTGATTTTGATTTGAAGGTTGATATTTTTTTTACTTTTTTAAATGAGAGTTTTCTATTTTCGTAATAAATAACTTTTTAATGATTTACAGCCGATTTGATTTCTTCTTTTACTGTGAGGTTGTGGGATTGTACATGGAGTAACACCAATAATTGATAGTTAATGTTGCTCGAAGAATTACCAACTATTTTACTCACATTCCGTTACAAATAAAATATCTTTTTCTTTTATGAAAAAAATTATACATGCAAGTTTTTGTTATATATTTTTATATAAAAAAATTATAGATAAATTAAAATAATATTTTTAAAAATTAAATATACATATCACCATCAAAAAATAATCTTTATTCAAAATATGTTAAATAAGCAAAAACAAATACATAGTTGAGAGATATTAATTGAAATATAAATTTAAAAATTAGTTTAAAAAAAGATGTATAAAAAAAAAGATATTAGTAAGTAGGAAAAAAAAGGAATATTAGAAAAAATAATAATAGCTCATTTGTTTTGGCTTAATTCATCAAATTCATGACCCAAACTATAAACTCAATCGAGCTTGATATTTTTTCCTCTTAAATTTATAATCAATCTAAAAAATGAGAGTAAAAAAAAGTCAAGACTCGCGAGCTCATGCCTAGCATAACTAGGCCATTGAAATGAAGAGCCGAAAAGCACTGGTGAGCCTTCATAGTCTTTGGTTTTTTTTTTTTTTTTTGAAGGGGTGGAAGACCTTTTTGAAGGAAGAAAAAAAGCAAATGACATGTCATTTGCAAACCTAAATGTTAGGCACTATATTGGTGCTCGGAAAATCGAGCAGCTAGTCTTTTGATCAAAAAACTTAAATTTTAAGCTATTTTAACCCAAAAAAACCTCATTAACACCCTTATAACACCCACAAATCATTTCATTAACTTCACATACATAAAAAGTGGTCAAAAAACTGAAAATCAAACTAATTTGGTTTTGGGTTTCTTGACTTAGATCTGGTTTTTCATGCAACATAAAAGCTATAAACAACCACCATAAAGTATCTCACATCTTATGGAGCTTGTTAACATCAAGAAAAATCATTCTAGGTGCCGGAAATAAAGTGAACGGTAACTTTTTCTCTCATCACTGGAATCCAATAACCCGGGACTGTGTACCAAAATTGATTTTTTAAAATTTAAGAAAACCTAAATTGTATACATTGTGTTATTTTTAAATATCAATGATCTAAGTATATTTTTCATGTAATTTTTAGCATACCATCCATGTTTGGTGCCTCTTCTATTTGTCTCTTTTCTTTTAATTTTATCTTTAATTAAAAATTCATATGCAACAAGCTCTCAATTAAGATTAAATCTCACAAAATAAAATTTTAAAAACCAAAATGAATTATTAAAAATACATAGTATGCTCACAGTGTATTGGATGTGTGATCAATGCCGGCCCAATCATAAACACCACACATGCCTTTTAGACACAGTTATTAAACCCGGCCTGGCCCGGCGGGTCGATCCGGTGGCTGGACCGGTCCAGGTTTAACAAAAAACCGGCTGTGGCAACAGCCCGGCCAAACCCGGGCGACCCGGTGGGTCGACCCGGGCGACCCGGGCGAACCCGGACGAGACCCGGTTTTTTTTTTTTCAAATGTGGGATTTAAAACACATTAGTATATATACTCTATGTTCCCAAGAAAAAAAATCATGTTTTTTCGATGTAGGATAAAAAACCTTTTGGTTTAAATACTTCAACTTAAAAGGATAACATAGTATTTTTTCAAAGTGGAATTTGAACCCCTTTCATATATATACACTATGTTCCCGTGAAAAAAACAATGTTTTTTCAATGTGGGATAAAAAACCTTTTGGTTTAAATACTTCAACTTAAAATGATAACATAGTATCTTTTTAATATGGGGTTTGAAGCCCTTTCATATATATACATTATGTTCCCATGAAAAAAACCATGTCTTTTCAATGTGGGATAAAAAACCTTTTGGTTTAAATACTTCAACTTAAAAAGATAACATAATATCTTTTCAATGTGGGGTTTGAAGCCCTTTCATATATATACACTATGTTCCCATAAAAAAACCATGTTCAATGTGGGATAAAAAACCTTTTGGTTTAAATACTTCAACTTAAAATGATAACATAATATCTTTTCAATGTGGGATTTGAAGCCTTTTCATATATATACTCCATGTTCCCATGAAAAAAGTTATGTTTTTTCAATGTGGGATTTGAAACTCATTAGTATATATACTATATGTTTCCAAGGAAAAAGTTATGTTTTTTCAATGTGAGATAAAAAAAAATTTTAGTTTAAATACTTTAACTTAAAAGCTTAACATAATATCTTTTTAATGTGGGATAAAAAACTTTTTAAAATATTCTTTAAACTTCATAATATGTATAATCTATATTTACATGGATTTTTTCATATGAAATATTAAAACTTTATTTTTTTTAATTTTTCCGGGTTAATCCGGGTTGACCCGAGTTGACCCCTGAAACCCGGGACCCGACCCCTTGGCCGGGTCAACCCCCGGGCCTGGTCTAATAACTATGCTTTTAGATGTTTATTTAATTGGAAAAATTATATTTTTTTTAAATATAATTTTATGAATCTAAAGAATGGAACCAATAAACATAAAATAAAAATAAAAATTAAAATTAAGAACGTTTAAACTGAAATGTTTATTAGACATGTCTGATTAGTGTACTTTAATTGCATGGTGTCTCTTCAACTAGAGACTAGATGTGCATTCTCCCAATTGTATCTTATAAAATCAACATTCGAACAGTAATTAAACAGTATTTTAGCTAATGTGGAAATAATTTTCGACAGTGAGAGACTGAATAGGACATGGAAGGCAATTTAAGACATTCCCTACATCCCTTTTTTTAATATCTTTACATTCTCAGGCATGGCATAAAAAGTCTTTGAATCTTCTGCATGAAAAAGCTGGTCACTCATTGATTCTATTTTCTCTGACAAGATCTCTTCTTGTCTTTAAAATCTTGATGCTCTTCTTTCCTGGATTGGCGTCTCTGTCCTTCAAATTAATGCCCCTTCACCGTCGTAACCCCTCTCTCTCTTCTGCATTATTAGGGTCAAATTTCTTTGACGTGACAGGAACTACTAGTTTAATCGCCAACCTGAGAAACTGGATAAAAGAGTGAACCCAGAGGATCTGTTCTTCAAAAATTATATATCAGCAACATGCGTGGTGATAGGATCTTCATAGCCAGCATGACTGATACGAACGAATGGCATGCACATCCGGATGTGATTCAAAATGCAAATCTTTCACTTGAAAATTGAAGAAGAAATTACTTTCACTTCACATGCATTTCGATCGCTTGAACTTTCAATTCATGCTTGGGAATTGCAGGCAATTAATTCTTGAAAATAATCTTGCAAGGTAATCTTAGCATGCGGGGATGATAATATATTATTTCGTATCATAATTATGTTTTTTAACGATCAAGAATAAGTAGAGTTAATTTGTACGTAAATTGAGAGCATTTTTCTTCTTCTTTTTTCTTAAATCTCTGATAACTAAACTACAACTCACCACTCATTTCTCTTTTTAAATTAATAAAAAATAAATCCAGGGCAGTAATGGAAATGCAGATTTCGAATCTCGCAAGCTTTCATTTGATTAGATATATGTTAAAAAAATAATATAAAAATACTTATAGAGTCTCATTTAATAATTTAACCTTTTAACTCCTTAAAAAATAAGTTACTACTAGGAATGCTAATGGGTTCCACAAACGTTTTTTTCCTAATGGATTTTTTTCATCTAATCAAAATTTAGGATTTTTTTATTAAGAATATGCATATATTTTTTTTTCCTTTTCAATTCAAATATTTATTCTTGAAAAAATTGTTTTGTTGTCAAAATTAGAAAAAAAAATACATGAATTAAAAAAAAAGATGTTTTTTAATGAAAAAAATGCATAAAAAAACCTAAATCGCCTTGCAATATTTTATTATAAAAAGTGTTAAATTAATGTTGTTTTAAAAGAGGAAGAAAAAAAGAGTCAAACCCCGGTATTGATGAATTAATTAATTAATCTTAAGTACGCTACCAGGTCGTCATTCCTCACTTCAATTTAATTTAAAATTCAGCTTGCGCCACATCGTTGACATGCTGGATTGAGTAAATATTTAATAACATTGTTAAAAATTTCTCAGCCCCGATACACTAATTATTGCTATGTAAATTTTCTTTTTAATAAGGCTTCGTCACGAATTAAGAAACGAGTTAATTATAAACGGGATTTAAAACACAATATTAAATATATAGTTTTTCAAACCATATAATTTCTCCATTTCTCTTCTCATCCTTCTATTTCATGAAAGAAATAGAAACATAAAATAATTTGAAACTGGGAAATGAAAAGAGAGGAAGCCATAAACGAATTTACTCATGGAAACGAAGCAATTAGGATGTGGGCTGGATAAATGCTCAGAAAAGTTCTAACTTTCAAGCTTTGGATCTGGGAAGCTATGGAAGGAGAAAGGAAGAGAGTTTTGTTGGTTATAATTGAAGGCTCAGTTAGAGGAACGATGGGAGAAGAAAGAAGAGAACGAAGACAACTTTTTCTGACTTAAGGGTACAGCCCCATAACACGACGACTTTAGTCTCCATCTGCCAGAAGAACCTAAAATCTCATCACTTAAATACCCTATTAAACACACCTCCATAAGGCAGACAAGTCCATGTGAACATAAATGATAAATCCTTGGTTTTTGAAACCCTAACCATCCCTAACACTAATTGCTACCTTGGAGTATGTTTTTTAAAAAGTATATTTTTAAAAAATTAAGTTATTAAATAAAATTTTAAAATATAATTTATATAATTTTTTTAATTTACATTAAACTTGTATAGACTTGTGTTATTAATTAGAAAAAAAAAAACAATAATGATAAAATTCGAACTCATGACTGTTTGATCATTAAAATTTTAATATTTTATTAAAAAATCAACCCACCTAAAAATTCAAGTTTTTTTATATGTATTTTCAGATGATTTTAATGATATGATATTAAAAATAATTTTTAAAAAATAAAAAAATATATTATTTTTATATAAAAAATTATTTTAAAAAACATCTAATACTACACTGGTACACGCACGAATACAATGTTGCTTTATTTTTCAAAATTTCCAAGGTACAAGGGGGCTGAAATTCAAACGAAAAGCATTTTTTTTCATGGCAATGGAAATTAAATTATAGAAATAAATGCAAAGACATTGAAATCATTACTCTCCAGTTCAAACCACATCACTACTAGTATCTGTGATGAGTTTTTCAGTAACCCCAAAAAGACAACAGTTTTTCCCGTCAAACCCACCCTCGGCTCTTTATTGCTCCTGGAAAGTGGAAACAGTCGAAGAGAATTACTTTGCAGCAGAGTTTAAAGTTGGCGTTGGACGCTTAGTTTGAAATTGGCAATTCTTAAAAGTAAATTGGCACATCCCAACGAGAAATTAAATTTTCCACTAACCAATTCAAATTAATTATAAACTAGATAATTCAAATTAATTATCTTGGTCTCATAACTCAAGTTATAAATTTAACATATTAACCCGGATCAATATCATATATTATTATTTTAATATTAAAAAATATACCATCTTGAAAAAAAATCAAAGTATGTTTTTATAATTTGTATTGGTTGCTTTTTGATTCGTAAAGTCAATCAAATTATATTAAATTAATCTTTATACAATTTAAATTTTTTTATACTAGAAAAAAAATATTAGTAATATCTGAATTTTTTTTTATTCAAGAAAAATTTGACTCATGACACGATTTGCCGCATAGTGCAGGTCAATGATCTAGTAAAAAAAAACTAAAGGAGAAGGAGGTTTTCCTGTTTTCATCCTCACATAACACTATTCACTAATATTAGGTTTATTGGGGATTAGAGTACATAATGTTTTTCAATTTACTTTTAATAGGGTTATCTTAAACTCATGACCCAGACCGTGGATTTGATGAGTTAACTCGACTAACTCGAGTTTTTTATTCATTTTCTCAATTAACTTTTTTTTTCTCATTCTCATTATTCAACATTGGATTAATAAGGAATTAGACTTCGTATTTTATTTCAGTTTGCTTTCCAAGAAGTTATCCTCATCCCAAAACTCGAGTTATGGATTTAGCAAGTGGACCTCGGTGGACCCGAGTCTTTTTTTTGTGCTTTTTTTTAATTAACTTTTTTTAATTTCATCTTTAAACACTAGGTTGATTGAGAACATAGCTTCATAATTTATTTTTATTCATTTTTTATTGGATTATCTTGGTCTCATGACCAAAATCACGACTTTAGCAGGTTAACTTGAATTAACCCAAGTTATTTTTTTGTTTTTTTTAATTAGTTTTTTTTCAGTTTTATCCTTTAATATTGAATTTTTTAAAAATTGAGCTTTATGATTTGATTTGATTTGATTCGCTTTCTATAAAATTATCATGATCTCATAACTCGGTATACGAATTGATAACTTAATATAGGTTGATCTAAATTGATTCGACGTATTACTGTCTTAATACTTATTAAAAATATATTATTTTAAATTATATTATATTTTTATATGCTATCTATGTTATCTTTAATCCTATTAAATTGACCGACTCACATTAAAACAATCACCACACAATTGTTTTTAGCAATGTCAAGACATTTATTTTATGTTAAAGAAAAAATAAATTCGATCCCTAAGATTGTTTGGGCCCAATTATTTTCTTACTACATATAGTACATTTTCCCAAAAAAAAAAACAATTTACTATGTGTATTTGTTTTTGTGTTGAAAAGAGCGTTTGTAATCTTTGAATTTTTTTGCTTCAAATAATATTTTTATAATTTTATATTATTTTAATGTGCTAATATTAAAATAAATTTTTAAAAATAAAAAAATATATTATTTTGATGCACTTTCAAATAAAAAATATTTTGAAAAGCAACCGCTATCATAATTCCAAACATCATCTATATAGTAATGACGGTTAAATGTGTGTTAATTTAGTATTGCGGTGTATATTGTTTTTCAAAAAAATTTTAATTAAAAATACATTAAAATAATATATATATTTTTTATATCAGGGCATCCAAGCTATTCAAAAATATTTTAAAAAATTCATATTTTTTTAAATTAAAATAAATTTGAAAAGCAAGTTATAAAATAAAACAAATATTCATTAAAATACTTTGTCCCATCAACATGATAAAAAAAAACTATTCTCCCATTTACATTTTCTTAAGAGAATATTTAATCTTTTATTAATTATATTTTGAGTGCTTATTAATTGTAATAATTATCAGCATCGACTCGGGATTTAATAATTTAGATTTTGGAAAAATATTTGGCTTGATCAGGCTAGTTTGGTTTTAAACTAAATGGAGAGTTAATCTAATTAATTAGTAATCCTAGCAAACCAATCTATAATATAATTAATACTGTTAAACTCGAGAACAATCGGATTAACTTCAATTTTTTTTTTATTTGAAACACCATAGTAATTAATACTTAACATAATACTATTTACATAATGAATGTGACGAAGCAATGGCAATAACCCTCGTCTCTAAAAAGTGTCCTTTCACACGGGTAGGGTGGTCCAGAGTACATCCAGAGGGAGGGAGTACCTTATTCAATGGACACATCCCAAAAAAAACAAAAACAAGGAATAATAATCGGAAAAAATGCTTTAAAAAAACGAAAAGCTTTGCTGAAAAAAGATTGAAATAAAAACCCTAACATCCCAAAACTAGACTCGTACTTTAATAATTTATGAAAGCATTTTAAGTTAATAGCGGTTTAGTGAAAACCTAATCGGTTTGACTTATCAAATAAGAGAAATTCTAAACCAAAATTTACTAATGGCTTAGAGACAAACTGTCGGTTGCGTCATTAATCAATCTTAATAACACATATTTTAGCTTCATTATTATCTAAAAAATGACAAATTAAAAGGAAAAAAAAGGGGTCAGAGAGGAGACAGATGAATCGTTTCTATCTTTTACATCAATGTTTTTTTGTGCTGCACCATGCAGCACGATTGAGTTTCGTCACTTTCAAATTTCAAGCTCCCCATGTATATATATTTTAGAGCTATCTCCAGCTATAAATACACTATGCAAATCCCGGAGTCCAGGTGTCAAACTGCAGAGTCTTGAAATCGCCGACATCACGCTCCTTCATCTATTCGAGCGGCTTGTTTTTCTTCTTCAATTTCATTTGTAAAGCACGCATCTTCAAGCGTTCCTAAAGTATGGAAGAAGCGCTTAGGAGGCTCGACGGAATACCGAGCCATACACTAGAAACCATCCTACACGAACCCATCATCGCGGATCTCCAGAAGAAATCTGCACCTACCAACACGGCTAGCACCACAACAAACAAAAGGTCACTGAAAGAAAGTGGTGGGACTGGTGGGAACATGAGGTACCGTGGCGTCCGCAGGAGGCCATGGGGTCGTTATGCAGCCGAGATAAGGGATCCTCAATCTAAGGAACGGCGTTGGCTTGGCACTTTTGACACTGCTGAGGAAGCTGCTTGTGCCTATGATTATGCAGCTCTAGCAATGCGTGGTCTCAAGGCTCGGACTAATTTCGTGTACCCAGATGCTCATTCTGCATTAGCTGACCCTGCCCATAACTTGCTCCCTCCGTTTACTTTCTCAAAATCATCTCATCAGCCCCCTCGCCACTATACTATATCCTCTTCAAATTGCTCCTCTCTTGGTTACCCTCATGTTGGTGACTTCTCTGCTGGTGGGTCTCCACCGCATAGGAGTACTAGTGACAGTATTGCTGGTACTTCTCTGAACATGCCTTTTCTCCGTGATTTCATTCACTCCCCTTCAGGTTCGTCGTTTCATAATCATCCCCAACCCTTTTCTGATCACTCTCCATGCATCAATGGGTCCTCCAATTCTGATCCTAGCAATTTCTCAGGTGGTTACTTGGTGAATCCTTCTATTAACACTATTTCTAGTTCATTTAATATCTCTTTAGCAGACTCAACTGTCACTACTCTACCGCACATGGAGTTTCATCAGAATTATAGTACTCCTGGAGACCTGAAAAGGCCCGACGCTAAAGCTGAAGAGTTGGAATTTTTTCCACAAGAACCATCCGATTCTGGTTTGTTGCAAGAGATTATTCAAGGGTTTTTCCCTAAACACTCCTCTGACAAGATTGCGTCTTCAGAAAGCTCTAGAGAGTCAATAGCTGCACCAACGTCTGAAAAAGTATCTGTTAATCAGTCACTGGATGGGTCGAGAAGGGGCATGAAGAAGTACTTTGTTAAAAATGAGCACCATGATCCTTATCTTGGTCATCAAGGAATAAGGTCGGGGCAGCTAATTGAGGGTTGTTACAGTGGGGTTAGTTCTCATGAACTTCCGCACTATAATGAGATGTCATTGATCAATCATCAGATGGGTCCGGACTCCATTTTAGATGACATTTTTCAGTACCCAGATCGTATGAGTGCCTTCGCTGCTAGGTTCCAGAATGTTTGAGGTCTTGTTTCGGTGCAACGTCTACAAAATTTTTAGTTAGTTAATGTTTAGTTATAGGACTTCAATTCAAAAGATCATCTAGCTTAAGTTACCATGATTTCCTCTTGGAAATTTTGTTAAATTAAGCTGATCATTATATATGTTATATATCCTCTTAACTCTTGAAGTCTACCGGAACCGGGTTATATTGAAGTTAATTTCGTGTTTTGTTTACAATGGTCTCTGCTCTCTCTCTCTCTCTCTCTATCATATGTGTTCAATATTGTTGACTTTGGATCTGAAAAGGTTGTGTTTACTCGGCTTTATGCTTCTCTTTAGTGTTCTTTTTTACTGCTATGGTGTACAGCCAGTGTATTTTCATTTTTGGTTCTTTCCTCGGAATATATCAAAGTAAACCCTAAATGGGTAAGCTGAAAACCATTCGTAGGATCCGGTGTTGTGCCAGGTATAAACTAGCTACTACCTGGGAAAAATATAAAAATGGCACCTTACATTGTCCACTGGTATCCATGCCTTCCCCAGTTTTTGTTGCAAGTGATTGTACTCCCTCGTTTTTTCTTTTTCTACTTTTTTTTTTTTTTTTTTTGCACCGCCCACGATTGATCCTAATTTTAGAAGAACTAAATGATGAGTTCCAGATAAAGTTTCTTTTGGGAAGCGAGGAGTTCCGTTCGGATAGCATCATTGAAGAACCAGAGATCCCAGAACGCCATTTTTTTCGTTTACCATTCTATTAGTATAAATCTCCAAGTACTCTTATATAGCCATAATACTTTTGTTATGGTGTTTTAAAAAAATCTTTGCCGACTATAATGCATGGAAATCGAGGCTCTTGTGCACGGAAAGACTTCCAAAATAAAGAGTATGCTAGTATGGTGCTTAAGTTAGCATTCACTGAAGAGGGAAAGAGCCTTAAGAGAACATGTTCAATGTGTTTGCATAATAAAGCGGGGAGAGAGAGAGAGAGAGAGAGAGAGAGGGGAGACGCCTTTGCCTTGGAATTCAAAACCCTTTATACAGGTTTGAGCTCATATGAATTTGTTGACAGACAAATGCAAAATAGACAATTTATATGATATATGTATGGGCTTTGAAGAAAAATTGAGAGATTTATTTTTGTTTAAGCCACTACCCCTCAAGATTTGTACGTTTTCCTTGGTGTTAAGCTCTTTATTATCAAGAATTTGTGGTCTTAACTTTAGTTTGGTTTTGTATTTTGTATCCACCTTGTTTGATATAATAAAACCTTGATCCATGTACGCTCATATAGAATAAGTAGTGTTCGAGAACATACTTAATTAAGAGTATTTTTTTATATATATCTTTAAATTTTTTTAATGTGTTGTTATTAAAAATGATTTTAAAAAATAAAAAATATTTTTTTTATTTTTAAATAAAAAAACACTTTAAACAATAAACACTACCACACTTTCAAATATTCTCTTAATCAAACCGTATAAATTTGATGTTCTTTCTTTCTTCTTTAATTTCCCATTCTCTTTTAGTTAACACTTTATAAGAATAATTAAGAAAATCTATAAACTTAAGAACAGAACCTTATCTCATGAATAGTATATGAGAATTACAGTAACTGAACTTGATTATAGATTGGATTCAAAAAGAACCTGTAAATTTTAGGATATATGTTCAAGTTAAGGTTCATGATTAACCAAACCAAAATGAACCTAGATTAACCAAACTCAACCTATGTTAGATTAACTGAACTGAGTCTGATATATAGTGACATCCATGCACGAATTTTTTCCCCTTATAATTCTCTTATATTTTTCAATTCTTAATATGTACTCGATAGCAGTGTTAGAAATAAATGGTGATTTTACATGTAATGCCATTCTTTTTAATATATTTAGAACATAAAACAACTATATAAATCTATATGACTATTATAATATTTTGTTACTTTATCTTATAAAAATATTATAATTATATATTGAAGTGTTATAGTAAGGATATCCTTAGTTATTGGAGCAACTTTTATGCACATAGATTAATTTCTTTCCTTGATCCAATGTCAAACAAGCCCCCTCTATGAGATAATGATTTTTTAAAGTCTTTGAAAAAATATTTTTAATTTTATCATCATATATATTCTACTTTTAGACTTTTAAGAACACATATTTTTTTTGTTGATCAATTTTATGTTTGATTTTGAACATTATTTAAGATTGAGTTATTTATTTTGAACATATTTAATATTATTAATTCTATGTTTTATTTTGGCTAGTTAAGATCTCAGAAAATAAAAAGAAAAGAGTTGTAAAATAAAGAATATTCAGCGCTTATCAATATCAAGTTTTTTTTATTAAAAAAACTGTAAAACTCTTAGATTAAAATAAATTAAGTATTCACTCTTGGATTAAAAGGTATTTAATTGTTAATTAATCTCCAAATCAGTTGTCCAAAATCCATCATTGTTTTATAACATGATTTTAAATAAATATCATAGAAGCACTGTAGCAAACTTATTTATTCGTAATAATAAATATTAATTAGGTATTGAACCTATTATCATCGAAATTAATGTTGCTGTTATGCTCGACATTTACAACTTTTAACGGTTCCCAGTCCCACGCTTGGAATAGTTTCTTCCGACAAGGAGGCGTACAAATGTTGGAAGATTCAGCATTAATTAAAATCCATCACTGCTGCAACCATCATCCGTACGCTCGCGCACATATTCTGATCAATTCCTCTATGCCAGAGTAACAAGATACGCATACCCATTTCGTACATTATTAGCATATCCTGTGGGTCCCTTTTCTTCTGATCTAGCTATGACCCCAATGTCAGTCTTGATGGACTGTAATTAATCCACTTCCCACGGTTGCCCGAGGGGGCTCAGGCTTTCCTTTCACGAGCAGGACGGTGGCAACAATGATCTGGCTGCTTCCCGGCGACGAGATTTGACACCGTTATAAATTATATATCTAAACACGCTTTAGTATAATTTTTTAATACAATCTTTAGGGTTTCACTTAACCGCGAAGTGGATTCAATCTACCCAAGGTGTCCACTCGGTTAAGGAACTAGATCTTAGACAGTTTGATCTAATTCAACTAAAAAAAAAAATTAATACTTCACATTAAAAAAATGTGAAACAATGTATGAGATATAGATTATAAAAAATAAATATGAGATATGAAACGTGATATAATTATCTCATATTGACAAGTTAATAAACAATCCATATAAATATAAGTTATATATAGTTATTCCATATTAAAAAATTAAGAAACAATTTATATTGATATAAGCTATTAAAAATAAATGTGAAGTGTAGTATAACTATCCTACATCAAAAAATTAAAAAATTATCCATGTGAATGTAGGATAAAACATAAATATGAAGTGTAATATAGTATAATTATTCTTCATTGAGAAGTTAGGAAACAATTTACGTATATGTAAGCTATATATAGTTATCTCATATTTAAAGGTTAAAAATATAATTTATGTAGATGTAAGCTATATATAGTTATCTCACATCTAAAAGTTAAAAATACAATTCATATGAATGTAAATTATACAAACAACATGTCGCACGTCAACGCGCGGCGTCGGCTGGCGTTTGGAGCAGATGAAGAGAGAGTCGCCGCCTCTACTGTTGCTGGCAAGGTTGGAAGCCGCTGGATAGGGTGGTCGCTGCTACTGTTGGAGTCACGGTGGCGGAGAGGGAAAAGATTTTTGCAGAGAAGAGAGAGGGAGGGAAAGGTGGTGCAACCACCACGTGAGGTTGTTGGAGTGTCGGGTTGTGATGAAAGCTGTGGTGAGAGGGATGGTGGCAAGATAAGTGGCGGCCGAAGGTGCGGCTGAGAAGGAGAAAGCAGAAAATGATGAAAAACAAGGGAGAAAGGCTGATTTTTTGTCAACTTTGCACTCGATTTTTTTCTTGCTCCGAATATAAAATTTGCTCCTATTTATAGGCGGTGGAAGAGGGCAATCTTGTCTTCACGAGGAAAAAATTTTCAGCCCTTGATTTGAATGGAAGAATCCAGACCGTCCGTTCGAAGTGTGCACCTCAAACTGCCAAATTTAACAGTCCAAGACTGCCCGAGGTGGCCACTTTAGGCCGGTCATCGGAGTAGTTTTGATGTTTATAGGCCTGAACGGATAATGCTCGGAGATAGAGGGGTTTCAGGTGGCCATTTTGGTGCATGAGTTGTCAATTTTGAGGCACAAACGTGGCATTAAATGTACCTGTAAAACTGCTACCCTGACAGCTTCATCGGGGAAGATGATGAACAGTGACCAGGCGACGCGTCGCCTGGTCTCTTCTTCTTTTTTTTTTTTAACGCCAAAACGACGCCGTTTTGGGTTAAAATTAGGGACTTTTATCGATTTTCAATTTAGTCCTCCAGCTTTCAATTGCTTTCAATAGAATCCCTAATTGACCCTAAACTTTTGATTTAATGTAATTAGGTCCCAACATAACTTCAACTTTGGCCCCAGATTTATGCGCATTTTGCAATATGATCCTTGGTCTCGGATTGATGCAATTTCATCCCTAATTGACTATTAAAATTTCAATTTCTTCAATTTGACCCCCGGATTTTGCCAATTAAGCCCCCCAATTTTGGTGCATGTTGCAAATTAGTCTTGGCTGTGAATTTTGTCAATTTAACCCCTAATTGACCCCAAAACTTCAATTTTCTTGCAATTTGGCCCCTAAGTTCAATCAATTAACTTGGTAAAAATTAAATTTGGTCTCTTAAAATTCCAATCTTTTCAATTAAGCCCAGATTAGGCTCCCAAACTTAATTTTTCACTAATTAAGCCCCAAATAAAATTAATTTGACCCATTTAAAGTATAATTAAGTCCTTGCACTTAATTAAATCCTTCAATTGGACCCAAATTAATTCTTAAACATAATTAAAATTTAATTTGGCCTATGATTAAATCAAATTGGCCTATTAAAAATTTAATTATGTCATTGGACTTAATTTTTATGCAAATTCGTCCAATAATCATTTAATTTAACCTTGAATTTGCATTTTTTTCTCTATTTTTGGGCATAATGGAGCACAATTAGGTCTTGAATTTCCTCCAAAAATTGCAACTTGATTTCCCTACCTACTTTCTCCACGTTGCCAGCCTTTATTATTATTATTTGTCTTTATTTTGAAAAAGAAATTTATTTTAGGGAAAAATCCAGAATTGTGTTATGACACAACATGTGAGGTTAAGTATTCATAAATTTATTTTATATTTTTAAGAGTTATTGAAAAAATTTAAAAAAAAAGCCTAGCCTCACCTGGGTTATGTTGAGCCACCTGAGTTTTAGGTAAACCCAGCAGGTCGTTTGGGTTTGACCAGACTAATTGCAAGCTAGGGTTTTTGTGATTTGAAACTCGGTCAAGACCCCGGGTCAACTTATCATGCTTGATAGGGTTTCATAACTATGGTGAATGCCATAGTACCTAAAAAAATAAAATACAAAATTATGTTTGAGATTTTAATATCTCACATAAAAAAAGTTTTGAAACAATACATGAGTATGTAAACTATAAAAAATGTGAGGCATGAGGTGTAATATAGTTAATCACACATCAAAAAGTTAAGAAACAATCAATGTGAATATAGGCTATGAAAAAAAATATAAAATGTAATATACTCATCCCACATCAGAAATTTAAGAAACAATCCACTTGGATATAAGTTATAAATAGTTATCCCAAATTGAAAAAAAATAAGAAACAATGCATATGGATGTAGACAATAAAAAAAATTACCATGCATCAAATGTAATATAGAGTATAAAATAGAAACGTGAAGTGTAGTATAGTTATCGCACATCGAAAAGTTACTAAACAATCAATGTGAATGTAATATTTAAAAAATGATATGTGAGACTAAGTATTTATAAATTAATTTTATATTTTTAGGGTTTATTAAAAAAAAAATTGGATCTCAACTGGGTTATGCTGGGTCATCCATGCTTTGGGTTGACTAGGTGGATCATCCGAGTTTGACCGATTCCATTTGTAAGTCCAAGTTTTTATGATTTCAAACTCAGTCAAGGCCTCAGATTTTTCAAGTTTCAGGTCAACCTATCAAGGCAGGTGAGACCTGGTTTTATAACTATAAAGGATCCTACTCAATTTCCAAAACCAAGCATTGATAATGTATATTTTCATGGATCCATAATTTTTAGTGTGAGTTGCAAACCCGGATGGTGGACTTAGTTATATAAATTATACATGTACTAAAAGGAAATGATCTTTTACCTTAGAAATGACACCACTGAAATTTTTTCAAATTTTTTTTTTACCATAGAGGGTATTGTAGTATTGAAAAATCTATAATTTGCTCTTTTTTTTTCAAAGAAAACAAGTTTTTCTTATATTTTTTTTATACATGATATTTTTATGATTTTACACTTGGTTTATTTATTACTATTTGTTTTTTCTTATCTTCATTTTTTATGAATTTTTTTTTATTTTTTTTCCTTTACACTTTCTTAGAAAAAAAAAATATTATTTCTTATTCGTTACACTTAGAATATTTATCACTTCATACTTGGCCCATTCTTATTGTTATTATTTTGTAATTTGTTTTTTAATTTTTTATTTTTTTATCTACACTTAAAAAAAATTATTATACAAAGACTTCAGGAAAATGTGTTACAACATAGCAATTGTAATGTTATTTCATTTTTCTATTACGTTAGAAACAAGCTTGAGATCTTATGGATCTTTATTAACATATATGATCTTCACTATATTTTACCATATATAAGCATTTATTTTTTTTATTCACAATTATATTTTTACTTGTTATCAAAAAACATATTAATAACACCAACAAATTAATTTATTTGTCTTCGAAAAAAATTATTTAACTTGCAATTAGGTGAGTAGAATTGGCATAGATGGTTCTCTATTTTTTTAATTAAATATACGCATAGGATTTTTTTATTTATAATTAGTATTTTTGTTCTAAGAAACTGCATTTGAAAAGCTTGTATATTTATGTTTTTTTCTAGAAAGATTATTCGACTCGCGGCGAAGTGCAGGTCCAATAACTAGTAAAATATAAAGAGAAAACATTTATTAATCTCAATTAGTTGATATAAAAATAAAGTAAAAAGAGAAAAAGAAAGGAGGCTGCTATCGATGAAGGAGCATCAACAGTTGCTGAGCATATGGAATTTATGTTCTATTTGACATTGCTGTCAAATCATGTTTTTGAAAATATTTTAGTTTTTTTTAGTTTTAAATTATTTTTTTGATATTTTTGAATCGTTTTAATATGCTGATATAAAAAATAAATTTTAAAAAATAAAAAATATATTATTTTAATGTATTGATAAATAAAAAAACACTTTAAAAAATAACTTTTACTATATTTCTAAATAAGCTAATGAAAGAGAAAGCGATAGTAGTTAGCTATCCTATTAAGTTATCTTCATAACAAACTTTATTTAATAATTACATTTTGCTTAAATATAAATTTATTTTATACATAGATATTACATAACCACGATATTAACAAATTTAAAATGTTGAATGGGGTTAAAAATAATCTTACATCATTTTCTAACAACTATACTAGAAATGTAATTTCATATGAATAAATTAATTAAGATGATGTTTGTGAATGGAATAAAAAATTATTTTTTAAAGTGTTTTTCATTTCAAAATATATTAAAATAATTTTTTTAAAAAAAAATTATTTTTGACATCATCACATTAAAATAATCTAAAAACATAAAAAATATATTAATTTAAAATAAATAAAATAAATTTTTTTAATTTAAAAAAAAAACACTTCTAAAATGTAATACCAAGCCAAAGCTAAGTCCAGTATGTTACTTATTTCTCATTAAAAAAAAAATGTTGGTCTATTTAGAATTTTCAAAATTCAAATATGTTAATCATTCTCTGGTAACTTCACGCAAGGCAAAAATTTTATTTATTTTTATTTTTGAGTTGATAGTGAAAAGATTGATTGATAAGTCATGTTTTACGGGCAAAATTCGGGTGTGTGTGTAAGGAATATTTCGAAGGTTGAAACTTTTGCGGTTTCAATTTGCTTTTCAAATTTTTAATATTAATATTTTTAAAATGTTTTTAAATTATTGTAATATACAAATGTTAAAAATAAATTTTAAAAAATAAAAAAAATAATTATTTTGATATATTTATAAATAAAAAAAACTTTAAAAAACAGTAACAATTACTCTTCCAAACACTTTGAATTTTTATGATTACTATGTTTTTAAAAAAATTAAATTTTTTTGCTTCAAATTATTTTTTTTGTTGTGTTTTTAAATTATTTTAATGTGCTAACATTAAAAATAATTTTTAATATATATATATATAAGCTAATTTTTTTTAAAAAAAAACAACCAACATCACAATATAAAACATTACCTTAGACACATTTTGTTTTTATATTTGAAGTTGTGTTTGTGTACATTTTTAAAATATATTTTATTTTAAAAAATATTAAATTGATATTTTTTTTTAATTATCATGTGTTATTATTCAAAATTTTAAAAATCTAAAAAAATATCTTAAATATATTTTTAATATTAAAAAAAACATTATTCATAACACTAAACACATTTAATTTATTTATATGCTGGGGAATGATTAGCAGTTATAAAAAAAAAAAAAAAAAAAGGAGGCAGCATACTTGATAACTCAGCTATTACAGACCTCTCCTTTGATTCTCTGAGTTGTTGTTTTCTCTGGTTTATATATATATATATATATATATATATATATATATATATATATAGACACACATACACACATAAATAGACGCTTTCTCTTAGTTGAAACTAAAAGCCTGCAGGAGTTATTGCTCTGTAACCCTTTCCGTTTCTGCCAAAATAAATTCTAATATCATCTGAGGACTTGATCATCCATTTCAACGTTCTCAATCCCAGCCTACAACCTGCTTCATGCGTGCATGCCAACTCCGTCCATGATCCGTCACTCCTTATCTGACACCTGCACCGTCGGCAGCCCTGCCACCTGCATGCGAGGACGCCTATTTTAATGACCCAAAACAATCCAAAGCCTTAGGAAATCCTCCCGTCCAAGGTAAGTTTTTGCATGCCAAAGCATGCATTATCAGTGCTCTTTGAATTTGTAAGTTCTTGAGGTATATTTAAGACATTTTTTTAATAATTGCCTTGTTCTCTGGGTTGGGGTTATTTGAACAAACTTGGAGAAAAGGGTTTAGTTGAGTAAATTCAAAGAACACTGGGGTTATTTAAGCAAATTAACGAAAAAAATAATCGATAGGACTATTTTGACAGCTGTGAATCAAGGAAATTAAACCGTGGCCGTATATTCCTATTCACATTATGATGATAGGTTCAGGGTAGGGTGATTTGTGCTGTGGTGACTTTAGTCACCCAATTACCTCTTTTACTTTTACCTGTGTTCACTTTACAATCTTGAGCATTGATTGTGTACAAATATTTCTCACCATGGATTTTTCTAAACAAATAAATAAAAATAAAAATTTTTAATTCTTAAAAAATTATAAATAAATAAAGAAGAGAGAGAAATTTATTTTCATTGGAATTCAAACTTAAATTCGGCAATTAAGACTATCAAATAAAAACTCCTAGTATGACGGTTTCATAAATATAAAAATTAAATCATTTTGTCATTGATATAGAAAAATATGCTGATTTTAAATCTAAAAATTTTAGATTTAATATATATATATATATATATATATATATATTAAAATTAAACGCAAATATAATGTCTATGTTTGAACAAAAATACAACGATATTATTAAGATAAGAAATATCGAGCGTATTATTATTTTTTAGATAATTTTGATGTGTTGATATTAAAAATAATTTTTTTAAAAAAACATTATTCTAATATATTTATAAACAAAAAAATACTTTAAAAATAATATTTATATTGTACTAAACACTTTTTAATTTATTTTAAATAAATCCATTAAATTTATTTGAATGTTGGGCTTAACCTTGCTGGGTTACAAAGTTTTTCTATTGAAATGGGCTTAAAAGTCTTTTAAATGTATAATCATCTCTCGATATTGATTTACTTGCACATATTTGAGTATCAAGTAAATTAATTTTCGTTGATTTCCCCCCTCTTCTTCAAATCCATCACGGGAAGAATCCAAATTAAAGGCTCTGATATAATATTTGAATGTAAGCATTTCCCCTTTTAAATACATGCCAAGTCCAAATTTTGAGAATTCCGAAGACCTTTTGCTGGTTTTGTTGGTGTGTTGAAGTTATGTTCCTATATAACCTTTATTATTTTTTTATAGCCCTTGGAATCAATTTTTTTTTTTTAAATAATGCCTAACCACGATTGAATAAATGAAATGGTTGTTGCCAACCCTAAAACGATTTTTCACAAAAATATGACTTCAATTTAGTTTGCGATGTTTTTAGTAAACCAATATCCTCTAATCCATGTAAACTTTGAAAATTATATCTTGAGATATTTATTTAATAATTTAAATTTTTAGATTGAATTAATTTTTTGATATAGTATCATATTCTTAATGACTAAGCAGTTACGAGTTTAAATTTTACTATCTTTATTTTTTGATAAAAATTAAACATAAAATAATATGAGTCTATGTAAATTTTAAGTTTAAAGGATTTTTACTTGAAAAGATGTGTTAAAAATTAATATAAATCATATCTTAAAAACTCATCTAATAACTTAAATATTTTTTAATTGAATTGATTTTTTAACATCATCTAACAAAGCAGCAAAGCAGGAGTTCCAATGCTCCTTTTCAACAGTACAGACATGCAAATGAAACATGGGCATTAACTTTCTTGGTTAACCATGCGGATCTGTAAGGAGCAGGATGATTCAACCTAACACATGCAGCGTCATTTCCCAGATTTGTACACTGCACAGATTAATATTATGGCAATATAGAACAGTGGCTACTTCTTACGCTTTGGACTTGAATCGAGATCCCGCTATTGGATAGATCCCAAAACCGTCGTCGCAATGAATAGAGCATTGTGAAATAGCCTGCTTGTGTTATCGCTTAGCCAGTAGCTTTTAAAAGGGCATGCATAGCCAAGTATAGGCAGCACTACAGCTTTGAGCTCCCTTGTGGCTGCTGTTTTTTGGAGAAGAATTAGGAAAATTGAAAGCAACTCTTACTGCAGAAGGCTGGTTAGCTGCATCAGAAGATATCTTTGTACTATCATGAAGAGGTGTTTCAGTAGTTTGAAAGAAATTCGTATCATCAGGCATTAAAAAACTGGGTGGAGATGCAGAACAGCAAATAAAAAGGACCAGATTGATCCACTTTGATTTCAAAAGTATGTTTATTATACAACCTGAGCTTCAAATCTTCACGCATGTCCTCCATCAAAACGACAAGACATCGCCTACTCAACAGATGCAGATACAAAGATTATTATCTTTATTGCGTGTTTCAGCAACAAAACCCCAAGGGGTGTTCTAGAGGCTAATCATTTAGGGGTTTACTCCTCCGTGACTCAAGTCTGATCACAGCCATTTAGTTTGGTGCGCGGAAGATAATTATAACCAGAAAAAAAAAGGGTAAATTGTAGAAGCATATATCAAGAAAAACCAATCACGAGCAGCTAAAACAAATTAAGAACTTTTACACAGCATGTATAGAATTCCATTTTTTTGCAGGATGAAGATAACAATCAGAGGTTATACTTTGTTCCTTGATTGGGATTGCAGGTTGAGACTTTTTGCTGATTAAAACAAGAGTACGAATGCTTGATGCCAACTTGCTCGTGGATATTATAATGAGAAGCCGACTAAATATCACACCTCATAATAATAATAATAATAATAATAATAATAATCAGTAAATTATTGGTGATTAGTACGGTTTGTATACATGAACCATTCAATATATTTTTTATGTTTAAAAATTATGTATATAGTGTTTAATTAACTATGTAGTTATTATTTGTTTAATATATATATATATATATATATATATATATATATATATATATATATATATATATATTAAAAAATCAACATAGTAAAAACACTGGGTTTGTACAAATTAAGTAAAATCTTATCTGTCAAGGAACCATCTCAACACAATAGTTTAAACTGTTAGGTAATGTTCCACAATATGATTTATATTATTCTCTAACACATTTTTTTATGTGAAAACTCTTTAAACTTGAAACTTATACAGGCCCACATTACCTTATATTTAATTTTTATTAAATAAATAGGGGATAGTGAAATTCGAACTCGTGACCGTTTGGTCATTAAGGCTCTGATACCACGTCAATGAACCATCTCAACCCAATAGCTTAAACTGTTAAGTAAGGTCCCAAGATATGATTTATATTATTCTCTAACATTATCTCACACATAAGCCGATTATTACCAGATTGGATTTTTATCTAAATTTTTTTTACTCTAGTCAAATTAAATAAAAACTTTATCTAACTGAAATTAGTATGTCGGGTGAAATTATTATCCCTAAATTAGATTATAAGCTAGAGATTCCATCATTAATTAGACATATATATGGATGGTTGTACGTTATCCTATGTTCAATTTTCTAATTTCTCACTATTTTTTTTTTGATAACACGGGGTGTACGGGCCAGTTTACGTGCACCACGACTATTCCTCGGATCTACTGAACATTCCGCAAGCCCAGTAAACAGGTAAGGCACCGCGGGAGTGACAGGCGTGCACATAAAGAGTCGAACTCGGGATGGGGGGCAAGGCAAGCCTCACCTATTGACCACTGAGCTAGACCCTCAAGTGTAATTTCTCACTAACTTATTAATACATTAGATTCTTAAATTACACAAGTACATCTTCTTTTATAGATTACATAATTAATTATATCAGTCATCTATTTCTAATTAAGTCACATTAATCAAGAGAGAGTCATAGATACATATGCTTTTTGTAATCTCTTTTTAACTATGTTATTTAACAATACAGAATGCATAAGATAGTCTGATTTCGATGATTAATTTGTAAATAAGCAAATATTTTGTCATATGAATTTATTGAAATATTATGCTAATTAATATGATTGCTTTTATTTAAATGGGGACGGTAATAAATCTCTCGATTCCATATATGTTATATTCTACCCTTGAATGGCTAAGGTTGTAGCAACATAAAACTTGAACTATTAATTTGATTTATTATGTGCTAAAACTATTATTTATTAGGTAAATTAAGGTATACTTATAAATTTCAACTAGCAGTCAAACTTTTACAGTTAAATACTTAGAGAGCATATGAAAACGTGGGCTAATTCATGTTTTCAAAAAAAAAATTTGCTAAAAATTTATTTTTTTATGTTTTAAGATTATTTTGATGCGCTAATTTTAAAAATAATTTTTAAAAAATAAAAAAATATATCATTTCGATGCATTTCAAAATAAAAAACACTTTAAAAAACAACTACAACTACACTCCCAAACAAGCTAATTCAACTTTTAGCCTGGCTTATCAAAAAGAACTTATATTACCGTTTGTTAACTAAGATATTATTTAGAATTGTAATAGCGGTTGTGGTTCAAAATACTTTTTATTTAAAAATGTATCAAAATAATATTTTTTTATTTTTAAAAAATTATTTTTATATTAGAACATTAAAACGATATAAAAACATAAAAAATATTATTTTTAGCAAAAACAAAATAAAAAATTTTAATAATGTAGTTTACTTTTTATTTAGAAATATATTAACATAATATTTTTTTATTTTTTAAAAATTATTTTTATATTAAAACATTAAAATGATTTGAAAATATATATAAAAAATTATTTTTAACATAAGAATATAGTTTGCAGGCCTAAAGCACTGTGTAAAGTTGAGCCAAGCTTTATGTAAAATCTAAATGGCTAGAGAATTATTATTATTATTATTATTATTATTATTATTGATGATGAAGAACTTACTATTAAAACAATAAAAACAGTTCATTTTTTTTATTTTTAATTAATTTTATTATATTACAAATTCAAATCATACCATCTTCCAAAAAAGAAAAATCATAGTATATAAATTCTTGAAATAAATACAAATGACTGTGGAACAAATTAATTTATCACCTCGCTTTTTCTAATTTTTATTTAATCTTCAATTAAAATCGTAAAATATTTCGAAAAACACACTTTATTATATTCTATTATTTTCAGACTGTAGTTTTTATTGGATTCCATTTAATTTTTTTCATTAAATATTTTATTAGATTTCACATATATCAAATTCTCTATACTTGAAAAATAACATTTACCACGCCACTCACCAGCCAACGAAGATAAAAATACATAGAATAGTAACATTAATAAGAGTAAGGGAATGTTTTGAGCATGAAATTAACCATAGGTAGAAGAACCCTGCAAAGCATTGACCGAAAAAACAGTCTTGTAGCTTCCTACCTCTCCCGCCTCTCTGTTTTGAGCATGAAATTAACCATAGGTAGAAGAACCCTGCAAAGCATTGACCGAAAAAACAGTCTTGTAGCTTCCTACCTCTCCCGCCTCTCTGTTCTTTTATCTCTTCGCTGTAGATCATACTATTCATCTTGCTCGATCTTCTCAAGGGTGGCCTAGGCCACCAGTAATCCAAGCCGGTCGTCGTCAGTTTCAAATCTTCCCACTGCATTCCCATGTTCACAAGCGCGGATTATTGACTTTGTGGGATCCATGAGATAGCCATTCCTTTAAGTTCTTATGGAGATATGGTGGTGCTGGTCCTTTCGTTCTTTTGAAAACGACTCCTAGCTCTTGGTCTGGGTGACGGTGACAACGGCGTCTGATTTGATCATTTGGAAAGAAAAAGATTGCACATGGTGGTGGGGACTCCCCTTCAACTCTTTTGCTTGGCTCACAGGATTAGACCGAGCATCTCCAATTAATCTTATGCTATAAGAATATCTTCCTTTGAATGCTAAGTGTGTGGAGATCCTTTCTCGTGAGTGCTCTTCCTTGTTTTTTAATATTAAGAATCTCTTTTGCAAACTGGTACATTTCAGGGAAAAAAAAATCAATTTGAATGAATAGTTCGATTAATATTTAAATGGTTGTGTTACTAGAAATAGCATAAACCTTGCAAAAATTTAAAAGGTTGCTTTATTACTAGTTACGCAAATGTTAAATTTTTTTTTAATTTCTTGTGTTACTGATAATAAATTTTTATTGATCATGCTATTTTTAATAGCATAATTATCTAAATTATGCTATTTTTTGTAATTTTTTTCAACCATGCTGGTTAAAAGAAAAAAATCTCTGCTGAAGTTATTTTTCTTTAAAAAAAGAAAACTATTTAATTTCTTGGAATAAAATCATTAGCTCGACAAGGGTCTCTTAATTTGTGCCTTCCAAATAATATATATTTTTTAATTATCACTTGTTTAATGTTGTATATGTTTTCCATTTAATATGTTTATAAGCTGTCATCGCCATGGGAAGGGACACTCTCGCAGCTCTCCCCAGAGTTGATCCTTTTCCATTCCAGCGTCAGAGCGGTCTGTTTTTTATTTAAAATATATATATAGACCTGAAAACATTAAAAAAAATAGTTTAAAGTAAAAAAAAATTAAAAAAATCAAATTTCTTCCGATCTCACCTTTGGATTATTACTCCATGGCTGTATCTGGTCAGTTAGCTATGACCCATGCATGATTCACTATCACCAGTGTCAGTCTATCACAAATCACAAAGTGGAAGAAAACCATTTCTGCAAGAAAACAAAGGATTAAATGTCATATAACACTAGCATGCTGCAGCTTCTAAAATATGAAGAAGTCGGAAAGATAATGATGTTGAAATTTGAAGGTGATGATTACGTGCTCAGAGTACTAACTAAGCACGTAAAATGGGGATTTGACTATCTTCAATTTAGGGAAATGACTAAATTCTCTGTATTATTTAATGGAGTTGCAAAATGAAGAGTGCTGTCTTCCGGGAATATATTATCAGAATTAAAATTTCAAAAGTGATTTTTAAGTTAAAGGATATGAAAATGTTTTTTTTTATTTTTTATATTATTACATTGGGAATGATCATGAGATCGATGGTGTGAGAATTGAAAAAAAAAAAAAAAAACGCCCAAGAACTTACACTTACCGCTTGCTGGTGCATATGGATTCCTTCATTAAAATGTTTTCTTGTCATCTTGGATGTTGATTCCTTTAAGCTCCTCGTGTTCAACCTGCAATTCAAAATGATCGACAGAATGATTAGAAAACTAAGTAAAAATCAATAACAAATCAGAAAAAAAAAAAGAGTAAAGTATTGAAAACAGACACGAACCATGACACGCCAAAAAATAGAACAGAGAAGGAAACTGTTTGCAACGGAACTATGAAAAGCGAACTGGGGAAGACGATACAGATCGATAACGCAGCAACACATAAATGATGGGTGATGGGCACGTTAATAACAAGCCACGAGAAAAATAATGGATAAGGAGGAGAGCTCGGCACCCAACGCAACTAGGAAGGATCTTGCAAACAACACAAGGCATCTACTGGACGCGAATGGGAATGGAATTGGCAAGGAACGAAAGAAAGAGCTGTTATGCACAGTAGTACTGGAAAAGATGATCCAAAACCCACCATCACAAAAAGCTTTTGAACCCAAATGAAAACATTGGACTGGAAATTCATTCATTTTCAGGACCAAAAAAAGCAATCCCTTCTTAACGATTTACAGTCACCAAATACATATATCTCATGATCATCTTAGCTACTGCAAGCTCCAGTATTCCCATTTCCAATTCTCTTTTTCTTTAGTTATATTATACGTTGTTCTTTCCATTTATATATGCCAAATATGTCCGGTCTCAGTTCAATTGAGTCTGCAGTTATTGCCAATGATTCCCGTTGTGAACAAGGTAGATATGGCCAGGATTCCCATGAGCATGGTAACCATATTGATACTGAGGAGGCGGAGGAGTCTTCTTCTTTGAAGAAAACGCTACTGGCTTCGACATCTGATGATAGTAGCACCTTGGAGTGGTAGAAGTTGAAGCAATGGTGGCACCACCATAGCTATTAGAGGGTGAGGAGGGGGAGGAGGAGGAGGAGGAGGAGGATGAGGATGATTTGGAAGAGGAAGAATATACTTTTTTCGGGAGCGAAAGGAAGGCCCTGATCTTTAAAGATGCAGTCGGGGTTGCTGCTCCTGCTCGATCGTATTCCTCGATGAGATTTGCTAGATCCTCATCCGAGGTGATCGATACCAGAGCGTCTAGATCTTCTTTTGGCAACTGACAACGGAGACTCACTGATGTGCCACACAACTCTCCAAGCTTCAACAATAACTCTGTATGCCACACATGCAAAAATATTCCACCCCATATCACTTACTCCATCATCATATATCCACACACATACATAACAAAAGCATAACACTTGATACACGTAAAGCTAAAAAATGAATTACCAAAAGAAAAGGAAAGGGGAGGTGGTGGAAATTCATATAGAAAACACTGACCAGCAAAGGAGATGGAACGGTCGACGCCGATGACACGGGTCTCGCCACCTTGATAACGGAGTTTACCATCGGGAAAACGGGGGATGATCTTGCCACCGTAACTGCAGAGGAACTTGATGGTGGCGGTGGCGGTGGCGGTGGAGGGGGCTTTGAGGTGGAGCTTGGTGGTGTGAAGTGACGGTCCGACCATACTTTTTGCGGGATTTGAGTGATAAGAGAAATGGGGTCCAGTCGATCTAGTGAGAGAAGGAGGGAGAGAGAGCTAGCTAGTTTTGAGAAGCGAAGAGGTTGAAGGAAGATGCTAAGCTAGCTGCTTTAGAGCTGCCTCTTCAAGCCTAACTATGGTACTCTTCTTCCCGTATTTATAGAATTGGTTCCTTGCTCAGGGAGAGTGAAACTTGAGAGTGGGGCTCAGCTTACGTCAGTTAAGATTCCTTGAGAGCCCACAGTCTGGGATAAAGAGAGAAGTTAAATTTCACAGTTCAAACCATAGACTTTTTGACTCCTTGTCGTCGGTCTATAACGGGCGTTTGGGATGTTGCTTCAAAATTTGAATTTTATTTTTAAAAAAATATTTTTTTTTAATTTTTTTAATATATTTTTAAATAAAATATACTTTAAATGTAACCTTTAACACATTTCTAAATGGATGATTAATAAGTTCAGCTCTAAAAAAAAACTTATTTCTATTGTATCAGGAATTTAATATTAAAATACCATAAGTTTTGAAAAATCCTTAAATTAGGTTTTGAAATATACTTTTTGAAATATTTTTTATTTTTAACTTATTTTTAGATTTTATATTATGTTTTCTATTTATAATTTTGATTTTTTTTCCATGTAAATGTTGGATTCTAAACTATTCAAAGAATTGTAAAACTTAAGAAAATAGATATATAAATACGAATCTATTTGCATCATTAATAGCAATGTTTCCAAGTATTAGGCAATTGCGTGCTTAGTGGTATTAGGAGGGGAAAAGAAAACTCAGACACTTATTATAAGCGTGTTTTAGAAAAAATTTAAAATTTATTTATTTAATTTTTGATAAATTGATATTTTTGATATTTTTAAATCATTTTGATATATTAATTTGAAAAATAATTTTTTTAAAAAAATTATTTTAATATATTTTAAAATAAAAAATATTTTAAAAAATAACTATAATTATATTTTTAAACAGTAAAAAAAAAAGAAAAAAAAAAGTAGCTCGCAGCTTTTCTGCGAAGCACCATGCGCTTTCCTACAGCTTTTCTGCGAGGCCGGACTCTTTTCTTTTTATAAATAGAGAAAAGAAGAACGAAGCCGGAGTCGTCACATTTTTAGGCTGGGTTCAAAAATTATTTTCAAAGAGCATTTAGTTAAGAAATTCGATTATTTTTTTAATATAAAAATATTAAATTAATGCATTTTACGTACAAAAATATTTGTATAAAACCATTTAGACACTACTAAAATACACAATTATTATTTGCTACTATTATTAGCTATGGTTTACACCATGAGCTCTTCCTACTGCTTTTTCGTTATTCTCACTTCAACCTTATTTATTTGCTGGTAGTTTTTTTTTTTTAAAAAAAGTGGTTTTTATTTAAACATAAATTCTTAAAAATTAAATTATTTTTTTATGTTTGGTAATACCATGAAAAATAAGTTGAAAGATATTTTTCAATGTTTGGTCATGTCATAGAAAATGAGCTGTAAAATAACTTATTAATATTTTTTTAAGTTTATTAAAATAATAAAAAACAAATTTTACAAATTAAAAAATTAAAAAGTTGAATGAGAATGGAATTGAAAAAAAATCTAATTTCATAAATTATCTCAAATAAAATAAATAACAATCAAAATAATATAGATCAAATCTAACATATTAAAAAATTAAAAGATGATGAAATTAAAATAATAATAATTACAATTTCATAAATTATTTCAAATAAAATAAGTAACAATCAAAAGCATGAGGATCAAATTTGATAGATAAAAAATTTCAATTAAAAAAATAATAAGAGAAAAGCAAATAACAATCATAAAAATGAAGACCAAAATTAATATAAAAATCAAATTAAATCAAATTCTAAGGGGTGGAATTGAAAAAAAAAGATTCAAAACAAATATATAGCAATAAAAAGTTTGAGGATCAAATTTGTTATAATCAACAAATAATATGATATTTCTAAATTTATCACAACTTCTAGAAAGCGTTTTCCATCCAAAATAAAAGGAAAACACTTTTTTGAAAATCAAGTCAAATTTTTATTTGACTGGAAAGTGTTTTTTGTTTACTAATTTTTCTAATAACAAATAAACACATGAAAGTTTGGAAAGTGATTTCCAAAAAACTATTTTTTGCCAAACAAACAAGGCCTTATATGTATGTGTGTGTGTGTGTGTGTGTGTGTGTCCAAAGAATAAACTTATTAAATGAGTGTTATTTCTTTTATTACGAAAGATGTTATTTCTCACAACAAGTTAACTCTCATTAAATATTACAATTAGAAATAAAATAAAAATAATTTTCTTATTACAAAAAATTTATATATTTAAAAACCATCACGAGGTTCGTAAAACTTAAAAGTTCTTAAAATACTTTTATAAGAATATATAATAATTAAAAATAATTTTTTCATAAAAATTTTATTTTATTTTGCATATATATATTTTTATTATTAATTGGTATATTATTCATTTTCTAAAATAAACCTTCTGACTAATTAAATTGATAAAAGTCAGAAGATCACATTATTGACGATAACACAGACTCATTTCCTGCAGACAATCAAGGAGAGAATCAGTCCAAGCATTAACGAGAAAATCATGGCATTATAGTTGATTGTGCAACGTTTAGGAGTTGATTAATTCTAATTATAGAATGTATAGATATAATTCCTTCTATGGCATGTAACAACTACTTCATTCTCTATTGTTGTAAAACTTTTCTATATAATGAAACTCTAATGCCATAAACAGTTGTTGTAGTTGATAATTACTGGTTTATAAAACCTTTACATGGTATCAGAGCCATAAGATTAACCTCCATCCGATCCCATGGCCTCAGAAAACTCTTCTTCTACTCTCTCCTTCAACATCGTGGTTCACATGGTTACTATCAAGCTATCCTTCACCATTTCTCCTTTGGCGTAATCAAGTAGTTCCTTTGATGCAATGCCAAAAACATTATGAATATGTTGATAGCTCAACACCAATGCCTTCTGCTGCCGTTGATCCTGCAGCCGATAATCTTTGGAAGTAGTTTGATCAACTCGTGATGAGTCCTCTATTATCCTCTCTCACAGAGGAAGCATTTTCTATTACCATTAGCCTTACAACATCAAGAGATGTCTGGAACTCTCTTGAAACTACTTTCAGTCACAAATCTAAGGTCCGTGAACTTCAAATAAAAGATAAACTTCATCTCATGAAGCGTGGTTCTTGTAGTATTTCTGAATACTCTCGAATATTTAAGGCTCATTGCGATCAATTATTAGCAATGAGACATCTAGTTGAAGACACTGACAAGGTGCACCGGTATCTACGTGGTTTAGGCCATGAATTTTCAACTTTCTCCATCACTCAACTCTCTTTAACCCTCATCCTAAGTTTCAAGGATATTGGTCCTAAAGCAGAGAGCTTTGATCTCTTTTCAAAGTCTATTGATCATAATACAGAGGTTCCTGCATATGTGGCAAATTTCTCTCCTGCACCTTTAAACCGATATAGAAGACCAAACAACTATCAACACAAATATAAAAGAGGACCATCAAAGGGAGAAAATCATAGCAAGCAACAATATAAACGTCCTCCTCGATGTCAAATATGTCGTGATGAAGGACACTATGCCAAGGGTTGCAAACGCAGATACATCAAATCTGATGCTAATCTTGCTGAAGCTCTTGCTAACTTTACCATTAGCAATGAACCTGCAAATTGGTAAACAGACACGGTTGCATCAGCTCACATGATAACTGATGTATCTCAACTTGATAAGGTGGAACCTTACACTGATAAGGACAAAGATGTTGTTGGTAATAGATCCTCTCTACCCATAACATATACTGGTTCTTGTTCTCACACTCCCACCCTTCAATTAAATAATGTTTTTGTAGTTCCAACCTTCACCAAAAATCTGCTCCCTGTCAGTAAATTAACTAATAATTATCCTTTATCTGTCTCTTTTATTGACAATGATTTTGTCATACAGAATCTCCAAACTCAAAAGGTGGTGGCAAGCGGTAACCGTGTTGATGGTCTTTATGTACTGAAGCGTGGAAACCAAGCCTTCTTTACTGTCATTACAAAATCCAGTCTTCGTAATTCCTTTGCAATTTGGCATACACGTTTAGGACATGTCTCATCCATAATAATTTACATTCTTAATAAACAAGGTTCTTTATCCCCCACTTCTATATTATCGAATCCATCTCTGTGTGTTAGTTGTCAAAAGGCTAAAAGCCATAAACTGCCATTTCCAACAAGTGACAGTAGCTCCAAAACCATACTTGGTCTCATACATTGCGATATATAGGGTCTAACACCCATAACTTCCATCTCAAGATATCGGTATTATGTTATCTTTTATCGATGATCACTTACGTTTTACTTGGTTCTATCCATTAAAACACAAAACTGATTTTTACCAGACATTCATCAACTTTCAATCTCTGGTTGAGAATTAGTTCTCAATAAAAATAAGAATTTTTCAAAGTAATGGGGGCGGGGAATTCATCAGTAAGAATTTGCATTCTCATTTCATTAAATGTGGCATTCATCACCAGTTCTCTTATCCCTATACACCATCTCAGAATGGTATAGCAAAGAGAAAACACAGGCATATCATAGAAAAAGGTCTCACAATGCTTTTTCATGTCACTGTCCCTCTTCACTTCTGGGTTGAAGCCTTTAGTACATCGGTCTTCATTATTAACCGCTTGTTAACACTAGTCTTGAATGAGACATCTTCTTTTGAAATTATGTATGGTAAATCTCCTCTATATGCTACCTTTTGAATTTTTGGATGCTTATGTTTTCCAAACTTGCGAGATTATGCCAAACACAAGTTTGAACCAATAAGTCTTCCCTGTATTTTTCTTGGTTATCACACTTCCTACAAAGGATTTCGATGTCTTGATCCTATCTCTCATCGAGTGTTTGTCACTCGACATGCTTCGTTTGATGAGAATGTATTTTTATTTTCTTCTTCTAGTATGCAACCTTCCTCTGCAATCTCAGATTTTATTGCCTTTCATGATCCCACTTCATTATATTCTGTTATGCCCAGTACTAACTCTTCTGCAGGATCTTCATCTTCACCATCAGTAACTTCGTCCATGTTGTGTAAATCATGTGCTTTGGAATTGCTTCCATCTCCAAGCTCATCAATTTCAGTGCCACATGTCTCTACTCCTCTAGAAGAGCAACTTTCAACAATCCCAATAGCATCGGCTTCACATCAGAATTCTCATCCCATGATAACTCGTGGCAAAGCAGGCATCTCAAAATCCAAACAATACAATTATGTTTGTCAGATCCCATCATCTCCTTTATTATCATCTCTTTTAGTCATGAAGGAACCAAAGGGTTTCAAGAGTGCTACCAAGTTCCCAGAATGGCTTGCTACCATGGAGGATGAAATTCGTGCTCTCAAGCTCAATCAAACATGAGAACTAGTTCCACGACCACCTGCTACTAATGTGGTTGGATCTAAATAGGTTTTCCGCATCAAATACCATTTGGATTGTTCCATTAATAGGCTCAAAGCACACCTTGTTGCCAAAGGCTATACTCAACTCTATGGCCTTGATTTTAATGACACTTTTAGTCCAGTTGTTCAGGCATCAATAGTTTGCATTGTTCTCTCCATTGCAGTATCTAGTGGTTCGAACATTCGTCAACTTGATGTAAAAAATGCATTCTTACATGGTCTTTTACAAGAAAAGGTTTATATGGAATAACCACCGGGCTATGTTGATTCCTCTCATCCAAATCATGTTTGTCATCTTAAAAATGTAATCTATGGTTTTAAGGAAGCACCAAGAGCATGGTTCCATTGGTTTAGCCATTTCTTACTCGTTGTTGGCTTCAATTGCAGTAAAGCTGATTCCAGTTTATTTGTTTACTCAATAGCTCACGAGATCATTTACTTACTGTTATATATCGATGATATTATCATCATAGGCAGCAATGTGTCTCTCATAGATACTTTCATTCACAAGCTACGTCAAGATTTCTCCATGAAGGACCTTGGCACTTTGAATTATTTCTTGGGCCTAGAAGTCACTCATTCTGCAACTGGGATATTTCTGAGCCAATTAAAGTATATGATAGATCTTCTACTTCGAGCTGACCTCCTTGATTCCAAGTCGGTCGGAACTTTTGTGATTATTTCCCATCATTTAATCACTGATGGCTATCCTTTTCATTCACCAACTACCTATCGATCCTTAGTTGGTGCACTTCAATATCTAACCATTACTAGGCCATATATTACACATGCAGTAAACTCAGTAAGTCAATTCATGCATGCCCCAAGAGAACACCATTTTCAAGCTGTAAAAAGGATCCTTGGATATGTTAAAAGAACTCTGCACTTTGGTCTCAGAATCACTACATCCACTACCTTCAACATCTCAGCGATGCCTATTGGGTTGGCTGTCTATATACAAGTCAATCAACATTTGGTTATGCCATATTTTTGGGTGATAATCTAGTTTCCTGGACATCTAAAAAGCAATCTACCATATCTCAATCTTCTGCAGAATCTGAATACAAAGCATTAGCCCTCACTGCAGTTGAGGTCAAATGGTTGTTAAATATTCTTCAAAACTTATAGATTCAACCACCAGATAGGCCCACTCTACTTTGTTATAATGCCAGTACGATTTTCATGGCTCGCAATCCGGTACTTTAAGCTAAAAATAGATTTAAAAACATGGTGACTAATTAATTATTTTTAAAACTAAAAGGATTGTTTAATACGTTCTACAAGATTTTAGAGACTTATTTGTACTTTACTCGAGAAAGTACATTGTCTCAAGAGAAATTTTAACACACTATAAAAATATTAAAATTGATGTAGTAAGAAAATATTGTGTTGATGTTTTTTATGTGTTGTTAATTTGTTATATCACCACATCAAAAAAGTAAACCCATGAATAACTATCATACTGGATTTCACTTTATTTTAACGATATACTGGAAGTATCAAATAAATATAACTTTTAGTATATTTCCCTTCGTTATATAAAAGTAATACTTAATGCCATAATTATCCATGAAAAAAAAATTTGAAAATTGGAAGTATCCAATAATCTCTCATTATAAGATAAATTATGAGATACTTTGGTGCGTTGTCTTCTCACTCACATAAAAGTGAAACTTATTATGATAAGTATCCATGAATTTTATTTTGATATGAATAGGAGAACAATACACTGAAAATTCTTAATGATATCCACTTCCAAATAGAAATTATGAGATATTGTTAGTGTATTTCTCTTGCATTCATTTAGAAATATAATTGATCCACTAAGATTATCACCCATAAATCTTACTTAGCTCATTAGCACATTATACTGCGAGCTAGATTACATTTTTCAATGTAAAAAAAATAAATAGATGTTGTTATCATGTTTTATATTATAAAAACAAAATAAATTTATGTAGAGGTTAATTGAATGTGATTCGGTTGATTCAATAAATCAAGAAAAACTTGAATAATAAAAAAATAAAGAAAATAAGAATAGACGAATGTAAAATAAAAAAACCCAACAAAATAGAGGGATATTAATTTGAGACTACGATGAACCCATAAAGAAGCACAAAATAAATAAATCATGGAGATCAATTAAAAATAAACCAAATGTTTTAATATAAAATTAAAAAAAAACACTCAATTAATTTTTCTTAAGAAAAAACCTAGAAGTATGAGACTTAAAAAAAAACAAAAACAAAAAAGCCTTGGCATGTGGGCTTGCAGTGACCTAGTCATTTATACTCTCTCATACAATTTAAAAGTGAATTAACACATCATTGGAACTACTTTTATCGAATAGAAACCAATAACACTAAAAATGATAGTTTTTGTGGTCGAAATCAATGTCAATTTATAAATTTCTCTTTGTATCGAAAAATAGTGATTTTCTCTCTCATCTCTTAAGTCAATGACTAAAAAATAAGAAAAATAAAGTTTTTTTGCTTAAATTGAATTTCTTAAAACTAAAGGATTGAAAAGTTTTTAATAAAAATAAAGTATGAATTACCACTTAAGTTATCAGTTTTTTTCACTTTGATAATTGGTTTTTAAATCATGTTTTTTATTATTATTAACATGAGTGTACGAACCAGCTTGTGTGCACCCGATTAATTCCATGGGCTTTGAAGTTAACGAACATGTAAGCCTCCAGTGGCCTTGAGAGGACTCGAACTCATGACCATTAGAGAGCAAGTTCAAGACCTGATCAGTTAAACTACCCCTCATTGTTATTTTTTCAATCGTGTTTCTCTCAACAAATTGAAAGCAATTGGCCACCAACCTAGCCTTATAAGAACTCAATCGCGATAAAAAAATAAAATTACAACGCTTCAATCCACAATAAAATATAAAAAATAAACATTTAATTTAGCTACAGTACCCACATTGTGTACCGTTGTTCAATTTTCATGTGAACATATAGTAATTTTACGATTATCCCAAATTTAATGTACGAAATAACCGCATATCCATTGGACTAAAGGCCGTGGTCCCTTCCTTGTCCGAAGTCCATTTTGCATGGACAAGTGCAATATCAACTCGAGATTACCACGAGCAGTAATCCAAGAGGGCACCTTCAGGGATATATAGCTGAAAGAAATTAATGAATATCTCAGAACACAGCCCGTGAAAAGGATTTTTGATGCAGGCCACATCACTAGATTTTTACATTTTGATTTTATAATAAAAATTCTCAAGGGAGAGTCCAATAAAAAACCGAGGGCTGGTAAATCACAAATTCTCAATATTAATAGATTTTTATAGTTTAAATATTTTTTTTTTAAAAAAAAATAACTTGAGCCGTGGCGTACCGCAACATTATAAACTAGCACTATCTACATGCATTATTAATTACAATCACTAATCACATTTAAAATCTGTAATTGGGAACGAGATGAAACCGCGGGTGACATAGAATTCCGTTTTCATTTCATTTGAAACACCAGTTTCAAGAGGTCGGCTGCTTTTTAAGGATAACTTCTGAAGGATGAGGCTAAGATTTTCCTCTCCCTATAATTTCATGCTTCGTCTTTTTCATTGATTATGTCATGTAATAATCCAAAGGAAGCAGCTGTGCAATGGGGGGGGGGTCCTACCTTTTCCTCGCAGCTGCATATCCCCAGATCCTCCTTGTATTTGCGTAATTTTCAAAAGGTGCTGAAGCATATCCACCTTTATCTCCTTATCCTTTTGATGAGGGAATCATTCACCTTTGCCTGGTCCCTTCACGTTGCATATACGGCACTTTTTTTATTCTAGTATTTTGTAGGTCCCAAACATGGAGAAGAAGAAGAGGAAAATCCCTTCCCCTCACGGCTTCACAGAACCAATATGTCCAGAAACAGAGTTCACTTCTGGGGTGTTCTCGCATCGTTCTTTGTGTGGTGGGTGGGTGTTCGCATTAACATCGAAGATATATCGCAGCATTCAATTAACTAGATAGGTGTTGTCTGCTTCATTGTGGATTGGGTTCCATTTTGTATACAGTAAAAAAACGACGTTGAAGTGCTATTAATATATTGTTTTTTCAAAAAGAAAAAATTCTTGACACTATAAAAAAAAATAGAAAAAAATCACCATTTGCAGTCACCAAGAATCCAAACATACGAGGAAATCAGGAGAAAAAATCATTTTACAAAACAAATCTAAAAATAACACCATTAAATCCAAGTGAGGTCATCAAAACTCACGAGAAGGATCACGCAAGCAGAACAATCCAATAAAAAATAAAATAATGGGTTGACTCGTGACTTTGGTGACTCGAGGTTTATGGCAGGTCGGATTTGAAAAGAAATTTGGGAAGAATTGATTTATTATAAAATGATAAAAAAAACACAGGTTGATCCGTGACCTGAAAACTCATGGCAAACCTAGTCAAGAACGAGTAAAAAATCATTGATGATTTTCATTTATTTTTTCTCAAAATGATGTCTTCCTTACTTTTTATATATAAAAAAATTCGTTTGACTTGGGTTACCTTCGATCAACTCACACGACACCGACCAGTACTTGTTCTAGATTGATTCCTGAAAAATGAGAGGACATCCTAAAATTTTGAGTTAACTGAAAAAATCAAAAAAAAATTATACAAAAGAATCCAAATCAAGAGAATGTGAATCAAACTTGAAGTAATAAAAAATCAATATTATGGATACAAAGATGAAATTGAAATTAAACAAATTAAATTTTGACAAAAAGGTTAAGTGTTAAATTTTGAAATCAAAACATTGAGGGTCTAACCTTAAATATCATCAAATTTTGAATTGAATGGTAAAATCAAAAAGAAAAATAAAATTAACAAAAGAATCCAAAACAAAAAATAAAAATCAAGAGCATGAAAATCAAATTTGAAAAAAATAAAAAATAAAATAATAATTATGGATTCAAGTATGAATTGAAAAAGAAAATTGATAAAAGGTTAAGAATTAAAATTTGAAATCAAAACATTGAGGACCTAACTTTAAATATCATCAAATTTTGAATTGAAGGGTAAAAATAAAAAGAACAATTAAATTCATAAAAGAATCTAAATTAAACATAAAAATCAAGAGAATGAGAACCGAAATAGACCGAATGGAGCCTCACATGTTGCTCAAAGAGCATAGAGTTATTTTAAAATATTTTTTTTTTAAATTCAATCACTCATAATCCAACTTAATAATAACATAAAAACCTATAGAAAATGACAAAAACATTGTTTAATGCAAAGCTTAGAAAATAATATGATTTTAGGATTAATATAGTAATTCTAGTATTTAAATAATATAAAAAACAAAGAATACCCCTTAAAATAATTAAACGAAAATAAATCTCAAAGACAATTAAGTAATTTAATTGTACAATTATATTAATTATTATAATGACCCCGTGAATTAGATAATGACATTTGAATGCTTATGAAATAACCAAACTGCCTTTCGATTCTAGCAGTTATGTCGATATGGGGGTAAAGTAGTAATTTTATTGTAAAAAATGCATAGCCATATGATTCTTTATTTTCTAGGTAGTCTTTTTTTTTCTACTTTTCTGTTATAAATTGTGTTCAGGTATATAATATAATTATTTGAAGATTGGGTATGTGGTTAAAATTCTGACCATACAATATCTTTTACACGTGTCACGGGCCCAGTAAGCCACTTGTAAATAGTTTGAGGAAACCTCCATGTCCATCACACCACCACCCAATTAGGTCGATTGCTGAGTTTAAAGGCTACAGCGAGGGGGTCGGTTGTCGTTTCGCTGAATTTTTCAAAAGCGTGTGATGCTACACGTGTCAACACGAAGGCCTAGTTATCGTGATATTGACTTGCTATTTTGTATTTTTCATCAAAAAAATGTAATTTAATCTGGGAGAGGGTCCGCACTCCGATCCAGGAATTCATCTAAAACACAGATCGGGCTGACCAGTAGATCATTGATTTAAATTCAGATTAATTATTTTTATTAAGATATTTGATATTTATGATATTTCCTGATATCTAAATATATGAAATCTCTCTTTATATTCCTTTAGAAATATTTAGATATTCAAATATTTAGAAATATTTAAGATTTTCTTGTTTATTTTAAATATCATCGAGTGATTTATGATTTTGTATATATTTGCTTGATCTGGTTTAATCATGTTATTAAGAATCTTTGTCAAATTAAACTAGATTTATCATATAATATCTTATTTAATCTAATTAAAATTTTTACTTAAATCAAGTTTTGAATACTAATTTTTTCAAAGCTTAGGCCGACCTTAACAAGTACGCTGCAATGTCGTTCACACTTTGAGATACTGGCCAAGACAGGATAGAGGCACGGCCACTCTTTCTATACACACAACTTTTCTTTAATTTTTTTGTAATTCAATGACTAAAATAACCTTTGTCATTTGACGTCATAGTATCCGGTCTCTCCTCGGTTGGGAAAAAAAAAAAAGCCTCTCTTTCAATCTCTCTCTCACCTTCCCCGGTCCCCATCTTTCTATCTCCCGTCCCAGGTTTCAACCTCCAAGCTTTTTACTGGAGAGAAAGCTAAAATATGTCCGAAAAACATTGTATATGTATTTTTGTTTTGTATATGTATTTTTGTTTATCGTAGATTATAATTATGAATTGGTAGTTTTCTTTTTTTTTTCTTTTCTTTCTCTTTTCTTTTCCCTCTTATAAATTCATGTTTGGCTCTCCATATTTTCATGTCAGTCCATCAAGTTATTTTTCATTTGTTTTTTCTCCTCTTTCTTGATTTTTATTTGTTTTATTTCAATTAATTTCTCAAATTTTGTTTTGTTTTCAATTGTATTCTTCTTTAATTTTTTTTCTTATCAAATTTTATTTTTATCCTTTTAATTTTTTTTATTTAAGATATTTTTTTAATTTCACCTCTTTATTTTGTTCTCGTTTCATGTTTGGTGCTCATTGTTCTTCTTCTTCTTCTTCTTTTGCATTGGTTAGTTTTTAATTTTGATTTTTTTTTAATTTCATTATTTTGCATTAAATTGATTAACAATTGAGATTCTTGATTGAATTCGAGTTTTCAATTTCACATGTTGTGAAGTTAAAATATTAACCCAAGTTTAAATGATTTGCTCAAATCAATTAGTATGAGTTTAAACAATAAATTTACCAATTTTTTTTTATAATGACTTTCATATTCGCATTCCTCGATTATTGCGAATTATATATTTTTTAATTGATTGAAGTTACTGCTTTCTATTTTATTCTTTTTTGCAAAGTTAAGTTACTATAATGCTCATAACTACAAAACAACACTTGACTTGGGTTTATATTGAATTGGTTGGAAAATAGACTTCGTGAATGGTTTTTTTCCTGCTTTGTTTAGGGTTATCATGGTCTCGAACAAATATTTATTTTAAAATTGATGCTTAAAACTGCAAGCATCTAATTTTTATTATATAATTAAGTAAAAATTATTGTAATTTTTTTTTAACCTAGTTAAGTTTATGAACCGATTCATGTCATTTAATATGTCACGGTCTCAATATTTTTTTAAAAAAAAAACTCATCCTGAGTTTTTTATAAGTTAATCAATGCTTTTGTGAATCATCTGTGTTTCTTTTAAACACATTAAACTAAATAATTTATATCGAGTTAGTTTTTATATGATTTAATTAAAAATTTGTATTAGGTAAAGAAATAGGCTAAGAAATTTCAAGATTCCCCCGCTTCCATGGATTTAATAGCATTGCTAAAACATCATCATAGAACAATGGAATAGTATCTTTGAATACATGACCTTCCATTGGAGTTCTACCTTAAAGCTAAAACCTCGATAAAAAGAAAAGAAAAAAGAAACTTTGAATTGACTAAGGTTAGATATCTAGACGTCACAGCAGTGGTGGCCGGTTACAAACATATTGACAGAGATAAAATTAACCCTTCGGGATGACGAGGATGATTTGGAGTGTGATAGTAGTTGTTTTTTAAATAATTTTTATATTAAAATATATTTTAATGATATTTTTTTATTTTAAAAATATTATTTTTGATATTAATATATTAAAATAATTCAAAACATATAAATTATATTAAATTTTAATAAAAAAATTAAAACTTTTAAAAACATGATTTGCAATGCGTTATCAACCATGTTCTAATTCCTTTCATATATTTCTAAATTGTTGTGATTTAACGATATGGGCCTCAAACATGATTTTTTCAACTACGAATTTATTGGATTTGATAGCATAGCAAAATTTTTTTAAAATATTTTTTATTTAGAAATATATTAAAATAATATTTTTTTATTTTTTTAAAATTATTTTTTATATTAGTTTATTAAAATGAAATAAAAAAATTAATTAAAAAAAATAAAAAAACTTTAAATTTTTTAAAACACAAAAATCAACATCCTTATACAGAGACAGATTAACCAGTGAAGAACGAACCAGACAGGTTGCCTGGTGTCTCAGATTTTCATATAGGCGGCATGGGCAAGGTTCGATTTCTCTGGATTGCAGGGTGGGGCCATCTGGACCCGAGATTCTTTAAATTTCTAATTCCTAATTCATTGCAGGCCACTTGATAAAGTGGACCACTTGTTACATGACACGTCACACATTCGAGGACATGTTAAATGATTGTCAATAGATGACGTGGGGGCTATGCATCTGGCACGCTCTAGTTCACGTGGAATAGTGGATAGCATATTTGTTAAATTCATTTTGGTTAGGTGAATTGAATCCAAAAATTAAGGATCTTGTTTTTACTCGAGTCGGGTTCTTAATCAAATTAAATAATATATTGATTCAATAATTTGTATGATGTTTAAATTAAAGTTATTAAAGCTGGTTGCACACATGACTTGATTTAAGATTCGGGTTATAAATTGTTTAAATTAATCTAGTTATACTGATTAAAATTTAAAATAATATTATTTTTATATATTTTTTTAAGAAATTAAAATAATATTATTAAAATAAATCAAATTAATTTTTTTATTGGATCGATCAAGTCTCTAATTAACTTATCAAATTAACTATGTTAACCGAATCAACTACTTTTTAATTTAATTAAAAATTTGATTCGAACGGAATCAAATTTTAAATTAGTATATCATCAAATTAAAATGTAAAGTCAAGCTAAATTTAATAAGAGTAGTTGGAATTGTTTTTGGTAGTAAAGGAATAATAAAACAAGAAGACTCTAATTGAGCTTTAAAACTGTTAATCCTTTTAAACTATCATCATCAAGGGCAAGAGAAAACAAGGAAAATTACGTGAAGGAAATGAGGTGAGAGAAAAGAAAAGAAAAGAAAAGAAAAGAAGCGAGAAATTGAGCCTACTAATTGTAAGGCCCAGAATCAATAATATTGGGCTCTTTTAGACTCCTATCTAGGCTTTTCTATATATGTTCCGGAAAACAACGGGGGTAGATTAGCAATTGAGAAAGTCTTAATTATTAAGCTATTAAGTATTTTATTCCTAGCATTAATCTCTCTCTCTCTCTCTCTCTCTCTCTCTCTCTCTCTCTCTCTCTCTCTCTCTCTCTCTCTCTCTCTCGCTCGCGCGCGCATATATATATATATATATATATTATCAAAGAATGAGTATTTCCATGTCAGGTTTTTCTATATTTATATTATATTTATTATTTATTAAATAAAAATTTTAAAAATTTATAATCTATTTATATAGTTTCGGTTATTCATATAAATATTTATTATTCAGCTATATATTTTTTAAAGTAAAATAATTATATATATTGAAATATGTATATATGTATTAAATAATTAAACCATAAATATTATATATATATATATATATATATGTGTGTGTGTGTGTGTGTGTACGTATGTATGTATTATGTCAATATATTAAGATATGTATATATTATATTGAATTCAGATAAATATAAAGGTTACATATATATATATTATTGGGTTTTGGATAAGATTTAATAATATTCATATTTCATCTATTATTAATAAAAAAAATTAAATAAAAAAAATTCATTCATTCGGTTCAAATTAAAAAAAGAAGTAATTTGATTCAATTTTACGATAAATTTTTAATTTAAATCAAGAAATATTTCTAACCAAATATATAGGTAACTTTTCTATGAATAAAAAATTAAAACCCAATTTACTTATGAATCAAGAACTAGTTATGGTAACCCAAAGAAACCAAGTAAAAATTAACATCCATTCATTATATTATCTTAACTTATTTTTATACTTTTCAATGTTAATGTCTTTTTATTTCATTTTATATATTCTCACACGATTCTTTTATTTTTCTTTTGCTTTTATAAAATCCATTAATCGATCTTATTTATATCTTGTAGGATAAGTAAAAAAATTAAGAAAATTAAGAAAATCAAAAAAATTAAAAATTAAAAAAAATAACCAAAAATAATAACCCCTAATATCTTGCTACTCGGTTGCTCGTTCTTGGTATTCTTTCTTTCTTTCTTTCTTAAGAATTCGATTTTGTTGTTATCTTATAAGGATTGTTTTAATTACTAATTCATTTTATTTTAATCATTGAAAGGAAATAATCACCATTCTTTTTCATAATATTATAATATTAATTGAGAATTCAAACCATTCAGAATTGGATTCCTAAAAGAAGGAAAGGCTGACTATAAATCGCATCGAGGAAGAACATGGAGACTTGTGCCGCCTGAGACTTGACAGATGGAGAGGCTAGCTCGATTCCTAACCACATATTCAATGAAACCGAATAATTTACTTTCTGGTTCCATCTTTTAGACCAAATGGTTTGCATTCAATGAAAGGCACATTCCCCCCTTCGTCTTAATTATGCTTCCTTGCTCTAACGAGAGGCTGTGATAGTCCCATCGTAATTCTCTTTCAATATATATATATATATATATAAAAAACGTTGGTGTTCGGGTCCGCTTGTGTGTATCTTAACTTATTTCACATGCCTTGAAGTTAACTATTATATAAGTATCTAGTACCTCTGAGATTTATAAAACTCGAACTAGTGATCTCTAAAGAGTGAATTTAGAACCTAACTAATGAGTTTATATTAATATTCATATATTTCACATGGACTTGTTGATGAGTGGAAGCATAATAATAATGATAATGATAATAATAATAAATACAAAAATAAAACTAGAGCAAGACAAATTCTAAATCTTACTAGCATAATGCAAGCGTTTGCAGTAGATTAATAAATTTTTTTTAATATTAAAAAATATTAAAAATATTTTAAGTATTTTAGGTCGATAGTTATACTAAATTTAAAGTTGGTCAAGTTAAATCTATGCCCTAACTCAATACGAGGCAATAATTTTTAAAATAAAAAATAATACCCTTTATAGTCCTTTAAATATCTATAGTATAGTTTATAAAACAAACATTTTATATGTACAGTATCAACATATTAATTTTTTAACACATTTTAAAGAATAATATAATTATTTTTTTAAAAAAACATATTAATATGATAAATTAGGAATCGGTAATGAAGAGTAGAAATCTTGCGACACAGACAACGCCGAAACTAAAAGTTTAGACTGGTTGGTCCTTAAAGCTAGAAACTTGTAATTGACTAGATGACTGATGAATAAAACATCACTATTATTGTTTTAAAACTCGGTTCGGGGGTTGACCCGGCTAAAGGATTGGATCCCGGGTTTTATGGGTCAACTCGGGTTAATCCGGGTTAACCCATAAAACCCGGGTTATTTAAGGGGTCAGTTAGGTTAAAGTATATTTACATTTCTGGCTCCTTGAAATGCTTTCCGGGACAAATTCATCTGTTTCTCTATCACTTTAACCTCCTCTTTCACTCCTTCCTTCTTGCTTTCATTTATTGCATAGCAAAAGAGCTCTGCTTTCTTTGAATCTGTCTCACCTCATTTTTTTGAAAGCCTTTCCCCTGGGGTGAGCACCATACATCTTGTTGCCTCGGGACAACTACACCTTACATCATAGTAGAATGACCAAATAAAGGTGGAAACCCCGACCCCTACTGCAACTCATATCTGGCGAAGAAACCTCGCTTCTGGGCTCATAATTGTAGCTCTTTTGCACGAATTTGCTCTTATTGCCTGCTATTAAATCAGATGCAAGTCTTTTGAAATGCTTTAGTAACCTCCTTCATGCCATTGTCGGCATAAAGGTTCATTTTTTTTCCTTTCTTTCTTTTCTTTTTCATTGGTAGATTGTGAAGCACGAGCCTTGCTCCTTGATGCCTCTATGCTTTAAAGCTTAAAAACACCACACAAACCCTCTCTTTTACATCTTTTCCTTGCAAATTTTTGTGGATTTGATGATGGTAATAAAGCTTGTGGTGTTTTTACTTAGACCCGTACGTCCTCTGCTCCTCTGCTGGGTTTCAAAGAGTTGAGTTAATTAGGTTTGCAAATTGCTTCGTTCTTCTTCACTCTTTAGTCTTCAGCGTTTTGGCCTTTTAAAAGGCCAAAACAACGTCGTTTAATGACTGTCAATATATAAAAAAAATTGACCGGGTCTCACTCGGGTTTGACCGGGTGGACCGGGTCCTGGGTCAACCTGTCAGGTCGATCGGGTTTTGCCGGGCCAATTTCCAAACGGGTTTTTGCCTCCACCCAGACCGGTTCTAGGCCCGGGTCTCGGGTCAACGTGCCGGGACAGTCTGGATTTTAAAACTATGATCACTATTTCTTTGAACTTTACCTCGTAAAATTAGAATTGTGAATCTTTATATTTTATTTTTTTCTTCAATAATTATCATTTTAATTTATACACGCGGCATTCATTTTGGGTTTTGTTTGAAAATGATGATATGACTTTTTCTTTGAAAAAATCCTTTTTATACTTTCAAATTAATTTTAATGTATTGAAGGGCATTTTCATCATAAAAACAGACAAAAAAATATCTACTAAATATATGTATGGGCTTATTCATTCTAGGTACTTATTTTAACAATAAAAAAAATTGATTATATTTTATTACTTTGTGTTGTAGTTTATAAAAAATAAATAATTAATGCTTATAATATAAAAAATTATTAAATAATCCCTTTATTAGTGTTGACTAATGTGGATTTAGGATTGGATCCGGTGTTGTCAGTTTGTATTTTACTTCAATTATAAATTTAAAAAGGTTTAATAAATAAAAAACGAGTTTTATTGAAAACTCTTTTAAAATCATAATTAAAAAAAATTATAAATTATAGTTTTCATTTTAAATTATAACCATGAAATCTACCATCACTTCTTTTATTATTTGATGCTTAAACTCTTTACGATGTCTACATCCAATCCTTAAAACTATATCCTCTTTTTTTAGGGTATAAAACGAGTGGAAAGAGACCAACTTGGGGCTGCGAGTAATGCTATTCTTGGATAAAGTATGAAATCTTTTCTTTCTTTCAAGTAATATTTCTGACTACAAACTTGTGCGTGTACAAGTGGAGACCCTCCAGAAGCACAGCCACCACTCATTGAGTCGAGTCAGTCGACCAAAGCAAGCAGCCAAATCCATTCTCAAGTCTAAACCCTCTTTCTAACCCAAATAACAAGAAGAAAACTATGCCCAGTCCTTTATTCTTCCTCCACCACCACCTACTCTCCTTTCTGCCTTTTTGCCGCAATATTCTTCCATGGCCAAGAATCTACATGAATAATCCCATATCCATATCTCTCTTCGTCATCACTGCACTCTCTCTACCGTTTACTCCTAGACATGACTCTCCCTTATACCCCATCACCTTCTACAAGAAACACTATCTCACCAGAAACCTGTGTCCTTCATAGCTCTCATTTCTATCTACCCAGAAACCGCTCTTCTTTCTTTTCCAATGAATCCAGCCTCCTCAAGAAAGAAAGTCTTCCTTTCAAGCCTCGCGAGAAGCGATCAACCAAGAGTTTTCTTCCCATCTTGAGACTTAAGAACTCTAAACTCACGCACCCTTTTGCCAGTATATCCTCTTTCGCAGAAGCAGGAGGCGAGGAAGAGGGAAACGAAGGAATTCAAATCAAGAAACATCAAGAAACGGTAAAAAACAAGGAAGATGACTCTCCTGGAATGGCCGGGGCCTTTGATATATCCTCAAGAACAGCCTCTGCTATATCAATATTGATAGCATTTGCTGCTCTCATTCTTCCCTTCTGTTTGAAGACTTTGGGACAGGGTTTGGACTTAAAAACCAAGTTCTTATCATACGTGACACTGTTATTTGGATTCTATATGGCTTGGAACATAGGTGCCAATGATGTTGCTAATGCCATGGGGACTTCTGTGGGGTCTGGGGCATTGACAATGCGGCAAGCAGTGTTAACTGCAGCTGTTTTGGAGTTTTCAGGAGCGCTGTTAATTGGTACTCATGTGACCAGTACAATGCAGAAAGGAATTCTTGTTGCTAATGTGTTTCAGGGAAAGGATACTCTGCTTTTTGCAGGATTGCTCTCTTCTTTGGCTGCTGCTGGTACTTGGTTGCAGGTGCACTTTGCGTACAAACATCTTCTTCCCTTTAATTCCTTTAGATATATTACGCTTTGTATGAGATTTGAATTCATACGCGGTTAATACGATATAATTCAAAAAAGGAGTTATGTCTTTCGTTAATGAGTTAGTATTGATATGTTTTCATCAATCAAATTAAATGCTTAGGCATGCAAATTCTGCATTCTTTGAATAACGATGAGTTATTAATGCTGTTGATCATGTTCTAAAAAATCCAATTAATTTAGAAATAAGGTTTTCGGGCTGGATAGAAATTGATACTCGTAAATCTTTCTTGATCTGATGTTTTTTTTGGCAATGATATACTAATATAAACTTGGTTTATCAGTAGCCCTCCAATATTTGCGATATAATAATATGCAAATACTTTAATTAATCTCCATGTTCAGGTAGAGTTGTGAGTTTTGCTCGTATAAAAAAAAAAGGTAAGACGGGAAAAATGTAGAGAAATATGCATTTGGACTAAAAGAAATTCTTTTATATATAAAAGGCCAAGAATCAGTTCTTAGAAAATTTTTAAAAGATTGAGGGTACCATGTTCATCATCTATATAAATTTTTAAGTGGTTATACAGAATTCAATGATGATGAACCTATACTTAGAAACTTCTAAGTGATTATAGGTTCTTGGTAAATAGGAGCTTGTAGCTTTCTCAACATTGTCATGGGACTAGCCCTTCACTAAAAAGGTCATCATGATTATTATTTTTTTACAGTACAAGAGAACCCCTCCCTACTGAGAGTGGTGATTACATGATATTTCTATTTGTACTAGGGAGACCAATCATGTTTACCTCTTTGAGATTGATGCATATAGTACTGAGAATATTACTTCTATCCTTTTTCTAGGAGATGTTTTGAGGGGTCTTCAGTTATTATCTAGAGAGAATAAATAGTCATTTTGAATAGATCATTCATATTTAAGAAACTTATATTTTTATTAAGGATTATATATCATGAGATGATCTGAGTGATAGGTATAAGAGATGTTCTTAGGAGGAAACATGTCTTGGAGGTGGCATTAAGATTGCTTCGAATGCCCTGATTACTTTACTTGGAAGATCATTTACGTTAGTTGTCCTTGTAAAAATGAGGAGGTCCATGTCATAGCAATCTGACCTCTTCAACCCTTATGTGATTTTTCATGAATTGCTTCACTATGAACAAGCTTCTATTTGGTAAGACATAAAGTTTCCTCTAAAAAGCATGTTTCCTTACTCCTCTATCAAGGCTTCTAAGGCTACTAACTTAATCAACTCTTGCACCTTAAACATTTTCTCGTTGAATCTCCTCAAATATACCCGTGTGGTCTCGTCCTCTTATTAGATAACACTAAAAAGCTTTGTAGAGTTTTTCTTGGCGGTTATGTTTGTGTTAAATCATGTCATTAGCTTGATGCAGAGGCTACTGAACCCTTCAATAAAATTTGGCTCTATGTTGTTATACCAAGCACATATAGATCATCTGAAGGTTATAGAGAATATCTTGCACATTGAGTCACCATCTTGGATGATCAATTCCAAGCTACTATATATATTTTGCATATGTTCCCTCGGATTAGCCAAGTCATCATAGTTGTCCAAACTCATTTTCATAGAGAAGTATTCCTCTGTGAGTCGAGTGTTCAATATGTGTTTGGATTAGGGAGAAATCCTCTACTAATGGGGGGCTATAAACATTCCCCTGGGTATGCGCATCCATAAATTGTCTTCTAGTACTTTGTCTTTTGGGCTTTGGGGAGCCTAGAGAGCTTGGCATTGAATGACAGTTATAGTGACCGGTGTCTATCCTATAGTAACTAGGGGGAGTATATTCGTAGTATTTATTATGTGCATGTGTATGATAATGTCGTAAGTGATCCCTTAAGGAACTTTCATGAATGTCATTCTGTCTATTCTCCTTTAGGTAGTGTAATCATCTACGAGCTTCTGGTGTAGTTGGTGGTCCTAACGTTAAGGCATTATGTGTTGTTGTAGGTGTTAAGACTTGCTAGGGTGACAAGGTCTAATTTTGCCCTCGGATTGTCAACACAACTTGGGTGAGGAGTTGCACTTGACTAGTGAGTTATTGAAGCTCTTGCTGGGTAGGAATGCCCACGACAATAAGTTGATTTGCCCCATGTCCTAGCCTAGATGGACATTGGTTGTGTGTTGTGAAATTCCCTATGAATACTAAAAGCAAGTTTTAAAAAGAAACCGATGGCCTTTTTTTTTATCAATCTTTCCATAGATTGCACCACTGATGATGTCCTAAAAAAATCCAAGTAGCTTAGGAATAGAGCTTATGGGTTAGATAATCGGTTAATCAATTTGTCATAGCAATCATATCCATTCTCTTTAGCCAAAATGATTGGTGTTTGGTAGGCCAAAGTAACTTATGACTAGTACCTGCAAAAAGTCACCTTTGGTGGAGGTGAGGACTCTCAGATACTTAAATAAGTATCTTTTTAGAGATAGAAAATATATATGCAAGAGAGAATGAAGATTGTGAACCTTTGTTTTGTAGGTATCATGGTGTATTTATAGCCCACGAGTCTTATCTTTTTGTGAAGATAGGGGTTTAAAGTGTAATTTTACCTTGATAACATTTAATGAGTGATAAATATCCCTTACATCTGTATTAATATTTGATGGAAATTTAGTGGGTCCCTACAGGACTTTTTATACCTAAAAGATATAGAAAGATTAGGGTTGAAGATGTTAAATGTAGTTGAACCCATAGAAGCTGAGCTTTTCCTCTAAGTTAGACCCAAGGGAGATGGGTCTTTCTCTTGATGAGCCTAAAGGAGGCTGGGTCCATCCTTTGAGTGAGTCCAAAGGAAGAGGGTCATCCTCTTGGGTGTGCCCATGGAGAATTGCTTGGTGATTCCCTTAGGAGTGATGAAAGAGGAAGGTCATTCTCTTAGACGTGTCCAGAAAGGATGCTTATTTTTTTAGGCATGCTAGGAGATGATGCTTATTTCCTTGAGTGTGTCTGAGGCTTGACACACTGCCACGCTCAATCGTGGCTTCATTGAAGCATGTTTATGTTCTAGAAAATTTATACCCATAAATCTTTCTTGATCTAATATTTTTTTAGCAAAGATATACTGATAAAAACTTGATTCATCAGGTGCTCTAGCTTTCATAGCCATGCCATAACATATCTGGTCCTTTTTTATAACAGAAATCAACTAAACACACAAGTATATACTTGTGATGTCGATGCTAGAATTTTGATTCGACTGTTCTTGCTTTCAGCTTAAGTAACTATATATAATAACAAACCGATGTGAAACAAAAGGGGAGACGACAACAAGTAATGGTTGTGCGACCAGTCAATTCCATAAGAATATGGGGATGGTTGTTGTGCAAAACTTCTTGATTCGTAGAACTCTATAGTGTGTTACCGCATCCATATGGGATGCAGGAAACATCAGAAGGTCTCTGTGTCTCCCAAATCGGATACCTTATGACCTGTGTGAACCAATGAAATTACTCAAACTATTTGAGACAAAAAAGGGACTAACAGGGAAACGGTTTCTATCAGCGTTCCGTATGAGGATATAATGATGAGTATTAAGTGATGCTTTAACAAGGCCTTGCAGGCTCTTCATAAAACAGCTAAAGGACTAGGATGGGGCAAAAATTCTTGGGAGTCTGTTTAATCTAACAAAACAGATGTTGGGATCTTATGTTTATAACTTTGCTAACTTCTTTTTATGCTCTAGAACAATCAAATTCAGAATTGCAGCTCCCTTTCATGCATAGGCATTACATTCTCATACTGCTTATATCAAGAAAATCTTCAAATGCCACATTTTGTGGCCTATTTTGTAGTTGTTGGTGACTTTCAAGATCTTTCAAATGCGTTATCCTGTTTTACTAGGTGAAACAATACTGGTTTCCAAGATTATCAAGCAGATAGCTATAATCTGGTAAGAGCATAAATTTCTTGAAGAAACTCTATGTATTGGCACTCCTCATACCATATCTAGCTAGACAGCAACCAATTAAAATAGCAAAATTCGCCTTACAGCGCAAGTTGCTTGAAACATCAATTTTAGATTTCTGTTAATTTTGCTGCCTGAAACTGAATCTTCTTATTCTCTAATATATTTAGTGAATTTTTCATCTATGATTTGTCCAGGTTGCATCATATTATGGTTGGCCTGTCTCTACCACTCACTGTATAATAGGATCAATGGTTGGATTTGGTCTTGTCTATGGGGGACGTGGTGCTGTCTTCTGGAGTTCTCTGGCAAGGGTGACTTCATCGTGGGTGATCTCACCATTAATGGGAGCAATGGTGTCGTTTCTCGTGTACAAATTCATCCGCAGGGTATGTTCTTGCACTTGCTGATTTGAACCAGTGAAGCTCGGTACTTGTATCAAATATTGTCTGCCTTGACTTGTAATATGCTATACAAAAGATCTGTTGCATTCAACCAAACGAGAAATTTTTTCCCGAATATCTTAGCATCCGGATCATTGGCATTTATGTATTCCAAAATTCTAACCGTCTTTAACTTTTGTAGTTTGTATACAGCGCTCCAAATCCAGGACAAGCTGCGGCTGCAGCCGCACCAATTGCTGTCTTTTTGGGTGTAACTGGAATCTCTTTCGCAGCCTTTCCTCTAAGCGAGATCTTTCCTTTGGCTCTAGCACAGGCTTTAGCCTGTGGGACCGCTGGTGCTTTCCTAGTTGACAGAATTATCCGGAAAAAGCTTGGCCATCTCCTGGTGAAAGCTAGTTCGACACAACCCGAGCCAAAAGAGAACGCTATACACAGCAAAAATATCGGGTTTCTCTCTGATTTCGCAGGACCAAAGGGTACCCAGTTGGAAATAGTTTATGGAGTTTTCGGATACATGCAGATCCTCTCAGCCTGCTTCATGTCATTTGCACACGGCGGAAATGATGTTTCCAATGCAATAGGTCCTTTGGCTGCTGCATTATCTATTCTGCATGGGGGTGCCAGTGGAACAGATATTGTTATTCCAATAGATGTTCTAGCATGGGGAGGATTTGGTATAGTTGCAGGGCTAATGATGTGGGGATACAGAGTGATAGCAACAATTGGGAAGAAGATAACCGAACTTACGCCTACTAGAGGATTTGCGGCTGAGTTTGCTGCGGCTTCTGTGGTTCTAGTTGCATCGAAGCTGGGACTGCCCGTCTCTGCAACGCATACTTTGGTGGGTGCAGTAATGGGAGTAGGTTTTGCAAGGGGACTGAACAGCGTTAGAGCGGAAACCGTGAGAGAGATTGTGGTTTCATGGGCTGTGACAATTCCAGCAGGTGCTATCTTTGCAGTTTTCTACACATGGATCTTGACCAAGCTGCTGTCTTACATATTGTGAGTATAAATTTACAAGATCAAAATGAAAAAGGCTTGATGTATGTGATTAATCAAAATCACTCATCTCTTAAAAGAATTCGTGGTATTAGGCCGTCTTTTTGAGCTGTGATTTCCTTTTAGCATCAGTAGCAATTTCTAATGAAACTGGGAAAACAAAATGATTTTTTTTTGGACTTGATAGTGGTATTTAATGATATTGATATGAGAACCCAAATACTGGTGCCGGTTCTCTGTACCACTCAGTGGGTCAAACACCCGGGTCAAGTTAATCCAATTTATCTTAATTTTTTATTTTATCTTTTAAGAGAAGCTCAAAACCAAGTTATTTTGGTAAAAAAACGAGTTTTTCCATGCGAGGCCCTGGGGTAAGTCAATGTGTGGACCCGTCATGCACCCCATAATCATAAGCAATGTCATTTCTCTATTTCTAATTTCGGAGAGGACAGTACTTTTTCTACTCGGCCTTCAGGTTCTGTTCTTGTTGATGGTCCACTAAGTTTAGCCATGACTAGTGCACTGCTGCAGTTCTAAGAACACTATGAAAGATTATATTTACATCAGCATGTGAATCAAGGTCCAGGAAGCATAGCAGGATTCTCTCTTGAAACAAATGACAAAATTAATGGCTATACTCACAGCCAGAATACAAAGTTCTTGATGCTTGATTCAACCACGGTAAATATTGAACATTCTGCAAGTTTTAGAAAATGGAAGAAACAGTTCCAGTAAACTCCACAAACATAAGAAGGATCCTCCAGCTCATGAGTGGAATAATAAGCACCTATGCATATTTCTATAAAAACTCGGTTATTGTGGTAAAGTTTCTGTAGCAGACATGTCACAAAACCAACAAACAATGAGAAATGCTTCAAAATTCTAATGAAAAGAAGGGAGGAAAAAGAACTGCTTAGAAGGACCAGTCCACATACCAGAATACATGTTGTACTCACATCTGGTTGATAACCAAATCATGGAGAAACTTCTTGTACGGAAGTCAAGCTGGGTTCCCACGCTGATACACGAAAAGATCTTGCCTTAGGAAGTGGGGGTACAAAAGGCTTCTTTGCTTTGACAGTCCTCTTCACTTTATATCTTGGCCGCCTATCCTTGGAAGCATAGAATTCTTTCGCAGAACCTACAGATTCCTCGGAAATGTCTCCGCTCTCATCCCAAGTGATATTCGCATCAATTATCTCATCTTTACCTTCTGCAAATCCTTTCACTTTTACCCTTCCCGTGTGTTTAAGAGTCAATTTCCGAGCAGTTGTGGATGGAATTAAAAGATATTTGTGACCTGGCAATAAATTTTCATCTGGCCATAACAGAGACTCCTGGGGATTTTTGAAAACTCCTGGACGAGCAACGCACATTCCAGGATATTTTTCCATTAAGTGGGATGCAGGAAGGGCATATTGATACAGCTCCTCTCTTCCACCAGGATGAACTATCCTGACTGAAATATCTCTTGACTGTATGCATAAGCCCAATGATATAGGAGCTCCTTCCAGTTCTCTTTTCCTTCTGGACTCTCTCTGTGTACTTCCACTAAGGCCTAACAAATGAACACAGCCCTTCAGCATAGCCGGCAATCAAAAGCTGTAAGATCCCAATATTTCATCTCACCATAATGACAAGAATGTGGGGAGCATTGTTCCAATGTGCACTATTTCCATATTATTATATATTGCCAAGGCTTTCATGGCCGGCCATATCTAACTAGTGTTTTGTCCACAGAAAGCCAATGATGAAACCAAGGCTATCAAGAGATTCTTTGGCATAGGGGAAGGGAATAAGTTTCGTTCCTTTCTTCCACGTGAAAATCAAAGTTAGCCTAGGACAGCGGATAAGAAACACCAACCCAAGAATAACTAGTTATCAAAAATATCGCATCAATTTGAAACTGCACTAGCTCTGCAGGCACATCCTTCTGCTAATATCATACTCCCATAAACCTGATACAACCTGTCGTTCCAACTTCTTCACTCTCCCACTAATCCAATTGTTATGAAGAACAAGACAGCCCCTTTTCATACAGGCTTTTTTCACATTTTTCTTCTGCCATAGGTTTAAGTATGCACCATTAGGGAAGAGGTTTCTATCCAAGAAATGAATGGTTAGATTTGTTTCGGGTTCCACACATCTGTTATCACTGATACGGTAGGATCCCCCTTCACCACACAATGTGTCGTAGAAGCTTGGCTGTTCAGACAGGTTTGATCTTGCTGCATGCTTTACCACCTTCTCCATAGCAGCTACAGATGAAGCATCAGAACGAGCAAAGTAAAAACCAGAGTTCAAGCGCCTCGGTAAGTTTACAGGTCCTACAGATAGAACAGCAGAACAAATAGGTTACAATTGAACTTCTAAGACTATAATAGAGATAAACAAAGTTATAATAGAGTCATCAAACACTGATCAGTATCAGTCCCCCAGAGTAACAGTAATCTAAACTCCCTTTCCCCCCTCTAATTTGTACTTTTACAAAACATAAGATAGGGTCATTTGAAAAAAGTCAATAAAGTCACATGCACCAGATTTCAACTGGATATTTCAACTAGATATTCTAGATATACTAGTTTCCTTCTGATCCCCTTGGACCAGTGTGCACTAAGCCAATGAGAAGAAATTAGTTATTTAAGTGCTAAATTTTTGAGAGAATTCACCTGTGTAATTGTACTCATCGGACTGTGCCACAAGAACACCAGGACCAAAAGAATAAAGCAATGGCAACGGATTCCCAAACCAATAAACATCGACATCACTTAGAAGTACGTTGTACCCAAGTTTCAATATCTTCCAAACCATTCTGGACTTCACTTTGGTGACTCTCTGAAAGCATGCTGTTCCAAAGTGGCAATCGTTAAAGCTTATGTTTCTCGGCGCTGATGGATCATGGAAAACAGGGAGGCCCTAGCAGAGAATAGAAAATTTCAATTAACACACACAAATAGACAACAGCTTGGGTGGAGGGAGATCACCAACTAAATCCAGATAGAACTTTTGGGGCAATCTTCCAAAAGCATGATAGAATACAAATGTGAAAATTTACTGGCTTAAACCATTTGGTGCAACTAAACAATAAGAATTGCGCTCAGGCCATAATAAACATTAGAATTCCTCTGGGCACTCAAAACCATAAATAGAGAACGGTCCAAGCAAAGTCCATTCCCCAGATGTTCAAGGTCATCCTAAAATGTCAATTTCTGGCAATGGAGAAAAAGAGCAAATGTAACTATTACAGTCCCTTCTCTAAACCAATATGCTGCCAGTAGCCCAAAATTTGTCTACCAGAATCACATATAATCTCTTTATGAGCATGCCCCTGTCCACGTGCTTGTAATTGCACAGCAGGGAAACTGACCCCCATTTTAATTGAATTGGAACAAGAAACTAAAACTCAAGAGAAACAGAAAGCAATAAAGCAGTACCTGTAAGACAGAGAATTGATATGTTTCCTGATCAAGAGCACAAATGATGAAATTTGTGACCTGGAGTTGGTGTAATCTGCACACCCAACTCATTAGCATGTCCTTGTAACTATATCCAGCAACAGCAAGCACAATTGTTTTGTTCTCGTCTGCAGTTATTGAAAGGAGTGACACTAAAGAAAATGGAAAATCTAATGATTCCGATATCTTTAACTTGTCTCTCATAGAACAATTTAATGTTCTGTTTTGTGATTTAACATTTTCAGCAGAAACCATCCTTTTCCTCTGGGTACAGGATCTCAAAACCCTTCTAGTCCATCCACTTCCTGTCTGGCACACAGATGGATAAACGCTGTCTTCTGTTATGTCAGCAAAAAGATATTGCCCCTCACAATTCAAAAGATTTACTAGGCCAGAATAATTAATTTCTCGGAAAAACATCGAGCCATATAGTGCACCCAGATGGGAATTGCCACCTTCCTCCCAGCTTCTGTTTTCAATCTCTAAAACACTGGATCCTCTGACTGACATTTCAGACCAATGTTCAAGATAATTAAGAGAGAGACATGAGATGGTCCAACTCGCATCAAAGACAAGCCTCAATTCAGATGACACAGCTTCATTGACGACCCAGTGGTTGTGAATCCCCTTGCCATACAAGAAAGGAGGAAGTACTCCATTATGTAAAGGTAGATTTCTGTTGTTCCATGCCATAAGCATTCTGTCCTCACAATGATTCCATTCCCAATGATGACCAAGTATCTCCTGCAACTGTTGGAATCAAGAACGGTGTCAATGTTGTAGTCCCAAATAGGCGGTCAACTTTCAGTCTGGGGTAGGAATCCTTCATACCTCCTGGCGTCTTACCCTTTGTCCATCCTCTCTGAGCCAATGTTCCCCAGCATCATCCAAGTGGAACGGGAAGTAGGAAACATTTCGTAACGAAGCCACAAGAAGCCAGTCACGGTCAAGTTTGTAAGCATAATTTAAGGTGGAAATGAGGTCAGGCAGAAGAACTGTTTGTGGATCAACAAAAACAGCTATGTCTGTTGTGAATAACCGTGATTTCTCTAGCATGGAATGAAAGAATGGGGTACCAAGAAACCTAGAAAACACCCGAATAAGAAGAGAATAAGCCTGATGGAATGGCATATTCCTCGTAATAAAACTGGGCAAGAAACAAGATAACAAACTTGTTGACCGACCTAAGATAACCATTAACCAATCCAGAGCAGAGCCATCTAAAGCATAGCTTTGCAGAGACGAGAAAATAATCAAATTAAAAACCGAAATAAATGCTTACGTGAAATCAATAGTGGAGTCAACCAAAACCCGGGAACCAAAAGCTGAGGCAAAAGAAGGGTGTTGAGTAAACAAAACGACAATGATTTGAGGGGACAAAGCAAGCCATGATCGAATAGCAAGACTCTGCTTGGAGTCAGCTGAAGCTGCAAAAGGGTCAGTAGGCGCTGAAAATATAGTAATTGTCGGAGGGCTTAAACCTTTGTGGTTGAAATTCTGGGGTCTTGTCAGCTTAAAAGAAGGTAGCCTCTGTGTGGCATACAAGGAAAGACCAATCAACAAGAACCCATATAGCCAGACCCACCACAGTCCCATCTGCATTCCCTGTTATTCAAAAACATAACAAGTTTCAGAGCACGTAGAAAGAGAGAGATGGTGTTGCTGAGGATTAAAGTAAAGAGATGAAATGAGAAACCTTCATTGTTGATATTGCTCTCCTTCTTCCGTGTTTTGAAAAGAGACAGCGGGTTTTAACCGAAAAGAGAGTGAAACTTTAACTGAGAAGGGAGGAGGGAAGAAAGAAAGATAGGAATGGAAGAGTACCAAACAAACCGAACCCACAAGGGCCATTGACAGCGCCGCCACCAAGACGGGGAAGCGCATGAGAAGGCATGTGAGGTTAGGCGTGGTTACACAGCCACACGTCACCTTCCATTACTTTTTCAATATTCAAAACTTTGGATTGGGGGATATCCAGCCTCCTTCCATGTTCCTTCCATCCACTCCAAACAACCATGCTTTGAAAATTACCAAACCAAACGATTTCATTTCTTTCTCTTATTAAAATCCCGGAGAATAATTACATAAACAAATTGTGGTATAATTTATTATTATTATTATATACGATTTCCTTCTGTTTTCAACTTTTAAAAACAAAAGATGCAATTATTCATTTGTTTTGGTTTTTGTTTTTCAAATGAATAATATCCCTCATGATGTGGATCCCAGGACAGGGTTGATAATAGATTAATTCATGGATTAATTCAATGATCCATCCAACATGGATTTACTCAACGATTCATCTACTTGGGATCTAGATTAGCTTAATGAAATAAGAGTATCTTAAGCTAAAAATTACTTGATTAATGGTTTAAAATCCTTATTTAATAAAAAAAACTTTAAAAATAAATAAGATATATTTGTCAATTATATTTTATAAAATAAAAATTATCCTTACTTTAAAAAAAAATTATTAAGTACAAAATAAAAATTATCTAACACTCAACTTGTCAAACATACAAAAAAAATAAAAAATATTTCTTAAATATTTTAAAAAAATTCAATTATAGTTTTACTCGAGACTCTCGTTAACTTTAAACTGGTTTTACAGAATCTAGGGTAAGTTAGTGAAAAAAAATAGGTTTTTTTTTTAAAAAAAAACACATCACTTTAAGCTTAAAAAAATAATTCTACTTAGTTTCAAGAGTTTTTTTTTTTAAGAAAATAAAATATGTTAATATATGTTTGTATTAAATGTCAAAATTATAAATAACTTAAAGTTAACTTTGAGAAGAATGTATAATTTGTGTTATATTAATATTTATATTTTGAATTAAATATAAATTGAGTTTCAGATTTAATAATATCTATATCCTATTAAACAATACTTAAAAGTGTATTTTTATTAAGGTTTTATATTAACATATTATACTTAAAATATCATTAAATTCTCTAATTTAAGCATATTTTATAATAACAAGTTTGATAATATAAGATATCTTTAATTTATGGTAAATGCTCATTTTAAATCAGGTATATCTCATAATTCAAAAGATTGATTGATGTGTATAACTATTGAAATTGAGAAGATAAAAAGAGGGATAAGTTTAGAGAAAAGATATTGGTCCAATTCAAATTGGAACACTATTCGGTTATTAGATCATAATTGGAGTTGTAGACCTTGCATTTAGGTTTGATTTATCTGAATTGTCTCTATTCATTTTAAAATATAATCTACTGCGACTACTGTATATAAAAAAACCAAATGATAGAGGAAATGGACCCATGAAATCTATACCCCAACAATCAAATATTTTAATAACAAGAATAGGATTCAAAGGCATCATATGACATTTTAAAATAGATCCTATCTTTTAACAATTTTCACAAGTTTTGCAGAATGCACGTGTGTTCTTGAACATGATGGGCCAATAAAATCAACATTGTAAGATTTTTACAGTTGTCGTTTTTTACGAGAAATGACCTCGATATGCCTCAAAATAACAAAATTTAATGATACTATTACATCATTGTTAGAAATGCATCCTCAAAATACTTGATCAGGATAATATTTGAATAAGTAAGGGTTATCCCAAGAAAAGTTCTTCACTTCGTTCAAAAACTTTCTTTTATCTTGAGTACTCCAATGAGCTGGAAAATTTTCTATTGCAAGAAAATTGACAATGTTAGCAAACTAAGGCATTGTAATAATAGAAAATAAATATTCATCAAAAAAGTAATCATTGATTGATGTGATGTCAGATATGAAATCTATTGTCAATCTTGACAAATAATCAGCGATAACATTTTCGATGCCTTTCTTGTCTTTGATTTCTTCCTGAAAATAAATCATTTGTTAATCTTTAGATTCATTGAACTTAGTTTCACTAGAAGTAGTTTCAACATGATCGTAAACTAATTTTTCAATAAAGTCTACTTCCTGTAAATTATTATCATCTCCAAGTTGCTTATAAATGTTAAAAATATTCATTTCCAATATCATGTTTCTAAAAGATAACTTCATCAGTCCATTCCTACAATTAATCAATGCATTATAAATTGCAAGAAATGAACATCCTAAAATGACTGAAATTGAATTACATGCTTCAATAGGTTGTGTATCCAAAACAATAAAATCCACATGAAAGATAAATTTATCAACTTATACTAACACATATTTAACTATTCCTTTAGGAACTTTTATAGATATATCAGCAAGTAACAGAGTTACAGAAGTTGGTTTTAACTCATCTAGATTGAGAATTTAAAAAACTGAATATGGAAGTAAATTCACATTAGCTTCGAGATCAAATAAAACCTTTTTAATTTTATATTCTCCAATAAAGCATGAAATTATAGGATAACTAGGGTCTTTATATTTCAAAGCATTATTATTTTGAAGAATGACACTTATTTATTCAGCTAAAAAGGCTTTTTTTTTTTTCTAGATTCAGTTCTCTTCACAATGCACAAGTCTTTTAAAAATTTAGCATAAAAGGTATATATTTAATAGCATCCAACAAAGGTATATTGATCCTTACCTATTTAAAATTTTTAAAGATTTCAGAGTTGTGATTAACTTTTCTTTATTTGGTAATGATATGAGGAAATAGAAGTGCTGGTGGGGAATCAGTCTTTTTTTTGCAATGTTCAAGTTCAACCTTTTTCTTACCTTCAAAGATTGACTCGTCATCTTTTTCACAAAGTTCAAGAATAGGTTTTTCAATAATCTTACCATTACGGAGAGTAATGATTGATTTGACTTCATCCATGTATTGGCTTTTGGAGTTACCGCACTTGAATTGTATTGCCTTTTAAGATTTTAATGTGGTTGAGATGAAAACTTATCTTTTTCCTAAAAACTAAGAGCATATATAAATTTTGCAAGAGTATTTTTCAAATCTGTCATAGTTTGAGCATTTTGAGTGTAATTGTCTCTTGCTTTTTAATCAATGCATGCAATGCTTTCTCAAGATTTCTTCTAGGATTGGAACATAAGGAGGTGCATATCTATGAGAATTTTAAAAATTATGGTGTGCTTGAAATGGTAGTTGTGAAGTTTGTGCATTATTATTACTATTCTTCAAACTGAAATTTAGATGATTTCTCCAACCAGGGTTTTTACGTTTGTGAGTATGGATTATGATTTGGGATTTGGAAACTGTTTAAAGCATTGACTTATTCATTGAGACATTCCTTGAAAGAAGGCAAAGTTCGACAGTCATTAGTTGAGTGTTCATTTTTTTAAATTTATTGAACAAATTGTAATTGATCACTCCTTTTCAATTCTAGTGCTTCAACTTTTCTAGCTAAAGATGTAAAGTTAGCTTGGAGGTCATGATCTTCCCTAAGGTTGTATATGTCTTCATTAGATGTTTGAGGCTGAGTTTTACCCGGTGCCTCACAAGTGCCTATAATGTTCTAATTTTGAGCATTTTCAGCTAACAAGTCTATGTACTCCATTGTTTCATCAGAGTCTTTATCTTCAAAAGTTCTATTGCACATCAATTTTACTATTTACCTATTTTTAGGTGTTAACCCTTCATAAAATTATGAAACCAATCTCCGTATTTCAAAACCATGATGAAGACATATGTTAATTAAGTCTTTTTACCTATCCTAACACTGGTAAAATATTTCTCTTGATTTTTTTTAAAGAAAGTGGTGATTTGTCTTTTGAAAGAGTTTGTTCTATGAGAAGAAAAAAACTTCTTCAAAAACTGTTGTTATATTTCATCCCAAGCACGAATGGATTTTGACCTAAGATTTTACAGTCATGTTTTAGCTTTGTCTTTTAAAGAGAAAGGAAAAGGCTTTAGTTTGATGGTATTCATGTTACAATTTGAGTCATTATAAGTGTTACAAACTTCTTCAAATTCTCTCAAATGCACTTATGGATTTTCTAAATCTAAGTCATGAAAAGTAGGTAAAAGTTGAATAATACTTGGTTTAAAATTGAAGTGAGATGCATCGAGAAGAAAAACTATACATGATGGTGCACTTATTTTTGTATGATTCATATGATCTCTAAGTATTCTAATATGATTTTTCTTATTATGAAGTGATTGGTTATCCTTTTTGGCCATGTTTTCTAAAGAGGATGAAGATTTTCTACACAGTCACCACTTAACATATATGACCAAACTCTCATGCAAGTGTAGAAAAAAAAGAAACAAAAATTAGAAAAAAAATAAAATTAAAAAGAAAAATAAAATATATAATTTATACAGTAACTTACCTCTCTAGCAACAATGCTAAAAACTTGACATGAACAAATGATTGATATATTCTCTTAAGTAAAGAAGTGTCAAAGTAATAAATAACCCGGCAAAACCAGGATCGATCTACAGGGAGGTTAACTATATAAATCATAGATAATAAAATAAACAGAGTTAAAGAGAATTTTGAGACGTGATATTAATGTAAAGATTAAATAATGATAAAACAATTATCAAGGTTAGAGAATCCACTAACGGTATTTCGAATAAGTATAGTTCAAACTCTTTTTATTACTCAACTGAAAACCACACACAAATAAGGTTCCAATAGGATGATTTATCATTAATGGCTCATTATAAATTATTAACATGATCATATTAATTATCTTATTTGAGTAACGTCAATACTTGTAAATATTATCTAGTATTAATGGTGCTAACTTATGTCAACAACAAATCAAGTTCATTTCATAGCATATGTGTCGGTTATCCATATAGTAATAAACTATGAAAGTATCAAGTATTTGTTGTACCAAAAGTTGTACAACACAAATCTAGATTAATCATTTAACAAGCAAGGTATTAAGAATGAGTAAGATAACAATTATAAAACATGTCAATAGCAAACTTTCTTGAATATAAACATTAAAGTTCATGTTCAGTTTATACTATATTTATTCTAGCATCATTAGTGTAACATTTTCACCTTAACAAAATAAACTTAGTTAAACATAATGAAAATGAGAAATATAAATAAACAAGATAGGAACATAGTTATGATATAAATTAACTAAGTATAGTAAAGAAAATAATAAGTATAAATAAGAAATTAACGAGAATATAACATGAAATAAAACTTGAACATTACAAAAATATAAAGAAAGAAAGCAAGAGCAAGATCTTGATCTGAAAATCAAGATGCCTATATGTATGGCAAATATCTGCTTTTATAGGTTAAAATTCGGAATTATTGGTTTAATGACTAATTATTGAGTTGATGGTCAACTCTTGATTTGGTGGCTAGCTATTGACTTGATAGCTGAATAAAACGTCATTGTTAACATCAATATTTGAGCATATAGTTTTCATGAAAGTTATGGGCATTTGTCTCAGTTTTCCAACAAAAAACAATGAGCTCATTTAGACTTTTATAACTCGAGATATGAACTGAACATCGAATAATATATGTGCTACAGGACAAATTCAGATTTCTCTTTTATTGATAAGATCTGAACTTGAAAATGATAGCTTTGAATCTTGGACTCTTCATGCCTATGTTTTATCTTTCCATCAAGATAAATCAAATCTAAATTCAAGGTCTACAGCTCCAGTTATGACCTAATAACCAAATGGTGTTCTAGTTTGAATTGAATCAACATCTCTTTTCTAAACTCAGCCCTCTCTTTGTCTTCTCAATTTCAATACTTAAACACATCAATCAATTTTTTGAATTGTGAGATATACTAGAATTTAAAATGAGCATTTACCATAAATTAAAGATATCTTATATTATCAGACTTATTATTATAAAACATGCTTAAGTTAGAGAATTTAATGATACTTTAAGTGCAATATAATGATATAAAATCTTAATGAAAATATACTTTTAAGTACTGATTACCTATCCAACCAATAAATTTTTTCAAATATTCATACCTTAACTAAAATAACACACACACACTAGTTGTTCGCACTCCACTGTAGGTCGGATTATTATTTTTCTAAACTTAAAAAAAAATATTAAAGGTATGAAGATTTTTTGGTTGTATCATTAAATCTAATCAAGCTGTTCGATTTTAAAACATGTCAATCTCATTTTAAATTAAATCGCATGAAAGCTGATCCAAAGCGGGTCTTTCAATTTAATAGGTCCAAAGACAAATTGGATGACTAGTAAAAATATAGCATAGCTTTTAAAAAAAATTTAAGATAATTTTTTTAATATAGAAACGATGATAGATTATATCGATCTCGGTCATCCTACAACATGGATCATAGACTTCAATGTGTTTAATAACATTGTTATTTTTGTAAATTATTTTTATTTTATTTTTTGATAAAAATTAAATGCTTGCAAAATTAAGGACCAACCCTAAAAGATGTTATTGAGATATTGATAACCCTACAAAAAAAAAATAATAAACCATTAATTTCATTTCTTAACCAATCTAATATTGAAAAAGAGTGAAATTAAAAAAACAATTAGAAAAATTAAAGTACCAAAAACTATATAAAAATACATATCAAGTTTAATGGGTAAACCTGTTAAACCCGTAAATCAAATAACTTGAGTTAACACATCAAACCCGCAAACTAGATAATAAATTTTATTAAAATTAATAACTTGTTTTTTTAACTATTGTTTATTTAACTATACAATAACAAAAATAAGTGATTGCAAAATCAAGCATCAAACCAATACCAAGACTTTTTTTTAAGGCTATGATAACCTCATAGAAATCAAAACGAAACAAATTATAAAACTCAATTCTTAATCAGTTCAATATCAAAGGATACAATTGAAAAAAATAAATTAAAAAAAAAAGTTAAACTTGCCGAACTCGTCAACAGGCCTATGAACTTTTTACAATTTAATAACATGTGTTTTTTTTAAAAAAACTATTTTCTTAACTAAAAAAAATAAACAATTACATAATCAAGTTCAATTAGATAAAAAAAAAAGATATTTGGCTAAACCCACGAACTAGGACGACTAGAGTTATCTTATCAAACTTGCAAACCAAGTCATTCACTCCACAAACTTTAATAACCTATTTTTTTTTTCAAAATCATTTTTTATTTAAATAAAATTTTTAAAAAATAAATCATATTGAAATATTTTTTTAATGTCACGATAACCATATAAAAAATAAATTAAAATAAATTATCAACTCTAAATTCTCACACACGCATTATATAAAAACTAAATTTAAAAGAAAAAATTCAATAAACAAAGAAGATAAAAAAAATAAAATAAAATCTTTATTATTATAATTCATATTGTGTGAAAAAATAGTATTTTTCGCACACCCACCCATTTAAGTTGAATTTCATCCTATTCAATTCAATTACCATCTTTTTCATGTTGAATTTCATCCTATTCAATTCAATTACCATCTTTACTTAGTGGTCGAATCAATGATCTAATTTAAAATAAAATTGGAAACATATATACAGAATATTTAAAATATTATCGTGGTTACTTTTTAAAATATTTTTTCATACTAAAATACATTAAAATAATATTTTTTTTATTCTTAAAAAATTATTTTTAATATCAATATATTAAAATAATTCAAAATATATAAAAATATATTAATTTTTAATAAAAAAAAATTTAATTTTAAAAAAACACGATTAAGTCGTGGATGAAGTTCGAGGGCTTCATTTTGTTTGATATGACTTCCATAAACTAAATTTTTTCTTTCAAACGCAATTTAAAAATTATTTTTCATAAATAACTTGTCATTAAAATAAGTTAAGCTAAAAGCATGTTAAAAAAAAATTAACTCATCAACTATTAATTTTTATAAAGATAATAAAAATCAAAATTAACAAGTAAAAATTAAATATTTCAATTTTGATTAAATCAAAATCGACTTAATTTTACGAGTTATACTTGTAAATGTCCAATGAATAAAAAAAGAAATGATAATTTGAATCCAAATGGAACCTTAGATGATCTCAAAATTCACATACAGGGGGAGGGCTTCAGTGAATACTTTGCTGGCTATCTTGTGGATGGATAATAATGAGCAAAAATACTTCAACTTGATCTTCCCCACTCATTCGAAGAACTACCAGTCATTTCAAAGTTTTACCATCAGATTTCCCCAACTCTCACTCATTACACCCTGTGAGAATTGCTTCACTCAAAGTTGATTGTAATTAAACTATTATCTAAGCTGAAAAACTCCTGGATCAAACATAAATGAAATGCACAGAGGTTGTCTTCATGTTCAGTGATAAAAGCATTAAAACTTGAAATGTTGCACAACAAAATTTCCCACAGCAAGCTATCGGAATATAACAAGAAACAATTTTAGAACAGACAGGACCTCCATTGAGCACCCATCAAAGCCATTACCAGTTAAACTCCCTAAGCATGCCGGGACCGACGTATCAGAAACATTAATCCCTGACTGCCAAGGAATTTAAGCCAGATCCCGAATTCAGATAAGACTCATTAGATCTTCCCAAACCTTCAAAGAGAATTGCCTTGCATTTCAGAGCCTGAATCATCCCAAGTAATCCTTCGCTAAGATCATTTGTGTCGCCTGACAGGTGATTGGGATCTTGATCTCCTTCTCCTGCAAGAAATTAGCACAGCTACTGAACCAGGTAATATTGCAATTCAAAAACCAGAAACTAGATTCTTTCACCTTTGCAGCAAATGGTCGGGCATGTCTCAGAAACACTAACACAATCTTAATCTTGAATTGCATGGAAACATACCTTGTGGTCTCAAGAGAAGAGTAGGGAGAATGTCTGCGCTGAGAATGCTTGCTATGAGGTGACCGCGATACTTGTCTAGAAATGAAAACACCCATCATACTTATTTCGTGAGTTGAAAACACACAACTGAACAGAGAAATGCTTAGCCTCGTCCAGAATCAAACTTGACAAGTATTTTGATTTCCGTAAACACTTTTGCTACTATTACCTTAACAAAGATGCATAAACTACCAAACACCATCAAGCTTTAACCAAAAAAGACAACGTATATGACCACAGCCCCTCATAAGAAACGCAGATCCATACATAGTATTATTTTTTTTTATCCAAACAAATTAATTTTTGAGACCCCAGTCACCTCCCAACCCCCACCCCAGGGTTTCCTTCAAGAAACCATTACATCCACATTCTTGAATTCAGCCCAACTACAAGAGAAATATCCATATATAAACACCCAATGTTATTGAGGCAACATGTCTCTAATTTATTTTTTCAATTGAAAACGTAGAACTATTCATTTCAATCTTCTACAAGAACATAAAATTATAATTATAATTTTACTTTTTTCTAACTAAAAAAAATAAAGTGGCCACTTATTATAGGATTGGAGTGCTAAACCCAAAACATGGAACAAAGTGATGCTGCCATGTGCTAGACAGAGGCTGCAAAACTACAACCAGGTCAAGACACCCATTGCTCAGGATTTTTATAAGCTATAGAGATGAGATAGCAAAAAAAGAACTATATTCAGGGGGGGGGGGGGGGGGGGGGGACCAGATGAATGATTGATTACATACAATGAACATGTTCGCTCAAGACAGGAAATGTAATATGCAAAGATGAAATCATATAATGTGTCAAACATGACAGCGAGCCAACAGTGAGATTGAAACTCATAGACATTAAAAATTGAGGACAAAAAAAGTGCCTATAATCTTGCCCCGTAGCTCTTTATCTCTGGATCATTGCACCGAATTTTGGTTCCATGTGCTATCGATAAGTCAAGACATATCTACTTGATAATGGAATATGCACCATAAGAATTTATCTGAAACATGGAAGTGTACTTGATAATGACACGGGCACAAGTATTTTTCTCACAGATGTCCACCAACAACTAAAAGTATAAAGATGGTAAGATTGCAGCTGCTTTCCACCCCACAACTCTTATTTTTCTTTCCTTTTTTCTGTTGATAAAACAACTCCTAATTCTTCTCAAAAAATGCAAGCAATTTCAACTGATTTGCTCGCTTCCATTAAAAGAGTGAGCTGGCTAGGTTACTTTATCACAAGGAAAGCCGACTTGAAAAATATCACAAAAAACTACATTCAATAATTGTCCATGAGAAAAATCATTACCAAAAACCATACTACATTTGAATTACTGACAAGAAAAGATCAAAGAATCCTCTAAGCATTTATACAAGGAAAAACCTGGGTCCAAACAAGAATACTAGAATTAATTTAAACTGTTATTTACTCGTTCCATGTTCGTTAAATGAAGATGGACACATTATAGTTTCACAATAGTACCACAGAATAATTTGAATATTAAAACGGGTAGAGAGAAGTATAAACATAAGAGATATGATAAGAAAAATGAAATCCTGATATATGAGTACCTTCTTCTAGATCTGACAGGTGATGGTGAAGAACGTCGTTTCCTGGAATGTTTCCTGCAGTACACAACAGAATATAAGCATCCACACAGCAAATCCAGAAAAAAAGGGACAGGCAGAATCTCAGAGGTGAACCTCTTAGAATCATCTGATGCTTCATCACTTGAATCATTGTCCTTGCTGTTTCTACCCCTACTGCTGATTGAAGAGGACCGTGTTCTCTTGCGCTTGCTTGAGTCACTGGTAGGTTTATGTCTTGCTCTATCTTCCTCCTTTTCCTTTGAGCGATCTCTCTTTCTGGTGGCATCTTCTTTGACACTAGATCTGTGCAGTTTTTCTGCATCTTTCCTGTCCTCCTTGACTTCAGGACGAGAAGACCTTCTTCTTGATTCTGGTTCCTTTGCACTCTCTCCTGTCCTGTCTTTTCTTTCTCTCCTTTTCTCTTTTGAACCATTCAGATCACCTGTTTTTTCCTTGCTTGAATGTTTTGCATCATGTCTCCTATGACCATCATTCCCCTTCTCATCTGCCATACTCCCACTACTTCTACTTTCATGTCGACTGTCTTGATCTGGTCTCGCCCTGGTATCCCTGGCCTGAGAATAATCCACCACTGGTTTTTCCACATTGACACTCTCACCAATTCGATCAGATTCAATTTTGGCATTTTCTTCAATTGTAGCTTTGGGCACAGCCTTGTTATTGCTTTCTAGTATTTTTTCACCATTAACACTAATCTCAACATGTCTAACTCCAGAAACAACCTTGGAATGTGCATGCTCACTCAACTCACTAAAAGCACCATTGATTTTATTATCAGAACCAACTGAACTTGTTTTGCTCAGATCACTCTCTATATTTGTAACTCCAGAGTTCTTTCTGAGTTCTACTTGTGAATTGCCATTTTCAGCTGCATCATTCATATCTTCAGCACTCTCTGGAATGGCCAACAGTTGAGGCACAGGATTTTTCTTAGAATTTGATATGCTGGAACTCTCGATTTCATCATCTTCATCAGAGGCATAGTTAACAAGACCCAAAACATTTCCATGAGAGCTGGAACTAGATTTTTCATTGACATCTTCATTCTCAGATTCCTTGGTTCTAACAGGAACTAGAACCTTTGCAGAAGCCTTTGGAGTTGAGATAGCTGGGTGTGACGGTGACAGTACCTTATGATTTGAAGTAACCGGTTGGTGCTCAACTGCAAAGCCGAAAAGGGCCATATAGACAAGATTTTAAAGAGCAGAATAAAGTTAACATAAATATATAGTTAGAGAAAGATGTATAGGAATGGATAAAGACCCGGATGTTATGGCATGATTACCTTCTATTATCAGGTCATCTTCATCAAGAACTTTCGTTGCAATTTCATCAAACAGCTCATCAGTAACCTAATCAAAACATGGAGGTTACAACTACCAGAGAAAGAAGATAATTCAAAAACAAAAGAATTTATGCAGCTGTAACCTTCAAAAGAACTTCAGTTAGGATACGTTTGATTTCCTGGTTAATAGCAGCACTTCTAGCTGCTTCAACATAATCCTGCAAAGAGCCAAAACAGAAAGACAAAGAATACAGGGAAAAGGATGTTCATTGTCCAAAATCAAATGCAGATCATTGCATGAAAAGAAAACTCATTGAAATTATCAAGAAACATATCTAGCAAGGAAAAAAAAATCTTTTATCAAGGGAGAGAAACACCAAAAGTACATTAAACATTGAAAGATTAAGCGATTGAACCTCATCATCATCCTCTTCTTCAGTTGACCTTGGGGAACTAATGCTTTTGCTACCTGCTTGATTACCCTTTTCAAATGATTTATCAACACCTTCTTCATCCATGGATTCTATTTCCTCTCTAGGATGTTCAAGAGAGGACCTCGTCATGACAGAAGCATTCTTAATTATTTCTTCTTTAAGCCAATTAGGCACAGAAGCCTGGAAAATTTTCCACAGCTCAATAAAAATCATTTTAGTTAAATGCAAACCAGTCTAAGAGTGTACTCACCTTTTTGGGGCGTTCAGAAATGTTAGAAACCCCATAAGCATCTGCGAAGCCTCCAGTAGGATGAAGTGCATTTCCAGCACCGAGACCATATGGCACACCAGCAGGTGAAATTGGGGGCTGAAAACTTGTTCCAGGAAAATTTCCAAATGGCGGCGCAGCATGCCCAGAAACAGAAGAAGGCACTATGGTAGGATCCTTCAGAATAAACATAGTAGCTATTAACACATCAGTGTAAGACCTCTAAAATAGAAGAAATATTTGCAATATTCAGAAAGCCAAAAAAACCTGAGGCCCCGGTGGAAGAGCTGGAGGATAAACTACACCAGTTGTAACAGCAGGGGTCCAGGAACTAATTGAAGGCATGGGTGCAGCAGAGCCAATGCCTTTCACAGTTCCTACTGAATCATGATGTGCAGCATAACTTGATTGTGCATGAGGATCATGATCACAATTGAAACCAGGTGCAAACTCCAAAGGCTGATTACTGAGATCAGCTGTGGGATTAGCTGCCTGATTGCTATATGCAAAGGGCTGCTCAGTCAAACTCAAAACTGATCTACCAATAGCAGGCAATGATGGCGGCAGATGATGCTGTCCTTCTTGAGCAGAGGAAATGGGCAAAGGCAATGATCTGTAAAGCTGCTCCTTTGGATCTCCAGTCTCTTCTTTACCTGCCATACAATTGAGTAGTCAAACAGAAGAATAAAAACAAACAGTAATGTATAAACTCTTGGGAGAAATTGAAGTTTAACTTGGCCATCAATAAACTTGCTCCTAAATATTATGTGTACAAAATTCAATTCACTGCATGAATTCTATAGATTTTAATGTAGCTTTAGATATTAAAGATCATGGTGAGAACAGTGGACCTCATTTTCCCAAGTACTTGTAACTCCAATAGGAGACGATGGTGCTTTATCCCCTTTTTTTTTACAGCAGGAACTAAGAACAAATTTTCCTTAAACCTTATTCATCAAAAAGGAATTACATCTCTCAAAGCCACTTTGTCTTGCATGCCTATTTCATAAGGGGTGAAAAGGTTGAAAGTGTTAAAAACAGTGTCCCATAGGAGCAGTTTTGAGCACAACCTTCACATGCAAGTACAATATGCTAAATTAATTATTACCTGTAACAGAAGAATAACTAGAAGGTACCTCCTGCTGATGAACAGATGGACTTGCATTTGAAGTTGCAGCTCCACCAGGGTAAGGTTGAGGCCTGTCATAAACATGTGAAGGCTGCCCCATGTTGAAAGATGCATTCTCCTGTGGATAAGCTACTGGCAGCTGGTGTGGCGCGGCTGAAACTGGAAACTGTTGATAAGTTGTCGCAGGAAATGGCTGCTGCTGAACACCTTGATAGTGAGTATCAACAGTTTGTGGATTCTGATCATAGTACCAACTTTGTTCTTCTGATCTGCCAACTGTTGTAAATTGAGACTGAGGATGTTGATCCTCCGATGCACCGTTTTTGGTAGCTGCCCATGCTCTGGCCTTAGCAGCCCAATCCTCCACATGGTTACGTCCTGCTGCTATTATAACATATCATTACAAAGCTAACCCCAAAAATAATTTAAAAAGAAAAAAAAAACAAAACAAAACTCCTCGCAAGGCTGACGAGGAGGAAAGGTTCATATTGGTAGTCTATAGCTTTTTTGTTTTTCTTATCCACAATGCTGATAACAAAATTTCAAGCTACACCATCCAAACTAGGGCAATAAAAGAGAAAGGATGTCAGGGATTGCATTTGGATGTAAGGGTAGTTACCTGATGGATATTCCCAAGCTTGGTGCTGCTCCCAATTAGGATTCCCCCATTCCTGAAAACAAACAGAAATAAATTAAACAAGCAATTCGTTACCAGTTAATTTATTCTTCTAAAACATCATATAAAACAGCATAATCTCTCTAAAAATTGCCAAATTAATGCCCTAATTATAGGCAGCAAAAAAAACCCTAGCTTCACAAAGTGCAGAGATTTAAGATTACGCATCGGACGATTCACCTGAGAGTGAGGTTGTGTTGGCGGAGGCACGTGGGGGCGAGGAGGAGGGAAGTGGTGGCTTTGAGGGGGAAGGTGCGTGGGATAAGGATATGAAGAAGAGGGGGGAGGGGGAGGGGGAGGGGGGGGAGGCCACTGCTGGGGAAGTGGAGGAGACACGGAGTGTGATGGTGGTGGTGGTGGATTGTATTGGAAAGGGTTGGAGTACCATGAAGTGCCTCCTTGTGGTTGTTGAGGGAGCGGTGGTCTTTGCTGGTACTGGTGATAGTAGTGGTAAGGATCCGCAGGCGGCGGCGGCACTTGCTGTTGTTGCTGTTGCGGTGGTGGTGGGGGTCTCATGTATCCGAGATGCTGCTGTTGCTGTTGGTAAGAGTCCATTTTTGGGTCTTTAATTCGCTCGCCCTGGGGTTTTAACAATATTATTGCCTTAAAGAGAGACAAGCAAGGGTTTCGCTTCCTGGACACGGCTTGAATGCTAACAACAACAAAACGAAGAGCAGTTTTACTTTTTCCATGTAATGAGTTTTTTATTTCTATTGGAGTAATTTATGAGTTTTTATTTTTATTTTTATTGGAGTAATTTATGAGTTTTGATTTTTTTAAAAAAAAACTTAAAACAATATATTATTTAAAACAAAAACTGCTTTTTTCATTGCGACCCGCCAAGCCAAATTTATAGAGATTCAGTTTCTTATAAAGCTAAAATTTTATAACAATCAGAAATTAAAATTAAAAGTACATTGTAACTTGATTGAATTAGAAGACGGATATATGAAGTGGCGTTCTTCATAATATATATATATATATATATATATATATATATATATATATATATATATATATATATATCATGCAGGTATATATCACTAGTAGATAGAAAAGGATGGTGGCATACCTGCATGGTCAGAAGAGGACAGGATTGCAAACCTCTTATAGTAACGAGGTTGCCTATTTATATTTATATTTATATTTATTTTATGGTTCATCTTTTAGCTACGCTACGTGTGTGGTTGAAAATATGTTAGATATTTTTTTTTAAGTATTTTTTATTTAAAAATATATTAAAATAATTTTTTTAATTTTTTTTAATATTAACACAATATAAAAACATTAAAAAAATAAATTTAACAAAAAGATGACAGGGTGATACCACGATAATGAAAGGTGACGTTCAACAAAGACTATGATGACGTCCGTTGGGCCACCTCTCACATTCCTTCTCCTTCAAGCTTCCGTTGGGCCCATGATTTTCTCCCCACTTCTTTTCTTTTTCACCTCTGGAATCTGGATAGGCTTGGCCTAGGTTTAGGCTTAGGTTGGGCTCTCCCGAGATGGGCCTGGACCAATCCACTTCTTTAACCTTCATTCCGTCCACTTGTACTTTTGTAGTGGAGCCCGACCACCCCAGCGAAAGTTTGACAAGTCTAGGCTGGCTCGGGCTTGAAATATGTTTTATCAAGGCTCGTCCATTTGTGGTGCGGCTCGAGCTACCCTTTCCATGAATAGATAATTTCATTTTTATTGTACTACTATTAGAAATAGTGATCCACATCTGCATATTTCTTTGGTTCTCGAAGAATTCTGCCACCAACCAAACCAAGCATTGGCGCAAAAAATATATGTTAATCAAGCTTAAGTGAAAAGCATGAGCTCTTATTATTATTATTATTATTATTATTATTATTATTATTATTATAACATATTCTAAAAAGCTTTTTTTATTTTTTTTCCTTTTCTTTTAATTATTTTTTAAATATTTAATTTATTAATATTTAATTTTTTTATTTAATTATCAAACTTTCATGATATGGATTTCGAGTTTGACGGGTTAGCCTAATTAATTCTAGGTAACCTGTCAATTTTTTTTTATTTAGTTATCAAACTTTCATGACACGAATCCAAGGTTTGATGAGTTAACTGTTTTGGCGGGTTAACCCAGTTGATTCAGATTTTTTTTTTTTTCTCATTAGTTTTTTTCTTCTGATTTCATTTTTTAATATTGTATACAGTTCACAGTAAAAAGGTTGATACTTTTAGTTTTTTTTCTTTTAATATTGTATGCATGGCCTTCTTTTTTTCTTTTTAATTAATTTTTTAATTTATTTTGTTGATATTAAATATTTTTTTATTTAGTTATCAAACTTTCATGACACAAATTTTAGGTTTGACAGGTTAACCTATTTAATTTAGATTTTTTTTCTTTTTTTTCATTAGTTTTTTTCTATTATTTTTTCTTTTGAATTATTTTTTTATTTAATTTAGTTCATTAATATGAAATTTTTTTTTATTTAGTTATTGGTTGATTCTTTTTTTCTATTTAGTTATCTTAGGTTTGGCTAATTAGAGAAAAAAAAATTCTTTTTATTTTTTTGTTGTTCTTTTGACTGTGGACTGTATAGTGCAGTCCACGGTGAAAAGACTGATGTCTTTTGTTTGTTTTGGTTTTTTTTCTTTTTAATTAATTTTTTTGTTTAATTTAGTTTGTTAATGTTTAATTTTTTTTCTATTTAGTTATCAAACTTTCATGATACGGATTTTGGGTTTGACGAGTTAACTTGGTTTGATGGGTTAACCCAATTAATTCTTGGTAACCCGTCAATTTTTTTTTCTATTTAATTATCAGCTTTCACGGCACGAATCCAAGGTTTTATGGGTTAATCTGCTTTGAAGGGTTAACTCAGTTAATTCATATTTTTTCTTTTTCTTCATTAGTTTTTTGTATTTATGTTGGTTTTTTTCTTTATTTTTTTCTTTTTAATTAATCTATTTAATTATCATATTTTATGACACGACCTTGTAGCCAGACCCGTTTCCAAGGCTATTAGGTATGGTATTGCAGCCACACCCACTTAAACTTGGGTCATGCAAGTTTAATGTTATTATTAATATTATAAATATTACTCTTAGATCAGGCGTTGTAACCAAACCCAAAACTCTTAGGTTTAGCTTTACAGAAAGATCTAACACTTTTAAATCTTAATTTTTTTGATATTTTTTTAACAAAAAAAATTGACTCACGGCATCGTACAGGTCATGTAATTAGTACATATAACTAAAAGGTGTGGGGAAATCATTGTTCCCCCACACCCAAAAGCAGTGTGGATTACAACAATAATCCATAGTGCTTTCCTCTTTTTTTTTTTTGCTAACTTTTTTTCTTTTTTCTATTTTTTTTCTTTTTTTTTTCAAAATTACTGTTTTTTTTTAAACTTTCCTATTTTTTCTTTTCTTTTTCATTTATTTTTTCTTTTTTTCCCAAAATTATTTTTTTTATTTTACTTTTTAAATATTGACCTGGTTAAAAATTTTGCTTTGTAATTTTTTTCTTTAAAACATTGTTGATTGCTACAATGTTTCTCCGCATGGTTTTTTTATGATTTTCTTCGAAATTATCTTTTTTTATTTTATTTTTTAATATTGAGGTGGTTAAAAATTACAATTACAACATATGAGGAAAGCACTGTAACTTTCCTCGAAAATTACTGTTTATTGGTACAATGTTTTTTTCTACATGGTTTTTTTCTGTTTTTGTTATATTTTTCCCTAAAATTATCTTTGTCTATTTTATTTTTTAAATTATAACACTATCTAAATGGTGTGGGGGAATCACTGTTCCCCCACACACAAAACACTGTGGATTACAACAGTAATCGACAGTGCTTTCCTCTTTTTTTCTTTTTTTTTTTGCATTTTTTCATTATTTTTCCAAAATTACTTACTTTTTTTTTTCAACTTTCCTTTGTTTTTTTTTCAAAATTATTTTTTTTATTTTGCTTTTTAAATATTGAGTTGATTAAAAATTTCGTTTTGTAATTTTTTTCCTTTAAAATACTGTGGATTTCTGTAGTTTTTTCCCACATAGTTTTTCTATTTTATTTTTTTATTTTTTAAAATTATATTTGTTAATTTTTTTAATATTGAGCTGATTGAGAATTTAGTTTGGTAATATTTTTTGTTTAAAACATTGTTTATTGCTATAGTGTTTCTCCACATGGTTTTTTTTTTGTTTTTTTAAGATTTTCTCCTAAATTATCTTTTTTTATTTTATTTTTTAATATTTAGCTGGTTAAAAATTACAGTTACAATATGTAAAGAAATCACTGTAACTTTTCTCGCAAATTACCGTGGATTGCTACAGTGTTTTTTCCCACATGATTTTTTTCTGTTTTGTTATGTTTTTTCCTAAAATTATCTTTGTCAATTTTATTTTTTAAATATTAAGCTGGTTAAGAATTGCAATTACAAGTAAATACAAGTTTTTCCTCACAAAACACTATGGATTAATACAGTTTTTTCTCTCATGGTTTTTTTCCAGTTTCTTTTGTGTTTTTATTTTTTTAATATCGAGTTGGTTAGAATTTAACTTTGTAATAAAGCTTAATCATGTGGGGAAAGCACTGTAGCTTTCCTTACAAAACATTGTGGATTGCTACAATGGCTCTCCACATGGTTTTTTTTTCATATAATTTTTTTTAAAATTATCTTTGTCAATTTTATTTTTTAATATTAAGTTGTTTGAGAATTACAATTACACATAAGGCTAAATCATGTGGGAAAGCATTGTAGCTTTCATCACAAAATACTGTGAATTGCTACAGTGTTTAAACATGATCCTCCATTTTTTTTGTTATTTTTTTCTAAAATTGTCTCTGTCGATTTGTTTTTAATATTTAGTTGATTAAGAATTTAGCTTTGTAATTTTTTTCTTTAAAACACTATGAATTGTTGCAGTGTTTTCCCATATGATTTTTTTATGATTTTTTTCAAAATTATCTTTGCTGGTTTTTTTTTTTAATATTGAGTTGGCTAAGAATTATATTTACAATAAAGCTAAATCATATGGGAAAAGCGTTGTAGTTTTTCTCACAAAACATTATGGATTGCTATAGTATTTCTTTAAATGGGTTTTTATTTTATTTTTTTGGGGAAAACACTGTAGTTTTCCTCACAAAACATTGTCAATTGCTACAACGTTTTTTCTCATAGGTTTTTTTCCTTCCAAAATTATCTTTGCTGGGTTTTTTTTAATATTAAGCTGGTAGAGAATTTAGCTTTGTAATTTTTTTTCTTTTTATTAACAGAAAAGCTAAATGATGTGGCGCAAACACCGTATCTTTCCTTACAAAACACTATGGATTGCTACAAATCATTTTGTTAAGTCTCTAAGTTTTTGATCACTAACACAACCTTTTTTTCCGTCATGAATTATTTGTTCCATCATACCTTTAGTTTCTATTACTTATCTAGCGCTGGTTCACAATTATAACACTATCAAGTATGTTTGTTTTATAAACTTGCGACAACACGTGTAAATGTTATCTCGTTAACAATATTCTAAATGGTGTGGGGAATCACTATTCCCCCACACCATTTCTCTTTTTTTTCTTCTTTTTTTATTTTTTTTTCCAAAATTATCTTTATCAATTTTAGGTTTTTAATATTGAGTTGATTAAAAATTTTGCTTTCTAATTTTTTTTTCTTTAAAATACTATGGATTGCTACGGTGTTTTTCCACATGGTTTTTCTATTTTATTCTTTTATTTTTAAAAATTATATTTGTTGATTTTATTTTTTCAATATTAAGTTGATTGATAATTTAGTTTTGTAAATTTTTTATTTAAAACATTGTTGATTGCTACAGTGTTTCTCCATATGGTTTTTTTTTTTATGATTTTCTCCAAAATTATCTTTTTCAATTTTATTTTTTAATATTGAGCTGATTAAAAATTACAGTTACAATATGTGAGGGAAGCATTGTAATTTTTCTCGCAAATTACTGTGGATTACTGTAGTGTTTTTTCCCACATAGTTTATCTTTTTTTTTCTAAAATTGTCTTTGTCAATTTTATTTTTTTGATATTAAGCTTGTTATGAATTACAATTAAGTAATAAGCTAAATGGTGTGAGGAATTCATTGTTCACCCACACCTAATGTATTGTGGATTACAATAATAATTCACAGTGCATTTCTCTTTTTTTTTTTTTCACTTTTTTGTTTTTTTTCATCTTTTGTTTTCCAAATTTCCCTTTCTTTTTTTTCTTCCAAAATTACTTTCCTTTTTTTCCAACTTTCCCCTTTTTTTGTTTATTTTTTTTTCAAAATTATCTTTGTAGATTTTACTTTTTTAATATTGAACTGGTTAAAAATTTCACTTTGTAATTTTTTCCTTTAAAATACTATGAATTTCTATGGCATTTTCCCACATGGTTTTTCTTTTTTCTTTTTTGATTTTTCAAAATTATATTTTTTGATTTTATTTTTTTAATATTGAGCTGATTGAGAATTTAGTTTTGTAATTATTTTTCTTTAAAACATTGTTGATTGCTTATAGTGTTTCTCCGCATGGTTTTTGTTGTTTTGTTTTTTGATGATTTTCTCCGTAATTAACTTTTTCAATTTTATTTTTTAATATTGAGCTGGTGAAAAATTATAGTTATAATATGTGAGAAAAACACTGTAACTTTTCTCACAAATTACTGTGAATTGTCAGAGGGTTTTTTCCCACACGGTTTTTTTCCAGTTTCTTTTGTGTTTTTTTTTGTAATATTTTTTTCCAAAATTATTTTTTTCAATTTTATTCTTTTTAATATTTAGCTGGTTAGAATTTAATTTTGTAATAAAGTTTAATCATGTGGAGAAAATATTGTAGCTTTCCTCGCAAACACTATGGATTGCTAGTGTAACACCCTACCTCACTAGTAAGATATTGTTCGCTTTGGGCCTCCCAGTCCACCCAAATCCAGGGCTTCCACCCAGATTCCCTCACGGTTTTGTTCTTGATAGCCATGCATGACCCCAAAACGCGTCTTACTAGTCAATGTGAGCATGCACTTAAAAGGCCTTGGCTCTGGACACTCGCTTCCAATGTAGGATCTTACAATCCTCCTGCCTTAAGACGAGCTGTTCTTAACTCTGATACCAAATGTAATACCTCACCTCACTAGCAAGATATTGTCCGCTTTGGGCCTCTCAGTCCACCCAAATCTAGGGCTTCCACCCAGGTCCCCCTCACGATTTTGTTCTTGGCAGCCACGCATGACCACAAAACGCGTCTTACTAGTCAAGGTGAGCATGCACTTATAAGGCCTTGGCTCTAGACGCTTGCTTCCGATGTGGGATCTTACAGCTAGAGTGTCTCTCAACATGGTTTTTTTTTCTTATGATTTTTTCAAAATTATCTTTATCAATTTTATTTTTTTTAATATTGAGCTGGTTAAGAATTGCAATTACAAGTCATTATAAATAAGGTTAAATCATGTGGGGAAGCACTGTAGCTTTCATCACAAAAATAATGTGAATTGCTACAATGTTTCCAACATGGTTTTTTTTTCCCTGTTTTTTTTGTTATTTTTTTTCTAAAATTATATCTATTGATTTTATTTTTTTAATAGTGAGCTTGTTGAGAATTTAGATTTGTAATGTTTTTTGTTTAAAAACCTATGAATTGTTGTAGTGTTTTCCCATATGATTTTTTTCAAAATTATTTTTGTCGATTTTTTTTTGAAAATAGAGTTGGTTAAGAATTATAATTACAATAAAGCTAAATCATATGGGGAAAGCGTTGTAACTTTTCTCACAAAACAGTGTGAATTGCTATGGTATTTCTCTAAATGTTTTTTTTTTATGATTTTTTTTAAAATTATATTTGTTAATTTTATTGGGGAAAACAGTGTAGTTTTCCTCACAAAACATTGTCAATTGCTACAATGTTTTTCCTCATGGGTTTTTTCTTCCAAGATTATCTTTGTTTGTTTTTTTTTAATGTTAAGTTGGTAGAGAATTTAGCTTTGTAATTTTTAAAAAATATGGCGAAAACAATCATTTTGTTCAGTCTTTAAGTTTTTGATCACCAACATAATTTTTTTTCTCATTATGAAATATTGACTCCATCATACTTTTAGTTTTTATTATTTTTCTAGTACTGGTTTATAATTATAATACTATCAAGTACGTTTGTTTTATAAACCCGTAGCAGCACGCGGTTATGTCACCTTGTTATTAATGAAATCAACTCTATATTTTCGTGAAAAAAAAAGCATCTCAAACTATGGAAGTCATAGTATTTTCTTTTTCTCCCTCATGAATTTTTTTTATCAGATCACATCTCACTATAATTCACAAAGGAAAATGATTCTTGATTAAATCTTGCATATTAATTTTTTTTTTAAAATGATGTGTCGATAAAAGGATAAAACCAATGAATTTAAAATGATTAAATTTTTTAATAATATTATTCATTTATAAATATATATGCGCCAGGTCACCCCATTGTAATCATGAATAATGTACAATATGTTTTAATTAAAAAAGCTACAATTTTAATCATTTACTTGAATTAAATTATTAAAATATATATAATAATGCACTTTAAACAAATTGCATAAATAGATAATAAGGAAGAAAAAAGAAAAAGAGAGAGGAAGCTGAAGGAACCCAAGAGGGGAGCCCATTTACCGAAACCCACCTTTAACTGCCGCGACCACATTCCAAAACTAGAGGGCAAAACCGTCAACCGAAAATTCCTTTCATTTTCTGTCGCATATATACACCTCCCGAACCCTAAGCGCTCGCTCTGATTCACCCGCCGCCGTTCAAACCCAAAACAACAGATCTCTAACACCCCCCTTCCCCCGCCCCCCGCCCCCCGAGAAATGACAACCCGCTTCAAGAAGAACCGGAAGAAGAGAGGGCACGTCAGTGCTGGGCATGGACGCATCGGCAAGCACAGGAAGCACCCAGGAGGTCGTGGTAATGCTGGAGGTATGCACCACCACCGGATTCTCTTCGACAAGTACCATCCCGGTTACTTTGGTAAAGTCGGTATGCGTTACTTCCACAAGCTCCGCAACAAGTTCTACTGTCCGATCGTGAACATCGACAAGCTATGGTCCATGGTCCCACAGGATGTTAAAGACAAGGCAACCAAGGATACTGTGCCGATGATCGATGTAACTCAGTTCGGTTACTTCAAGGTTCTTGGGAAGGGGGTTTTACCTGAGAAGCAACCGATTGTTGTCAAGGCCAAGCTTATTTCGAAGATTGCTGAGAAGAAAATTAAAGAGGCTGGTGGAGCTGTTGTGCTTACTGCCTAAGTTAGGATTTTTAAGATTTTGAATTGTCTTATTTTCCCTTAAAAATTCAAGCGATTAGGGATACCGTTGAACCACCTATTTGGATTTTGCTTATCACATGGTTTTGTCGCTTGCATTGCTTCATGCCCTTTTGTTATTTGAATTGATTGCTTGATGTTGCTCTTATTTGACTAGTTGAATATGATTATTAGTCATCTTGCAATCCTTGCTCTTCTCCATGCTGACTTGTTTTTTAGGGTTTTCTTTTGCCTACATTGGCTAGAAATTGAAGTAGCCATGGATTTGAAAATGCCTAGTGATGGGGATATAAAACCCTATTTCCATTCGTTTATATGCATTGAACTTTCTTGAACTTGGGTGTGATTCATTTTTCATATGCCCTGTCACATCTCTCTTTGCTTGTTTGATCTACCAAACATATTGTTTAAGATGCTTTTGCATTATTCATCCTGGCCTTTTCAAGTCTCAGCTATCATTTTTATATTTGTAATGTTATGGTATCACTTGGTTGCAAATGTTTCAACTTGCAATGTAAATTATTCAAAGAGCAAAACCCTGTCATCTTCATTGATTATAATACTTATCAATCTCGTCTTTCTCGATGCCGTTTACATGTCTTATCTACTTTCTCCCAATCTTTCTAATGCTAGCGCTTGTTTTTTATCATGATTGCAATGAATATCCATTTCATTGATTAAATAAGATGCTATTAGTGATTTTTCATTGATCGTCTGTCTTCTATCACCTGTATTTATGCATCAGCAGTTCTATTTCATATATCTTCTGGTCCACCTGGTCAAGTTAAGGCCCTGATGTTTTGTGCTTTATGAAAGTTTCTGTTTACTTCGTCCAACATTCTGAATAATTGTAACATTTCCTTTGGCATTGCATTCTAGTCATGCCTCTGCCAACAATATCCCTTCGGCTGCTTAATTTCCATCATAGAGTCTGCTTTCCGTCTGTTGTCTTCGGCTTGCTTGAATTCTGGCCTATTTGTACGTGCTCTCAGAGCTGTCTTGTATGGACTTGCGGTTGGGTAATATTTTGCGTTCCTTGCTGTCCTCTTTACTCTATACCGGCGGATACATGGAAAATATTATATAGAGGTAGAGGTAGGCGTATTAAAGGTTGATGACATTTTCATCTCTAGGGGTAATTGGTACTTGAAGCTGAACGAACCGTTGCACAAGGAAAATTAAAGGACTTGAATTGGGGCGATGAAATATTATCATGCTCCCAGTTCCTAGGGTTTCCTCTATATTCACTACTAAAAAAGGAGCCAGCAACAGCAACTATTGATCTGATAAAAATTAACAACGAAATTACCAATAGATAATATTAGATGTAAATAATAAATGCTAATTTTTTAGCAATGAATTATCAATTACTGATTTTTTTTAGCAAATAACTTATTTGTTGCTGAAATACAATCAGCAACAAAAATTTCATCGTTAATCACCATTGCTAGATCCGTTGTTAATTAGCAATGGTGATTTGTTGCTGATTTGTCCAATAATTATTTTTTAAAACATGGATTTTTTAAATTATTTTTCCCATCTATTGAATTTCTTATAATTATTTGTGAATATTTCAAAAATTGTAGAAAAACATAGAAAGAACATAAATTAATACTAAAAATTATTTTATCAACAATAATAAGTTAAATAAAAATAAATTCTATAATAAATTTTAAAATTTTGTTAAACTTACATCAATATAAATAAGTCACAATTTAATAAATATATTCTATCATAGAGGTGGTGGTTGTGATAGAAACAAACCAAAACAATGTTGACCATCATAAGGTGACACTAGTATATGATGGTCGAGGTCTAGGTCGATATACTGGATTAAACATGGGATACATAGGAGTCATCATCTGTAGAGCCACATGTGACGACATAGATGAAGCTATAGATGCCATCATAAGGTGAGACTAGTATATAATGGTCGAGGTCTAGGTCGATATACTGGATTAAACATGGGATACATAGGAGTCATCATCTGTGGAGCCACATGTGACGACATAGATGAAGCTATAGATGCCGACATTCCTTAGTCCATATTTGATGCCCAAGTTTGGTATCCCGTGTTACTAAGAATTTTTTTGATAGAAGTTATCTCCTGTTGTAGTGATAAAATATGACCATCTCTTTTCTTTATTTGCTCCTTCAATGCCTTAATTGATGAACTAGGAGGTATTGACTTCATCGTATAAGATTGTGATGAAGCACTTGTACTAACCATAAATTTTGGCATACCAAGTGCACCATATATTTTACCCTTTGTAATTCCTCCTACAGTCATACACCAAGTTGCTCTATCAAATGAAGGATGATTTTCCTAATCAGTTTCCTATCTTGAAATCATTTTTTTTTGTAATTCTCCTACAATAAAATTAAATATAATAATAAATTCATTTTAATTTTAAATAATAATTAAATTACATAAAAAAAGTACTTACAACAACTTGTTTAAACTTGTTATCTATGAAGGTTCTAGGCTGCTTATAAACATCTTCTTCCATAAAAAAACCTTTTGATTTTTACACCTAACATAAGGACATTTAATTTTACCTCCAGATACATTTTCATCAATTGAAAATGCAAAATTAAAAAATCTTAATACACCCACAATAAATTCTGGATAGATATGATCATCTTTACTACGACGATATCAATCATCCATATTAATCTAATTAACATAATTAAAACCAACAAAAATTTAGAATATTATTTAATATATTTCTTAATCTATATATAAAACTTTATATAATAAATTATTAAAATAACTTCATTAATAACTAGCTCATAAGTTATAAAAGGAAAAGATATGAAAACTTGCAATAAAAGAAAACATAACAACATTGAAATACTGCATAAAGTTGTAGTATAATTAAGTAGTTGGAATTGTGTGAAAAGAGGAAAGATAATATGTTGTTTTGATTGTCTTATAGATTAATAAAATTAGTAAAATTATATAGGTAGAATAACTAGCTAATTAGGATACACCAAACAACTACTCTGTTTATTATTTCCCATTATCATTTTTTTTCTTCAGCTTTAGTAATCTAGACTCTTCTATTGAAAAAAAAATATATAATCGTTTGCATTGTCAAGTAATATTGTAAAAATGAAGTTTTCATGCAAACACATGCCACAATTATTTTTTTAACCAACAATTAAATATTTATTTGATCAATAATTTATTACTTAAGATCATCACATTAAATAAAGAAATAATGACAAACTAAAATAAAATTATGCCTATCTAATCTATGGTCGTTGAACTGCACAACACACAAAATAACAACTTCTCTTTCAAAGAAGTGTAGTATAAACAAAAAAGACACTTTGGAGACAAATTACACCATTATTAGCAAACAAACACCAAGATTCAATGACCATGCAATTTTTCTATGAACAAAGTCATCTTCTAAAATTTATAAAAAGTTTTAAGCTACATTAACAAGCCTGGAGGACCTAATATACACAACCCAAAAACTTGGCAACTCTAAATGCAAATAAGTAATGTGATGTGATGGGTTCAACAATCTAAAATTAAAAAAAAAATTGAGCAAGAATAGTAGTGTTAAGAAATTAAAAAAGTAAATCAGCCTGTAATGAGATTTGCATTACAAGTTGCCAAAGGAAATACAAAACAAGAGATTCTTGGAAATAAATGCATGTCCACGTGGATATACCTTGTAGTTAGTTACTATCCAACACATTATATTTGTCAACGCATCACATACAATACCACCGCCACAATTATAAAATCATCACGAATGCTAATATCCCAAGCTTGCTTAACATACATAACAATCAACAAGTTTTGAACAACTTAGATATTTGCTACAATTCTGAGCATATAGGACAAAGACCATAAAAGTAACTTTTTCAAAACATGAAATCTAAAAAAGGTACACAAGTCAAGATCATTTACCCTTCTACATTAATTGGACCATCTGTTGAAGTCAAATTCAACACATATCCACGATTATATAGAGGCACAGAATTACCATGTAGAAGAATTAAATTATTGTCCTATTGTTTCCTTACTTGGTTCTCAATCCAGAAGGACTACAAATAAGAAGTAACTCATTAAATGAAAAACTAAATGAAAAGCAAAGACATGAAATCCTAATTTTCAACCTCTTTAGTGAAGCTAAATACAAGTAAGAAAGGAATATCATTGCACTATAATGGTTAAGGCCTTAACATCTGCGCTATAATGAATAAAGTGGACAATCAAGAGTGCAAATTTCTGGTCAAAACAGGATGAGAAAGGTAAAAAATTGATGATGATGAACAATTTCACTCTCTTTGCTCTGCTTTGTTTAACACTACTAAACAAGAATAATTTCATTGGAGAAAAAATGATAAAGAAGATGAGAGAAAATGATGTAGTGTGCAAAAAATTGTTAACCAACGCCAAACAACTTTCATAGCACGTGAGTAAAGTCCAAGATCTAACTTTTATTTACGGGTCTATCACACATTACCCATATTTCTCCTCTGAAAAACCACACACATACACCCAACAAAATAAAAAAACCAAAACCCCGGAAAAAGCCTCACTACCTAACTAAGCAATAATGGAATCGTCACAAAACCATGAAGATAAAGAACATTACATTAAGAATTTGAAACATTAACCTTGAGAAAAAAATGGTTTTAATAGGGGAAGACTTGTCACATGCCGCAAGTACTAACATAACAGGAGATGATGAACAAGCATTAACAGGAGATGAAGAACGAGCACGAACAAAAGGGTAACAATTTGAATCAGTGGTCATAACAGGAAATCACCAAGACGACCAAACGCGCCGTTTTACTTTTTATTTCATAATGTGTCAAGGGACACATGTAATAAAGTCTGTTATCCGTACTATTTAGGACACACAATTTGTGTGTTTAAATTGGTTTGTAACAGAATAGAAAAACAAAGAAAAACAATACACAATGAATGCGTGAATAGAGAAATTCAAGTAAATTGCTCCTATTCTATCCAAGTTTCCTTCATTTCCCTTTTTCATTTGTTGATCTTGATATCTGTTGTTTATTATTCATCTCCAGCCATTCATCCATCTTTGTTTTTAGTGATGGTTGGTAGCAATTCTAATCGAATCGTAACAAGTGGTATCAGAGCCAACCTTTCTTAGATTGGGAACATGGCACCTGACACAAGAACAACAAAAATTAAAAAGCTTGAGGATTCTATTGATTTAGAAAAAAGAAAAGCTAACCACAAGTATGATTATCTAGTTACTCTCATGAAGGACCAAAGCCAAAAGCTGGACCATACCACAAACAATCATAAAGCTTAAATTGGGGACATAAAGAAATTGCTCAACGGCCTGATGCAATAACTAAAGTTTGTTATGCAAAGATTTCCCCTCACCTAAGAAAAATCCAGCCAAGACAGAGAAAAGCATGCTACTCATTAGAATGAATCAACATTCAGGCCTAACTACTCCACTAAAGGAAGGCCAGCTGTTTATAAGGTACACTGACCTAAATATCTCTTTCAAGTGTTTAAGGGTGAAGATGTGCATAGATGGTTATACAAATACAATCAGTATTTTGAGATAGAGGACATTGATGACTTAGAGAAACTGAAACTAATCTCTTATTAATTAAACGACATAGCCTCATGTTGGTACCAAAAGAAGCCTGAATAATTAGAGAGTGAGATGAGATGGGTATGTAGAAGCTCTTTGCTATAGGTTCAGGGACAAAAAGACCCAATGAAAGATTTGATAGACTTGAAACAAGCAAGGACTTTGAAGAGTTATATTCACGACTTCGATGTTCTATGGAATAAGGCTGGTATTGGGGAGAAGCAAGCTTTAGTCATCTTCTTAGAAGATCTGAAATTGGAAATAAAGAACACCGTGAAAATGTTTGAACCCAAAGACCTTAAACAAGCCTACAACCTTGCTAGATTGCATGCAAATACTTTAACCCACAGATAAACTTATGTGTATCTGCCAAAACACTCAGTATCCACCACTTCCCACAACCTTCCACTAAAAACCATACAACAACCAAACACTACTACTACCAACTTCCCTACAGCAATCAATTTACCAAAAAGTAACCTTACTTATTGGCCAAACAACATTACTCCAAACTCATTCAAAAAGAATTTCATTAAACCCCTCAAATCTATAAAAAAAAACCAGGAGTTTGAAGAACATAGATTGAAGGGATTTTTTTTATGTGATGACAAATTCATGCTGAGTTATAGATGCAGAAATAAACGATAATATTCTATGCGTATTTTAGAAGGAAAAGGAAGGGAGTCAACCCATAAATTTGAGACCCTACAGGTGTTCAAGGCTGCAAAAAGATGTGTTAGAAAAGATGTTAGATGAAATGTTGGGAACATGAACTATAAGGCCTAGCAAAAACACCTTTACCTCGTTAGTGGTGCTGGTTAAAAAAAAAAAAGATTCCACTTGGAGGCTATGTGTGGATTATAGAGCTTTGAACAAACTCACGATCAAGGACAAGTACCTCATTCAAGTGGTTGAAGAGTTACTTAAGGAACTAATGGGACATCTACAACCCATTATAAACACTTACAAACTATTTTCGACTTGTTGAGAATACACCAGCTAGTTGTGAAAGCAAGTAAATGTAGCTGTGACAACGAGCAAGTCGAATACTTGGGCCATATTATATCTAAATATAGAGTTGCTATTGACCCTAACAAAATCAAAGCTATACTCGACTAGCCACTGCCTAGGAACCTGAGGCAATTGAGAGGATTTTTAGGGTTTATGGGTTACTATCGAAGATTTGTTAAGGGGTATAAGTTCGTTTGTAAACCTTTGACACAACCAAGGTTGTCAATTCCGTTCCGTTCCGTCCGGAATGGCCGAAACATTCCATACCAATTCAAAAAACGAAACAAAACGGAACAAATTTCATCTCATTTTAAATCTCGGTCCGTTCCGGATTTTTCGGCTAAATTCCGCCCGAAACGTTCCGGTTCCATTCCACATGTTCCGTTCCGCTCTTGAAAAGCCATTGAATCAAATTGAACCTTATTCAATTTTATTAATTAAACCACCCAATTATAAAAAGCTCTTTTTTATTACTATTTTCTATAACAATGATATTAATAATAACATTGAAAATTATTATTACTATTTTCATTAACAATGATATTAATTTTTTAAAATTAGATTTATCACTAATATATATGGTTTATATTCATGTTGTTTTTTTCATGTTTATACTTTGTAGGAATTTGAGCAAAATAAGGGATGCTTTAGATTTCATTAGCCTTAATAACATTGACCTAACTTTATATTTTAAATATTTGTGTTAAAACATTTTATTTTCATAATATTTTGATATTTTGTTTAAGTTGAATTACTTTAAGTTAAAGATCTATTTAATCTTGACTATTTAGAAATTTTTTAAATTTTGAAATTATATTTGTTTGGCATTGTGTTTGTATTGCATAATTTATAATTAATTTATCTTGAATTTGAATTATGTTTGTTGAATATATATATATATATATATATATATATATATATATATATATATATGAACAGTACAACCCCGAAACGGCACGCCGAAACACTCCGAAACTGAAACATTCCGTTCCAATTGAAAAAACGAAACACCTACCGAAACGGAATTGACAACCTTGGACACAACTATTAAAAAAGGATGTTTTTGGCTGGAGTCATGAGGCTACCAATGCGTTTAACTTGCTCAAGGAATTGATGACTAATCCTCCGGTCCTATCCTTACTAGACTTAAATAAACTATTTGTTGTAGAAACATATGCATTCATGGTTGGTGTGGGGGTAGTTCTTATGTAAGAAGGTCACCCTATTACATACATCAGCAAATCTCTAAGCCCTAAACAATAAGCTATATCTGTCTATGAAAAGAAGATGTTGGCTATCATGCATGCAATTAACAAATGGAAGCACTACCCGCGGGGAACACATTTTAACATTCGCACAGACCACATGAGTCTTAAATATCTCTTGGATAAAAAAAAATTACTCCTATGTAGCATCAATGGCTAGTTAAGTTGATAGGGTATGATTACGAGATAGAGTACAGAAGAGGAAAGGAAAATGTCGCAGCAGATGCCCTCTTAAGACTTGTTAAGGGGATAAATTTTTTGTCCCAATCTGAATCCCAGTGCGGCAACCTAGTCCCGTTACTAGACTCAGCCTTCCTCCCAAGACACTCGTGTTTGCCTAAAGTCTAAGTGTTTCAAACACCCAGAGGTTTTCCCCACAACTCTTACCAATTTCGGCAATCAAGAACACAAGCCAATGATCAAACACAGCATAATAACAACACAAGCAATTTACGGGAACCAACCCAGCCTTTATTAATTCATCAATAAAGGAATACACAATAACAATGTGTATGTGCTATGCACAATCCGATCTGCATACTATATACGTTTAGGCCCTATGTAATATACCTACATACAATGAAAGTTACACATAAAATTACCCCTGACAGATTAACTCCCTCTAGACAACCCATTTCAAAGACAACCAACTGCCTCGTAACTGCCCATAAGTAACTTCCTTGGTCTGCCACCCAACAAACCAAACTGCCTAAACTGATTTCCCAAGCTGCCAGCCCTCACGTGCAACTCAAGATATCTTAGACAGTCCATCGTCTAAGTCTAGCATGGTGCGAAGCATGAGCCCGCTATTTGCACACACCCATTATACTCGCTGCCAAAATCTGCACTGCCCACGCATACTGCCCCTGCACTTGCGTGATGCCACTGCCTAGTAGCGACCCGTTGGTGCGCCCTTGCACCTAAGGCTGTGACAAAGCTCCCCTACCAGAAGGAGTCGACGCCCTCTTCGAATCAGTCCTAAGATAGTCCTGCACCAAGTCTTCAAACTGCCATAAGTCAGTGTCTCTTTTCCACGAAACCTCCTCACCATCTGCCCATTTCATAAGAAATTCATTCCGTTGATTTTTCTTTTGCTGACCAAGTCTCCTATGGTCCAAAATCTTCATGATTCCCCGCTCAAATTGCTTCTGAATCGTAAGTGGAGCCCTCAGTGATTTACCCCTTTCCGAATCCTCAAGATCTTCGTGAAAAGGCTTAAGATAGCTAACATGGAATGTGGGATGAAGCTTTAACCTTTCTAGTAGCTTCAGCCTACATAGAGAAGGCCATCATCCAGCCAATACCTTCACACAGTCCCCTCCCGTACGAGATCAACTAACTTGACATAAGCTGCATCTTCCACGGTTGTTTCCTCCGTCTCTTCCAATATCATGGAGGAAATTACAAGGTCTTGACAAGAATATCCACATTTACTAATTGTCATTCAAGACCTAAAAACTACTCTAGGGTCACATCCTCATTACACCTGGGTTAATGGCCACCTCAATAGGAATGGTAAGATTGTGGTAGGACATGATTTAGAACTACAATCTTTGTTGATTTCATTATATCACAACTCCGTTGTGGGATTCCATTCAGGAGTTACTGCCACTGTAAAGAAGGTAGGAAGCTTGTTCTATTGGAAGGGGCAACAGAAGCACATCCGTCAGTTTGTTAGAGAATGCCCAAACTACCAGAAGAACAAACATGAAAATATAAACACACCTGGAGACCATGTGTATCTTAAGCTACAACACTACAAACAACAATAAGTGGTTTGTGTATCATCACATAAATTATCAACTAAGTTTCTCGACCCCTACCTAATGATTGATAGGGTCGGTAAGGTGGCATACATGCTGGAGCTTCCACCCTTCTCTGCCAATTATCATGTGTTTCATGTTTCCCAACTCAAGAGGCATGTAGGGCACTAACTAGTGTAGAGTACGTAGCTAAAAATGCCTCAGGTCTTATAATTACAACCACAAACAACAATGGATAGAATAATCGCAAAGAGGAAGAATCAAGCAGTTACCCAAGTGCTAATTCATTGGAAGGGCCTCTCACCTGCAAATGATACTTAGGAGTTTGCGGACAAAATAACGTGTTTTCCTGACTTTAACCTTGAGGATAGGGTGATTTTAATAGGAGAAGACTTGTCACATGTCACAAATACTAACATAATAGGAGATGATGAACAAGCATTGACAGGAGATGAAGAACAAGCACGAATAGAGGGTTAACAATTTGAATCAGTGGTCATAGCTGGAAATCACCAAGACGACCAAACACACCATTTTACTTTTTATTTCATAATGTGTCAAGGGATACGTGTAATAAAGCCTCTTATCCCTACTATTCAGGACAAACAATTTATGTGTTTAAATTGGTTTGTATCAGAATAGAAAAGCAAAGAAAAACAATACATAATGAATGTGTGAAGAGAGAAATTCGGGTGAATTACTCTCATTCAATCCAAGTTTCCTTCCTTTTCCTTCTTCATATGTTGATCTTGGTATCTGTTGTTTATTATTCATCTCCAGCCATTCATCCATCTCTGTTTTCAGTGATAATTGGCAGCAATTTTATTCAAATTATAACAGGACGCCTTAGGAGCACAAATTCATGGAAAGAATTTAAAAAAGTGACGAAGATGGGGTTTTTAGAGAAGGAATAGAAAGGGATATATAGGTTAATTAGGGTTCTTTTGGAGAATGAAAGGTTTTTCTCTTGAGATTGGTATTTGCAGTGTAAGCTTTTTTTTTTTTTTTGCAAGGAATACATGTGCCAATTAATTATTAACATGTCATTATTGTTTATTTGTTTTTATATAAAAGTCAAAGTCTAATCTTTTCTTTTTATCAGTAACGAGTTTTTTCATTGTAAATTTTATGCAACCATACTAACAACAGAAAATTCATTGCTGATTTTTAATATATTAATTTATTTTTTTAGTAACTGATTATGCGTTACTAAATCCGATGCTAATATTAAAAAATTAATATATATGTAATCGATTACTAATATGTTGCTAAAGTTGCATCTAAATTATTTTGTTACTAACATCTGATGCTATTGAATCTTTTTTTTTAGTAGTGTATCCACACTTCATTTTCTAGCTACACACTCTATTAAAGTTTTTTGTAGTGCAAAAGGGACAATTTAGGGTGCATTTGTTTCTTGGAAAGTGGTTTTTTTTTTTTTGGAAACCACTTTTCAAACTTTTCTGTGTTTGTTTGCCATTAAGAAAGTTGGTCAACGAAAAACACTTTCCAGTCAAAGAAAAATTTAGTTTGGTTTCCAGGAAAGTGTTTTCCTTTTATTTTGGGCGGAAAACACTTTCCGAAAGTTGTGAAAAATTTAGAAATGTTATATTATTTGCTGATTATTTCAAATTTGGTTCTCAAACTTTTGATTGCTATATATATTTTGTTTTGAATATTTGTTTTTCAATTTCATCCTTTAGAATTTAATTTTTATATTAACTTTGTTCCTAATTTTATAATTGTTATTTGCTTTTCCCTTATCATTTTTTAATTGAATTTTTTTATTATCAAATTTGGTCATCATTCTTTTTATTATTACTTATTTTATTTAAAATAATTTATGAAATGTTAATTATTATTATTTTAATTTCTTCATCTTTTAGTTTTTTTTATATTTGATCTCTATTATTTTGATTATTATTTATTTTATTTGAGATAATTTATGAAATTATATTTTTTTTCAATTTCATTCTCATTCAGCCTTTTAATTTGTAAGATTTATTCCTTATTATTTTAATAAACTTGAAAAAAATAAAATATTAATAAGTTATTTTTCAGCTCATTTTCCATGACATAACAAAACACTGGAAAGTGTTTTTCAACTTATTTTTCATTACACTACCAAACATCGGAAAATAATTCACTTTTCCGGAATTCACTTTTTTGGAATTTATTTTCCAAAAGAAAACTACTTCCCAGCAAACAAACAGGTCTTAGTATTGTTGTTGGATCTTGACTTTTTTTTTTTGCTTTTAGATTATAATTTTAAAAAATATATATAATTTTAATATATTTCTTAAAAAAAAACACCCTTAGCATCCTAAATACTACAATCCTAAATGACACTTATTTACAGGAAAAAAATCACTGTTGGTCCGTGTTTTCATAATTTGGTCAGATTAAACTTCTACTAATAATTTGGTCACACCATCTTGTATTTTCGTTTATCGGTCATCTGAGACTCTCTTTGGTAATTTCTGATTGTCGACCATGAATCTTCAGTTGACCTGAGGAAGGCCAACGACACGCTGATAGCAAGGTTGTCAATTCCGTTTCGTTTCGCCTGGAATGGCCAAAACATTCCATACCAATTCAAAAAACGGAACAAAACGGAACAAATTTCATCTCATTTTAAATCTCGGTCCGTTTCGGATTTTTCGGCTAAATTCCGCTCGGAACGTTCCGGTTTCATTCCACATGTTTCATTCCGCTCTTGAAAAGTCATTGAATCAAATTGAACCTTGTTCAATTTCATTAATTAAATCATCCAATTATGAAAAGCTCTTTTTCATTACTATTTTCAATAACAATGATATTAATAATAATATTGAAAATTATTATTACTATTTTCATTAACAATGATATTAATTTTTTAAAATTAGATTTATCACTAATAAATATTATTTATATTCATGTTGTTTTTTCATATTTATATACAAGAGATGCTTTAGATTCCATTAGCCTTGATAACATTGACTTAACTTTATATTTAAAATATTTGTGTTAAAACATTTTACTTTCATAATATTTTGATATTTTGTATAAGTTGAATTACTTTAAGTTAAAAATCTATGTAATCTTGACTATTTAGAAATATTTTAAATTTTAAAATTATATTTGTTTGGCATTGTGTTTGTATTGCATAATTTATAATTAATTTGTCTTAAATTTGAATTATGTTTGTCTTAAATTTGAATTATGTTTGATATATATATATATATATATATATATATATATATATATATAAACAGTATAGCCTCGAAACGACACGCCGAAACACTTTGAAACTGAAACATTTCATTCCAATTGAAAAAACAAAACATCTACCGAAACGGAATTGACAACCTTAACTGATAGTGCTATATATGACTAGATTAAATATAAGAACATGGAAATTAAATAATAATTCTTAAAATCACAAGAACTAATTAGTTACAAAGAGAAGATGATGTTGGCTCAATTTCCGTAATGACCCAGGAGGTATGAGGCTGAATGATAGTGATTACTCAAATGTCAAGTTTTTATATATATATATATATTAATTATTATTTATTGAAAAATATTTAGATATAAATACTTCATTTATCGAGTTTTAGATATTTATATAAATATTTATTATGCAATTATTATTTATTATTTACTAAAATAAAATAGTAATATGTGTGTGTGTATATTATATTAGTTTAAAAAAATATAAAAGCTATATGAATATATCAATATAATAAAAAAATATTTTAGGTTGGATTTAAGTTGAGAATGAGTTGGATAATATTTATCTAATGAATAAAATAATTATTTATATAATACGTGGAAATCGGATTGATTCTGGCCTTAGTCCGAATCGAAGAGGCGGATTCTTATAAGTACACATAGAACAATGCTGACGTGGGAAATCATAAACCATTACAGATTCAACCACGTGATTGCTGACATTAATTTGGATCCCAACCATCGGACGGAGGAGCCTACCCCATGACAATATCCCCAGTGGCTCAAAAACTCCTACATGTTGGCATCACCTTAAATTCCATGTATTATTACATACTTACTTCGGCCAAGTGGCCTCCTTGTTTTACATCGAGGGTAAGATGAGTTGTCGAAGTCGTGTTTTTACAATTTAAATTTGTTTTTTTATTTTCTAAAAATTAATTTTTATATTTCTGATTATTTTTATATATTAATATTAAAAATAATTTTAAAAAATATAATAAATATTATTTTAATATATTTCTAAATAAAAAAACACTAATACCTTCTAAACAATCTCTAATTCTAATTCACATCCATGATCCAATCAATTATTGGGGACAGAAGCTTCTTTTCGTTATTATTATACTCTTATGAAGAACCACTAATCAATTATATATATAGAAACGTATTGAACTCCATTAAAATTGGCCCGACATGGATAATATAAACTTCATTAATTTTTTATTTTATTTTTAAAGTTATATACTTGTCATCGTAAACTTTCTTGATTTATACTTCATGTATATATAATACATCTAGCTTTGTGTTCCAATCAATAATTTTTTTTTAATTTTCTGTTTTTTAAATTTAAATTTAACAATTCAAATAAGAGAGTAAAGGGTGAGAGGCTAATGATTTGATGATGTGACTGGATAGCTTGACGTAGTTGTTTTTAATGATATTGGTTCATTTTTAACACTTGATGTTGAAATTAAACTTCCATATAATATTTTTTAAAAACAAACTTCCATATAATTATTTTCCGCATAGGGACGACAAAATTAAGGATTACCGAATGTCATTTGTTTTTTTGAAGTTTCGTTTGAATATTTCTATAAACATTTTTTAGTAATATGTTTTATATTCATCCTTACATAGATAATAGATATAAAAAAATGTGCCTGTATGTAATTTCTATTTTCAAAATTTATTCTAAAATTATTTTAAAAACAAATTTATTTTATATTTCATCTCTGTTTCTTCGTGTTTGTATCTTTTTATTTGTATTTTATCCCGCAGTACCGATAAAACACAACAATATATGTCATATATATTATGTGTTCTATCCTGCAATATTGACCAGACACATCGATAAACGCCAAGAAAGAGTTGACGAACTTACCGAGAACAGAGATCTTTCCAGGGAGATGCTGTCGGAATTACAACACTATATAAGCTCTTCAAGCAGTCCATACAAATGACTCGGTCCTCTCTTTACTGAAAAAGAAAACAAAGAGATCGAAGAATGGAGGGTGGCAGGCAACCACTTCTCTCCCCACAAAACGATCACCAGAATCGAGACCAGCACTTACGATCAACAAACTCCTCCATCGCCTCCTCCTTCACTCCTGATCCTGATGACATCCCTCTAATCAACAGTGTCCGTGATTTCTCTATAGAATTCTGTAGAGAGTCCAAGAAGCTATGGTATCTTGCCGGCCCTGCCATCTTCACCACCTTGTGCCAGTACTCCCTTGGTGCTATCACTCAGCTTCTTGCTGGACATGTTGGCACGCTGGATCTAGCTGCTGTCTCTGTTGAGAATTCTGTCATTGCTGGATTCTCTTTTGGTATCATGGTATATAACTAACAGCTACCTATACATGTAGTAACAATTAAGCATACAATTGTTTTTTTGATCGCTTACAATATGCCTGTATTTTATTTTGGACCCTATTTAATTCATGCTGAAAGTATATATGCCCATACGCATAGCTAGGTACTAGGTAGCACCTTTTTATGTGTGTATATATAATATTGGTAATATTTTGTTACAACTTTTGATTGATGAGTAATATTTGATCATTGAATCTGCAGCTTGGCATGGGGAGTGCCTTGGAAACCCTTTGTGGACAAGCGTATGGAGCAGGGCAGCTTGATATGCTAGGAATCTATATGCAAAGATCTTGGGTCATACTTAATGCCACAGCTGTTATACTTACCCTTTTATATATCTTTGCTGGGCCATTTTTGAAGCTTATCGGTCAGACAGCAGAGATATCACAGGCGGCAGGGATGTTCTCGGTGTGGATGATACCACAGCTATTTGCTTATGCAATGAACTTTCCAATTGCAAAGTTCTTACAATCTCAAAGCAAGATGATGGTTATGGCTGCTATAGCGGCAGTGGCCCTAGTTTTCCATGCCGTTTTCAGTTGGCTATTGATGTTGAAATTAGGCTGGGGTCTGGTGGGTGCAGCCGTGGTTCTAAACGCGTCATGGTGGTTCATAGTGATTGCTCAACTGTTGTATATTTTTAGTGGAACTTGCGGGGAAGCATGGACCGGACTTTCTTGGAAAGCTTTTCAAAATCTATGGGGATTTGTTAGGTTATCTCTGGCATCAGCTGTAATGCTTTGGTAAGAAACCCAACACAGTAGCAATTCTCTTTCTCCTTAATTGTTAATTATTACCCAATTTACAATTACAGCTAGCTTTAAGTGACTATGCTTTTGGTAAACAATTTCATGCAGCCTGGAAGTATGGTATTTCATGGCATTAATACTGTTCGCCGGATATCTAAAAAATGCTGAACTTGCAGTGGATGCCTTGTCTATAAGGTCAGTTGTTCTCCTGTTAACAGTAAACATCTCTCTCCTGCAGCATATGCTTAGTGAACTTGCATCAGCACACCCAATCTGACCCTCTTTCTGGGGCTTAAAAGTCAGGAAAGGATACGAACAATGAATAAGCTTGCCTCGTTGCTTTCGTGTCCTTATCATTGCCTCCTAACAGAACAGACCCCGCCGTTCTTGTAGAAGAAGACAAGTGCAAGTAAAATTACGTGTCTGATTTGGATTCATAATCTTTCCTTTGAAAACGTTAGAATATTGAAATATAAGTTCATCGGGTAACGCTTCCATCTTTGAAAGGAAAAAAAAATCTAATAATCTACCGTGGGCCTAGTCAAAGCAGATGACAACATGTTACGTTGACATAAACCCGGTCTTAATGGTAATTTAGATTCTTTGATTGCAGTTTTTTAAAGAGGAAGTGAAAAAAATTGACTTCTCTAGTGATAAGATAAAATAAAATTTTAAGTTTAAACTTTATGGATAGAATATATTATTATTGGAAGTGTTTTATCCTTTTAACTGGCTGATTTAACTCAACCTAATTAGTCGATTTCAGTAGATCTTTTGGAATGTTCTAATTTTTTTTAAATATTATTCATGTTAACAATGATGATTATGATAATAATAAATCTTGATTACGTTGGAGGATTAGCCCTGTGATGATGACTACGACTGATGATAGATGTGGAGTGCTAATTAAATAAATCGATTTTCTCTTATAAATCATAATTATATGTGTCGACAAATTAGTTGAATCTAGAATTAAAGTTATGGGTATAATCAATCTTGAAAAAAGATTATTAAGCCATTGTTAATGACGTTTAGGTTACCAAATTTTAGGAAAATTTCGTGATGTCGATGTTAATATATGTCATGTTTTTCCATGATAATGACATGTTAATTAGTAATAATGTTAGACGAGGTGGTGAAAAAAAAATCTTATATGGTAAATTATACATGAAAAAAATAGTACAAGTAACCATATTTTAAACTCCATACAGTGATCAAAGATCTAGAGTATATTTAATATTAAATATTAAATTAAATATAATTAAGAGTTATCTCGATTTACCAGTTAATTAATTTAAGATTAGAATGTAATTCAATTTAATATATTTTTTTAAAAATAATATTATTATTTTAAGATTAGCATGTAATCCAATTTAATATTTTTTTTAAATAATAATATTATTGAATTTTTAAAATATTACAATTTGGAATTAAAATAATTAAATCAGGAGTTGTTTTACTTAATATCACCACAATATTCTATCACTATTAGCTGTATCGCTGGTAGTTGTGCTGATAAAAGTGGTAGTTGATGATAGCTATCATACTATTAACAAATAATATATTATCTAAAGAATTTTTTTATTTATTTAAATATCACCATCATCATCCCTTACAGCAATGCTGGTGGTGGTGATAATATAGCGAGAGGAGTGTTGATTTTGAAAAAAAAATAATCCTGTTTTTATTTTTGTATTCCTTCTCTCTTGTGATAAAATGTTAAAAATAATTTTATAAAAATAAAAAAATAAAACAAAACATCATGTAAGAAAATGCTTCCTCTCCCAAATAAACATCCATTGCGATTATACAAATTTGGTTGGTTATGTTTTTTTTTTTTTATTATAACGTTAACTAGTTTTTCTATTAATATATTTTTTTTATTTTTCTTGGTGAATAATGTTTTTAATTAAAATTATTTTTTTTTATAAAAAATATTTTATGATTGTTAAAGTAAGTTAACAAAAAATATTAAAATAATATATTCATATTTTATGTGTAATTAAAATTTAAAAAAATCATAAATACAATAAAATTATGTTAAAAATCTATTTATTTATTAAAAAAAAAAAACAATATAGAATGTTGTTAGTTTCGCTAGAACCCGCTACTCCAACACACTTGCTAACCAAATAAGCTAAAGCACAAAATTATTGTAAAATGATTAAAAAATATATTAAAGTACTTAATTTATTATCCATAAGAAACCCCAGTTCTTTTAGAGTATTCAAGCAATTAGTCACTATATTTTAATAAAATTATTTAATTAGTTCTTGTAATATTAGAAACTATATATTTAATTTTTATGGTCTTGAAATCATCTAAAAGGTAGTACTTTGGTAAATTCTATGCGCCTTTTCAGTTTTCTTTGTATTCCTATCTTTTTTGAGAGATACAAAATGGAAAAGAGAAGTATATATATATATGATGGAAAATCTTGATGACTGGAACATTTTTTGAAACAAAGGACTACAAAATTAAAGATGGTAAGCACTTGTGAAGAGATTAATATTCAATTATTCTGATACTATGAAGGCTAATCAACTATTTATTATTAAACCACAAGGACTAAATTATAATTAACTTGCGATTGGAATAACCTTATTCGAATTAATAGTCTCAACGTTTGTTAATTTGTTTTTTTTATGAACATTCGACTTAATTTGCAGCACCAACATAGTGGGTTGGGCGGTCATGATAGCCATTGGAATCAACGCAGCCATAAGGTTCGCAGCAGATACAAGCCTTTCAACATTTTACACACACACACACACACACACACATCGAAAGAAGTGGATAGAGCAGCATGATATTTGAGTTTGAACTCGTTCGTTGATGCATGCAGCGTGAGAGTGTCAAATGAACTAGGAGCTGCCCACCCAAGAACAGCAAAATTCTCTTTAGTAGTGGCCACGCTAGCTTCGCTTATGATAGGCCTCGTAATCGCACTAATTCTTGTCCTGGCACGGAACCTATACCCAGACTTGTTTACGAACGATGCTGGAGTCAAGGAACTAGTAAAGGAGCTCACTCCTCTCCTCGCTGTCTGCATCATCATCAATAATGTTCAACCAGTTCTCTCAGGTAATCAAGTTCTTACTATGTATATGTTCTGCTACGTGCATGCTTGCTTTGTACTACTTGGGTGCTGTATCTCAGGTCCGTCTCTTACAAATGGATATGGTGGTGATCTTGTTAAAATTAAACAGGGGTGGCCATTGGAGCAGGATGGCAAGCTGCTGTTGCTTATGTAAACATAGGGTGTTACTACATATTTGGAATTCCCTTGGGTCTCATTCTTGGTTATTGGCTTCAAATGGGTGTCCAGGTTAGCCTTGTAATTCCTTTTATTGTGCCGAATGTACAAAGTTGTACAATTATCATCATGTGCCATTTTTATTCAAATCACGGCTGATGAGGGAAACAAAAATCTTATCTAGCCATACTTACTAGAACTTTTGAAATCCCAGGTTACAAGTTGGCTAAATTAACCCAAGTTAATTTTAAAATAAAATTATTTTGCACAATGTTTAAATAAAAAAACTATGAGATTGATTCATTAGATGACCATGGTTAGATGTAATAGATTCAAAAGCAAACACAGGTTTTGATACTAGGTCTATTCATCTAGTTAAGGCAAGTTAGAGGTTGATTAGAAATATAGTAGTGATTGTTTTTCAAAATGTTTTTAATTTATTTATAAATACATTAAAATAATTTTTTTTAAAAAAATTTATTTTTAACATTAACAAATTAAAATAATCCAAAAATATATAAAATATTATTTTTTTTTAAAAAAATTAACCAGTCTCCATTTAGTCTCCATTTGAACCGCAATCCTAAACAAATTAATAACTACATTGTATATGATAAAAGAGATGATCGCCACCAGTTAATCATCATGCATCTCCCCTAGGTTTTCTTTAGAGAGTCACATGATCATCAAGTGGGAGGCTGATGGACGATCATAATGAATGTGTGTGCATATAATTTCTTCTGCTCTTATTGGCAATTTTCAGGGAATTTGGATTGGAATGCTGACAGGGACTGCCGTACAAACTGTCGTTCTCTTCTGGATGATTGGTAAAACCAATTGGAACACAGAGGTAAGTTTTTAATTTTTTTATTTCAAATAAATATTCAGGAAAAGTACAGCTTAAGGATATCTTTCACATCCAGGTGACCACCTGATGAATAATATTAATTAAATGCAGGCTTCTGCTGCCGAAGAGAGGATACGGAAATGGGGTGGGGAAGATGATTCCAAAAACAAAAAAGGTGAACAATAAGAGAGATCCAGGAGTGGAAGGGCCCTCATTTTGATTTGTGAATTGTTACAATTTATGGATAATTAAATTTCAAAGTATACTCCATTCTTCAATGGATGGATTGCATCAGTTTAGTTCTTTTGTTTGGAAACTAGAGAAGTTAGGGCTTCAATTTATAGCCACATGGCGTTCCGTTTCATATATACTTTTTGAAATATTATCATATGAAATAACATCATATACCAACAAATAAGAATTTCACAAATCTATGATTATAGCCACAAGAATCATGACAAATGAACATGTAACATTAATTCAAAGTAAAACTTCAGGTTCAAATGGTTTATTATCGTTTGATAGTTCATCTTTTTTTTGTCCTTTCCTGTGCAATGAAAAATAAAAAGATGATCAAGGGATTCAAGTGATGGCATGTATCTATTGTAAAAATAATGAAGAATATTTCAAGAAAAAAATTTATTTAACATTGTAAAAATAAACATAAAGTATATATAGAGCTTCTTATCTCACATTTAAAAAATAAAACCTTAATTTAGTGTTTATATAGTAAACTCTAATATGAAATTATAGCAAACGAGAAAAGGATTGTGAACTCGAGCAAATAAGATTGAACCAAGCAGAGAAAAATCTCTAATTAGCAACTAACTAGCAAGGTTCATACTTGAGAATTCAAATTAAGAGGACCCGAGAATCATACTTTGCTATCCCAAACCTTTGTTGAGCCGTGAGATAGCAGTTGAAGATTGTATTCTGTTACAGTTGGTTATAACCAACGGGAATCTTGTATAGATAATACCCAGCTAAGCTCATGTATAAATAGCAACGATTACAAGCAAATAAAGGAACTGAATCAGAAATCATTCACTTACCCATTGTTTCTCTTCTCTATTCCTCTCTTCATTATTCTTCTCTGCAAATCTTCTTATTACTTCAACCATATTCTCTGTCTCTTCTCAACATATGGTATCAGAGCCATATCACTAAAATCAAATAAAGAACATCAAGAAACTGAGTTTTCTTGAAAAAGAAAAGCAAAGTAGAAAAGATCAATCAATGGCAACAGAATCAAACAATTTTGTGCAAGCAGCAATACCAAGATTTGATGGTCATTATGACCATTGGTCTATGCTTATGGAGAACTTTCTTAAGTCCAAAGAATACTGGAGTCTAATAGAAAAAGGGATTGGTGCAGCAAGAGGAGAAGGAGTGCAATCAGCAGCACAATCAACAGCACAACAGAAAGTAATTGAAGAAGAAAAATTGAAGGATTTAAAGGTCAAGAACTACCTATTTCAAGCCATTGACAGAACCATCATTGAAACTATACTCAACAAGGAGACTTCAAAGGCCATCTGGGATTCCATGAAACTGAAATATCAAGGATCCACCAAAGTGAGACGTGCCCAGTTACAAGCACTTAGAAGAGAATTTGAAGTTCTTGGCATGAAAGAAGGGGAAAAAGTTGATGAGTACTTTACAAGAACATTAACTATTGCAAACAAAATGCAAGTGCATGGAGAAAGTATGAAGCAGAATGTAATTGTTGAGAAAATTTTAAGGTCAATGACCTCAAAATTCAATTATGTTGTCTGTTCTATTGAAGAATCTAATGATTCTTCAACCATGTCAATAGATGAACTTCAAAGCAGTCTCCTAGTTCATGAACAGAGGATGCAAGGTCAGAAAGAAGAAGAGCAGGCTTTAAACATTACTAATTCAGAGAAAATAGGAAGAAGAATTGAATACAGAACTGAAGGGAAGGGAAGATTTCGTGGTGGTTTCAGGGAAAGGGGTCGAGGAAGGGGAAGACAGCCCTACAACAAAGCCTTGATCTAGTGCTACAACTGCCAAAAACTAGGACATTTTCAATACGAATGTCCTGTTAGAAACAAAAATGACAGGAATGCATATTTTGCAGAAGTAGATGAGGAAGAAGAGATGTTATTAATAGCCTACAAAGATGAAGGGGATCGTGAAGAAGCAAAAGAAGAAGTTGTATGGATTCTTGACTCAGGTTGCAGCAATCACATGTGCAGCAACAAGGAATGGTTTTTTGAATTTGATGACAAGTTTAGAAGAACTGTAAAGCTTGGAGACAATTCAAAAATGATGGCTATGGGAAAGGGACATATCAAGCTAAACATCAAAGGAATTACACAGGTATTCACAGAGGTATACTTCATACCTGAATTAAAGAACAACCTCCTGAGCATAGGCCAGCTGCAAGAAAAACAGTTAGCAATTCTTATCAAAGATGACAAATGTAGGGTTTATCACCCTAAGAAAGGTTTGATTATGCAATCTCAAATGTCATCTAACAGAATATTTCCCATACTTGCTACTGTGATAACTCCTATGGCTAGTTGTCTACAAGCAACATCTGAAGATGTCACTAATCTATGGCACTGTCGATATGGGCATCTAAGCCTCAAGGGGCTGAAAACCTTGGTTTCAATGGAGATGGTCAAGGGTTTACCTGCACTGAATGACTCATTAAAAGTCTGTCAAGATTGCATGAAAGGAAAGCAGCATAGAGAGACATTGCCAAAGAAAAGTATGTGGAGAGCATCCAAGAAACTACAACTTGTCCATACAGATATTTGTGGACCCATTTCACCACAATCAAACAGTGGGAAAAGGTACATAATCACTTTTATAGATGATTATAGTAGAAAAACTTGGGCATATTTTCTATTACACAAATCTGAAGCACTGTCTATATTCAATAAATATAAAGTGAGTGTGGAAAAAGAAAGTGGTGAAAGAATCAGTTGTTTAAGAACTGACAGAGAGGGAGAGTTCACCTCAAGTGAATTCAATGATTTTTGCAGCACACATGGAATCAAGAGACAACTTACCACAGCATACACCCCACAGCAAAATGGGGTTGCAGAGAGAAAGAATCGCACCATAATGAATATGGTGCGCAGCATGTTATCAGGGAAGGAATTACCAAAGCAATTCTGGGCAGAGGCTGTAAATTGGTCCATCTATGTGATAAATAGAAGCCCCACCACAGCTGTTCTCAATACTACTCCTGAAGAAGCTTGGAGTAACATGAAGCCTAGTGTTGAGTGTTTCCGTGTGTTTGGATGTGTGGCTTATGCTCACATACCTGACAATCAACGCAAGAAGTTAGATGACAAAAGTTTCAAATGTGTGTGGTTAGGAGTAAGTGAAGAGTCTAAAGGGTACAGACTTTATGATCCTGTGGGAAAGAAAATCATCACTAGCAGAGATGTAGTATGTGTGGAAAATGAAAAGTGGGAGTGGGACAGAAGTGCAGAAGAGTTGAAGCATAAAGAGTTAGAATGGGCAGACATTAATGAGGAAGAAGACAGTGAGATCAGTGGAGGTTTTGAAGGTGTAAACAATCATCCTGAACATGTTGATGGTGTGCACAATGATAACTCATCAAGTAGTCTTGTAGATAGTCTACCTGATGGAATATCACAGAATGACAAGCAAGAAAGGTGCAGAAGAAAACCAACCTGGTTAACAGATTATGTGACTGATGAAGCACTATCTGAAGGAGAAGAAGAGGGAGGACATAATCTTGCAATGCTCATCTCTATAGAGGACCCTGTCACATTTGAAGAAGCAGTCAAAAGTGAAAAGTGGAGAACAGCAATGGATACAGAGATAAAGGCCATTGAAAAGAACAATACATGGGAATTAACTGTCCTACCAGCTGAAGCAAAACCTATAGGAGTGAAGTGGGTATTCAAGACCAAATTAAATGAAGAGGGAAATGTGGACAAGCACAAGGCAAGGCTTGTGGCAAAGGGGTACTCCCAAAGACAAGGAATTGACTATAATGAAGTATTCGCACCAGTAGCTAGGTGGGATACAATCAGAACTATCCTAGCATTGGCAGCTCACAAAGGCTGGTATGTTTATCAGCTGGATGTTAAGAGTGCTTTTTTGCATGGAGAGCTAGCTGAAGCCATATTTGTTGAACAACCACAAGGATTTGAGAAACAAGGAGAGGAGCATAAGGTGTACAGACTGAAAAGAGCATTATATGGACTCAAGCAAGCCCCTAGGGCTTGGTACAGCAGAATTGAGACTTACTTTGTCAAAGAGGGCTTTGAAAAATGCTTCTGTGAACATACATTATTCACAAAAACCAGTGACAAAGGCAGTATGCTAATTGTAAGTCTATATGTGGATGATCTTATCTTTACAGGAAATAGTGAATGCATGTTTAAAGGCTTCAAAGACTCAATGATGAGAGAGTTTGACATGTCTGAACTTGGAAGAATGAAGTACTTTTTAGGTGTGGAAGTCATACAAAATGCAGAACTGATATTCATCTGTCAAAAGAAGTATGCTAAAGAGGTGTTGGGAAGATTTGGAATGGAACATAGTAATGCAGTGCAGAATCCAATTGTCCCAGGATGCAAACTTACAAAGAATGAAGAAAATGCAAAGGGTGTAAATACTACAGAATATAAGCAATTAGTTGGCAGTTTGCTATATTTGACAGCCACTAGACCCGATCTTATGTATGCAGTTGGGTTAGTCAGTAGATATATGGAAAGACCCACTGAAATGCACCTTCAAGCTGTCAAAAGGATACTAAGATATCTTAGGGGAACTACAGAATTTGGGATTATATACAGAAAAGGGGATGAAGGAAAACTAAGAGCATATGCAGATAGTGATTATGCTGGGGATGTTGATGACAGAAAGAGTACATCTGGGTTTGTGTTTATGCTTGGTACAGGAGCTGTTTCTTGGTCCAGTAAGAAACAACCCGTGGTGACATTATCTACAACAGAGGCAGAGTTTATAGCTGCCGCATCCTGTGCTTGTCAAGGAGTTTGGTTAAGAAGAATTCTGGGCAATATTGGTCTTGAACAAGTGACTAGTACAGTGATCTATTGTGATAATAATTCTGCTATAAAACTTTCAAAAAACCCAGTACTACATGGTCGAAGCAAACACATAGATGTCAGATTTCACTTCCTAAGGGATCTTACAAGAGATGGGGTTGTGGAACTAGTATACTGCAACACACAAGAGCAAATTGCAGATATCATGATGAAACCACTAAAGCTGGAAGCTTTCTTAAAGCTAAGGGACAAATTAGGCATGGGTATGATGCAAAAATTGAACTAATCGACAAATTAGTTCAAGGGAGGATGTTGAGCCGTGAGATAGCAGTTGAAGATTGTATTCTGTTACAGTTGGTTATAACCAACGGGAATCTTGTATAGATAATACCCAGCTAAGCTCATGTATAAATAGCAACGATTACAAGCAAATAAAGGAACTGAATCAGAAATCATTCACTTACCCATTGTTTCTCTTCTCTATTCCTTTCTTCATTATTCTTCTCTGCAAATCTTCTTATTACTTCAACCATATTCTCTGTCTCTTTTCAACAACCTTTCCCATTCTTTATCGGGAAAGCATACAGTTAGATGTCTAGTTGCTCGTGAGACTCGAGAAAAAATCTTGTTAGTTTATTATTCCTGTAGAATTAGAGAGTATTGACATGCAAGTATCCAAAGTCTCAAATACAGTGGTCAACAGCCAAGAAATATATTCTTATGGGGTAAATGATCAAATAGAAAGACATTTCATGATTAAGGACAGAAGGATATGTTTACGTATGCAAGTTAATTGGAAAGACTACTATTCAAAGATTTACAAACCTTATGAATATCTCGGAGAGAAGGCAAAGCACGCCAATTATTAGCAAGGTTCATGACATGATCACGTGAAGTTGCTGGTACGTAGTTGTTGTAAAATCACATTCTTGACATGAACAGCTGCTGTTTCACCAGCATGAGTGGCAAGTTCCAGGTAAACTACAGCTTTCAACTTCTCTCCTTCCTGTCCAAAATATTACCATAGGATCCTCGGGCAAGCGAAAAAGTAATATAGAGGCCTATCTAAATAGTTCAACCATGAACACCATCCCATGCATGTGACCTCTAAAGACATCACGAGGCTTTGAAATTGGGTTTTAGCTGTGTTTAGGGTGGATTGCAAAAAACTATGCTTGGGTAGTTGATAGCCTATATTTGGTCAAAGCACCAATCCTTGTTCTTTTCTGAATCACACTGGTTTCGCCACATGAAAAAAAGAAAAATTAGCAAGAGCAACAAGAGGACGAAAGCAATTGAGAGATCACCACTCGAAAACACGTGTCCAAACACAAAGCCACCCTTGGAAAAAATGGAGAAAGCAAAAGAGACACATTAAGTCAAATGTGTTAAGTATCAAGCTCTCTCAACCATGCCCTTCCCATCCCCATTTGTTATCTTCTCCCACCTCAATGCAACCACTCAAAGCACAAATTAAATTAATCTACTTCTGGCACTGCCTATCCTGCATATATAAATACAGGTTAAATCAATAGTAACATACCGAAAAGAGTCCAAGTCCATGCTCATACTGAGCATTGCTATGACCACAATCAGCTGCCCGCTTCATCCATTTCCTTGCTTGGCGATGACTCTGAGCCAAACCTTCCCCAACTGAATAACACAACGCAACACGGTACATTGCACGCACATATCCACCTTCAGCCGCTTTTAGATACCATCTAGCCTGTTTGAGAGAAAAGCTCATTAGTTCTGAACTGACAAGCTAGTCCACAAATTTGTGGTAGGACGAGAAGAGAGATGCTTACAGCCTCGTGTAGATGACGATCAAATCCACAACCTTGATGTAAACAGAGTGCGAGTTGGTATTGAGCACGAACATGACCAGATTGGGAAGCCTGAAACAACCATTTCACTGCTTCCTTTCGTTTTGAAGGTTCGGCTGCACGTCCCATAATAACCATAATAAGCACATCCTAGCAACTCATTTCCATGCTTGAACCCAGCTACCTCCCTACAAGGTATTGTATGGTTTCTCTCCTTCTATACATGTTCGTTACTTTCCTAAAGACTCTACGGTGGAATTAATTGATGACCTTCTGACTAGAAGAAATAATTAAGCAAGTCAAGTGCAATCTTCGAACAGCACAGCACCGGATGACACAAATTGCCAATAACAAGCAAAGTGAAATGAGTTTCTCTATAAGAGACTGTATATCTTAAGCTACAGCACTATAAACAACAAGTAGTGGTTCGCAAAGCATTACATAAATTATCAGCTAAGTTTTTCAGTCTTTACCTGGTGATTGACATGGTCTGTAAGGTGGTATACAAGCTGGAGCTTCCACCCTCCTCTATTCTGTATTTCATATTTCCCAACTCATGAGGCATGTCGGGCGCCAACCAGTGCAGAGTACCTTGTCAAAAATACCTCAGGCCCTAGAATTACAACCATAAACAACAATGAATAGAAGAATCTCAAAAACGATGAATCAAACAGTTATCCAAGTGCTAATTTATTGAAGGGCCTCTCACCTACAGATGCTGCCTGGGAGTTTGCGGACGAAATAGCAACGCATTTTCTTGACTTTAACCTTGATGACAAGGTGGTTTTAATGAGGGAATACTTGTCACATGCCGCAAATACTAGCATAATAGGAGACGATGAACAAGCATTGACAAGAGACGAAGAATGAGCACGGACAAAGGGGTTACAATTTGAATAAGAGGTCATAGCGGGAAATCATCAAGATGACTAAACGCATCATTTTACTTTCTTTTCCGTAATGTGTCAAGGGACACGTGTAATAAAGCCTGTTATCCCTACTATTCGAGATGAGCAATTCGTGTGTTTAAATTGGTATGTAACAGAATAGAAAAGCATAGAAAACCAATACACAATGAATACATAAAAAGAGAAATTCAAGTGAATTACTCCCATTCTATCCAAATTTCCTTCCTTTTCCTTCTTCATTTGTTGATCTTGGTATCTGTTGTTTATTATTCATCTCCAGTCATTCATCCATCTCTATTTTGAGTGATCGTTGACAATAATTTTATTCGAATCGGAACAAGACACCTTAGAAGCACATATTCATGGAACAGAATTTAAGAAAGTGAAAGAGATTGGGTTTTTGAAAAAGAAATAGAAAGGGACATAGGGGTTAATTATGGTTCTTTTGGAGAATGAAAGGTTTTTCTCTTGAGATTGAGATTAGTCCGTATGAGTTTTTTTTTTTTTTTTGCAAGGTATACATATGCCAATTAATTATTAACACGTCGTTATTGTTCATTTGTTTTTGTATAAAACTCAAAATCTAATCTTTTCTTTTTATAAGCTACAAGCTTTTTTATTGTAAATTTTATGCAATCATATTAGCAACGGGTTTGTTACTAATTCTTAATATATTAATTTATTTTTTAGTAATTGATTTTGCGTTGCTATATTTATTGCTAATATTAAAAAATTAACATACATGCAATTCATTACTAATTTATTATGAAAGTTGTATTTGAATTATTCTGTTGCTAACATTTGATGCTAATCACCCTTTTATTTTTCTAGCCACACACTGTGTTAAAGTTTTTTTTTTTGCAGTGCAAAAGGGTAAGATTAGTAATTTAGTATTGTTATTGTACATTGATCTTTTTTTTTAGTTTTAATTTTTTTTGTTTTTAGATTATAATTTTAAAAAATATATTATTTTAATTTATTTCTAATTAAAAAAAAAAAGCACCTTGACATCCTAAATACTACAATCCTAAATGACAGTTATTTACAGGCAAAAAAATCACCATTGGTCCGTGTTTTCAGAATTTGATCAGATTAAACTTCTACTAATAATTTGGTCACACCATCTTGTATTTCCGTTTATCGGTCATCTGAGACTCTCCTTGGTAATTTCCGATTGTCGACCAAGAATCTTCAGTTGACCTGAGAAAGGCAAACGACACGCTGATAGTGCTGCATGTATAAGAACGTGGAGATTAAATAATAATTCTTAAAATCACAAGAACTAATTAATTATAAAAAGAAGCTGCTTTCCCTTGCGTTAGGTTGGGAGGGGGCGCTTTCCTCCTGCGACGCGTGACGATGTTGGCTCAATTTCCGTGATGACCCAGGAGGTATAAGGTTGAATGATAATGATTACTCAAATGTCAAGTTATATATATATATATCTTAATTATTATTTATTAAAAAATATTTAGATAAAAATACTTTATTTATGGAGTTTTAGATATTCATATAAATATTTATTATGCAATTATTATTTATTATTTAATAAAATAAAATAGTAATATATGTGTGTGTGTATATTAATATATACTAGTTTAAAAAAATATAAAAGCTCTATGAATATATTAATATAATAAAAAAAATATTCTAGGTTGTATTTAGGTTGAGTATGAGTTGGATAATATTTATCTTTTATTATTTATCTAATGAAATAAAATAATTAAGTAATAAGCTAAAGTGTGTTGGGATTTTACTGTTCACCATACCAAATTCATTGTTTATCCACAGTGTTTTTTTAATTTTTCATTTTTCCCTTTTTTTCTTTTTTTTCTTTTTGGTTTTTTTGTTATCACTTTTTCATTTTTTTTTACTTTTTTTTTTGCATTTTTGCTTTCATTTTTTTTCCCAAAATTATCTTTGTCAATTTTATTTTTTTAATATTGAGCTGGTTAAAAATTTCGCTTTGTAATTTTTTCCTTTGAAATACTATGAATTCCTACAGTGTTTTCCTACAAGATTTTTCTATTTTATTTTTTTATTTTTCAAAATTTTATTTGTCAATTTTATTTTTTTTAATATTGAACAGATTGAAAATTTAGTTTTGTAATTTTTTTCTTTAAAACATTGTTGATTGCTACAATGATTCTCCATATGATTTTTTTTTTGTTTTTGTTTTTTTATGATTTTCTCCAAAATTATCTTTTTTTTATTTTATTTTTTCATATTGAGTTGGTTAAGAATTACCGTTACAATATATGAGGGAAGCACTATAACTTTCCTCGTAAATTACTGTAGATTGCTACAGTGTTTTTTCCCACATAATTTGTTTTTGTTTTTTTATGTTTTATTCTAAAATTATCTTTGTCAATTTTATTTTTTTAATATTAAGCTGATTAAGAATTACAATTACAAGTAAATACAAGTAAGGCTAAATCATGTGGGAAAAACACTATAACTTTCCTCACAAAACACTATAAATTGATATATTTTTTCCTCACATTGTTTTTTTCCAGTTTCTTTTGTGTTTTTTTTTGTAATATTTTTTTCTAAAATTATCTTTATCGATATTTTTTTTAATATTGAGCTGATTATAATTTAACTTTTTAATAAAACTTAATCATGTGGGGAAAGTACTGTAGCTTTCCTCACAAAACACTGCGGATTGCTACAGTGTCTCTCCACATATTTTTTTTTTCTTATGATTTTTTCAAAATTATCTTTGTCAATTTTATTTTTTTAATATTGAGCTAGTTGAGAATTACAATTATAAGTTATTACAAATAAGGCTAAATCATGTGGGGAAGCACTGTAGCTTTCATCACAAAACACTGTGAATTGCTACAGTGTTTTCAGCAAAGTTTTTTTATCCTTGTTTTTTTTGTGTTTTTTTTATTTTTTTTTTCAAAAATTATTTCTGTCGATTTTATTTTTTTAATATTGAGCTGATTGAGAAGTTAGCTTTGTAATTTTTTTCTTTAAAACACTAGGAATTGTTGCAGTGTTTTCCCACATATTTTTTTATAATTTTTTTCAAAATTATCTTTGTCGATTTTTTTTAATATTGAGTTGGTTAAAAATTATAATTACATTAAAACTAAATCATATATGAAAAACGTTGTTGTTTTCCTCACAAAACACTGTAGATTGCTATAGTATTTCTCTAAATGGTTTTTTTATGATTCTTTCTAAAATTGTCTTTGTCAATTGTAATATGAAAAACACTATAGTTTTCCTCACAAAACATTGTTAATTTCTACAACGTTTTTCCTCATGGGTTTTTTTCCTTCCAAAATTATCTTTCTCGATTTTTTTTAATATTAAGTTGGTGAAAAATTTAGCTTTGTAATTTTTTTGCTTTTTATGAAGAGAAAAGCTAAATCATGTGGTTAAATCAGTGTGTATTTCATCACAAAACACTATGGAGTGCTACAAATCATTTTGTTCAGTTTCTAAGTTTTTGATCACCAACACAACTTTTTTTTCTGTCATGAAATATTGGCTCCATCATACCTTTAGTTTCTATTATTTATCTAACGCTGATTCATAATTATAACACTATTAAGTATATTTATTTTATAAACTCGTGGCAACGCGGTATACCATCTCATTATTTATATGATACGTGGAAATCGGATTGATTCTGGCCTTAATCCGAATCGAAGAGGCGGATTCTTATAATTACACAGAACAATGTTGATGTGGGAAATCATAAACCATTACAGATTCAACCACGTGATTGCTGAAATTAATTTGGATCCCAACCACCGGACGGAGGAGCGACAATATCCCGAGTGGCTCAAAAAATCCTACGTGTTAGCATCATTACATACTTACTTCGGCCAAGTGGCCTCCTTGTTTTACATCGAATGTAAGATGAGTTATGGAAGTCGTGTTTTTTAAAATTTAAATTTTTATTTATTTATTTATTTTAATTAATTTTTTTATTTTCCGATCCTTTTTATATATTAATATTAAAAAAATAAAAAAAATATTATTTTAAAATATTTCAATATATAAAAAAAATTGATACCTTCTAGACAATCCTTAATTCTAATTTACATCCATGATACAATTAATTATTGAGGACAGAAGCTTCATTTCTCATTATTATACTCGTATGAAAACCCTAAATGAACCACTAGTCAATTAGATATATAGAAACGTATCGAACTTCATTAAAATTGTCGTGACAAGTTTACAAGATTTCAGAATTTGTACAATATAAACTTTATTATTATTATTATTTTATTTTTAAAGTTATATATATACTTGTCATCGTAACCTTTCTTGATTTATACTTCATGTATATATAATACATCTAGCTCTGTGTTCCAATCAACAATTTTTTTTTTAATTTTTTGTTTTAAAATTTAAATTTAACAATTCAAATAAGAGAGGTTAATGACTTGAAGATGTGACTGGATAGCTTGACGTAGTTGTTTTTAATGATATCGGTTCATTTTTAACACTTGATTTTGAAATTAAACTTCCATATAGTTTTTTTCAAAAAAATCCGTATAATTATTTTCCGGATAGGAACAAAATTAAGGATTACCGAATGTCATTTGTTTTTTGAAGTTTTGTTTAAATATATCTATAAACATTTTTTAGTAATATGTTTTATATTCATCCTTACATAGATAATAGGTATAAAAAAATGTGTCTGTATGTAATTTCTATTTTCTAAAATTATTTTTAAAACATATCTATTTCATATTTTATCTTTGTTTCTTCATGTTTGTATCTTTTTATATGTATTTTATCCTGCAATACCGATAAAACTCAACAATAAATGTCATATATGTTTTCTATCCTAGCTACAATATTGACCAGAGACATCCATAAACGCCAAGAAATAGTTGACGAACTTAATTACTGAGAACAGAGATATTTCCAGGAAGATATTGTTGGAATGTCAAATAACTACCTTCAACAAATAAGATACGATTTATATTATTTTTTAATATAATTTTTTAAATGAAAGATTTTTAAAATTAAAACTTGTACAGACCCACATTATCTTGTATTTAATTTTTATCAAATAAATAAAGATTATGAAATTCGAACTCATAATCACTTGATCATTAAGGTTTTAATATTATATTAAAAAACTATTTTAATCCAATAACTTAAATTATTAGATAAGGTTATAAAATATAATAAATATTATCCTCTAACACGGAAGTACACCACTATATAAGCTCTTTAAGCAGTCCAAATAAATGATTCGGTCCTCTCTTTACTGAAAAAGAAAACAAAGAGATCGAAGAATGGAGGGTGGCAGGCGATCACTTGTCTCCCCACAAAACGATCACCAGAATCGAGACCAGCACTTACGATCAACAAACTCTTCCATCGCCTCCTCCTTCACTCCTGATCCTGATGACATCCCTCTAATCAACAGTGTCCGTGATTTCTCTAGAGAATTCTTTAGAGAGTCCAAGAAGCTATGGTATCTTGCCGGCCCTGCCATCTTCACCACCTTGTGCCAGTACTCCCTTGGTGCTATCACTCAGCTTCTTGCTGGCCATGTTGGCACGCTGGATCTAGCTGCTGTCTCTGTTGAGAATTCTGTCATTGCTGGATTCTCTTTTGGTATCATGGTATATAATTAACAGCTACCTATACATGTAGTAACATATAAATAACAGCTACCTATACATGTAGTAACAATTAAGCATACAATTGTTTTGTTGATCGCTTGCACTATATATGCCTGTATTTTATTTTGGACCCTATTTAATTCATGCTGAAAATATATATATGCCCATACGCATAGCTAGGTGCTAGGTAGCACCTTTTTATGTGTGTGTATATAATATTGGTAATATTTTGTTACAACTTTTGATTGATGAGTAATATTTGATCATTGAATCTGCAGCTTGGCATGGGGAGTGCCTTGGAAACCCTTTGTGGACAAGCGTATGGAGCAGGGCAGCTTGATATGCTAGGAATCTATATGCAAAGATCTTGGGTCATTCTTAATGCCACAGCTGTTATACTTACCCTTTTATATATCTTTGCTGGGCCATTTTTGAAGCTTATTGGTCAGACAGCAGAGATATCACAGGCGGCAGGGATGTTCTCGGTGTGGATGATACCACAGCTATTTGCTTATGCAATGAACTTTCCAATTGCAAAGTTCTTACAAGCTCAAAGCAAGATGATGGCTATGGCTGCTATAGCGGCAGTGGCCCTAGTTTTCCATGCCGTTTTCAGTTGGCTATTGATGTTGAAATTAGGCTGGGGTCTGGTGGGTGCAGCCGTGGTTCTAAACGCGTCATGGTGGTTCATAGTGATTGCTCAACTGTTGTATATTTTTAGTGGAACTTGCGGGGAAGCATGGACCGGACTTTCTTGGAAAGCTTTTCAAAATCTATGGGGATTTGTTAGGTTATCTCTGGCATCAGCTGTAATGCTTTGGTAAGTAACCCAACACGGTAGCAATTCTCTTTCTCCTTAATTGTTAATTATGACCCAATTTACAGTTACAGCTTTAAGTGACTATGCTTTTGGTAAACAATTTCATGCAGCCTGGAAGTATGGTATTTCATGGCATTAATACTGTTCGCCGGATATCTAAAAAATGCTGAACTTGCAGTGGATGCCTTGTCTATAAGGTCAGTTGTTCTCCTGTTAACAGTAAACATCTCTCTCCTGCAGCATATGCTTAGTGAACTTGCATCAGCACACCCAATCTGACCCTCTTTCTGGGGCTTAAAAAGTCAGGAAAGGATACGAACAATAAGCTTGCCTCGTTGCTTTCGTTTCCTTATCATTGCCCCCTAACAGAACAGACCCCGCCGTTCTTGTAGAAGAAGATAAGTGCAAGTAAAATTACGTGTCTGATTTGGATTCATGATCTTTCCTTTGAAAACGTTAGAATATTGAAATATAAGTTCATCGGGTAATGCTTTCATCTTTGAAAGTAAAAAAAAAAACTTCATGGGATAGAATATATTATTATTGGGAGAGTTTTATCCTTTTAACTGGCTGATTTAACTCAACCTAATTAGTCGATTAATTCAGTAGATCTCTTGGAATGTCTTTTAAAAAAAACCTTAAATATTATTCATGTTAGCAATGATGATTATACAGCAACCCATGATGATAACGTTGTAGGATTAGCCCTATGATGATGACTACGACTGGTGATAGATGATAGATGTGGAGGGCTAATTAAATAAATCGATTTTCTCTTATAAATCATAATTATATGTGTCGAGAAATTAATAAGTTGAATCTAGAATTAAAGTTATGAGTATAATCTTGAAAAAAGATTATTAAGCAATTGTTAATGACGTTTAGGTTACCAAATTTTGAGAAAATTTCGTGATGTCGATGTTAATATGTCATGTTTTTGCATGATAATGACATGTCAGTAATAATGTTAGACGGGGTGGTGAAAAAAAATACTTATATGGTAAATTATACATGTAGGTGGTAGATAAACGTTTAAAAAAATTAGTAAAAGTAACCATATTTTAATATTTAATATTAAATTTTAAATCAAATATGAATGAGAATTAACTAGCTTACTGTTTCTTTTAGAAAAAATATTTTATGATTTTTAAAATAAATTTAAAAAATATACTAAAATAATATATTTATATTTTATGTGTAATTGAAAGTTAAAAAATCATAATTATAATAAAATTATATTAAAATTTATTTATTTAAAAAAAACAACAAAATAAATTATATTAGTTTTGCTCGAACTGGCAACATTGTGCCTCCGTCACACGTGCTAACCAAATGAGCTAAAAAATAAAATTGTTATAAAATGATTACTGTTTAAGTAATTATTATTTATGCACTGTATTTTAATAAAATTATTTAATTAGTTCTTGTAGTTTTAGAAACTATATATTTATTTAATTTTTATGTTCTTGAAATCATCTAAAGGGTAGTACTTTCGTCAATTCTGTGCGCCTTTTCAATTTTCTATGTATTCCTATCTTTTTTTAGAGAAACAAAAAGGAAAAGAGAAGTATATATGATGGAAAATCTTGATGACTGGAACATTTTTTGAAACAAAAGACTACAAAATTAAAGATGGTAAGCACTTGTGAAGAGATTAATATTCAATTATTCTGATACTACAAAAGCTAATCAATTATTTTTTAATAAACCACAAGGACTAAATTATAATTAACTTGCGATTGGAATAACCTTATTCGAATTAATAGTCTCAACGTTATGTTAATTTGTTTTTTTTTATGAACATTCAACTTAATTTGCAGCACCAACATAGTGGGTTGGGCGCTCATGATAGCCATTGGAATCAACGCAGCCATAAGGTTCGCAGCAGATACAAGCCTTTCAACATTTTACACACAGACACACACACACACACATCGAAAGAAGTGGATAGAGCAGCATGATATTTGAGTTTGAACTCGTTCGTTGATGCATGCAGCGTGAGAGTGTCAAATGAACTAGGAGCTGCCCACCCAAGAACAGCAAAATTCTCTTTAGTAGTGGCCACGCTAGCTTCGCTTATGATAGGCCTCGTAATCGCACTAATTCTTGTCCTGGCACGGAACCTATACCCAGACTTGTTTACGAACGATGCTGGAGTCAAGGAACTAGTAAAGGAGCTCACTCCTCTCCTCGCTGTCTGCATCATCATCAATAATGTTCAACCAGTTCTCTCAGGTAATCAAGTTCTTACTGTGTATATGTTCTGCTACGTGCATGCTTGCTTTGTACTACTTGGGTGCTGTATCTCAGGTCCGTCTCTTACAAATGGATATGGTGGTGATCTTGTTAAAATTAAACAGGGTTGGCCATTGGAGCAGGATGGCAAGCTGCTGTTGCTTTTGTAAACATAGGGTGCTACTACATATTTGGAATTCCCTTGGGTCTCATTCTTGGTTATTGGCTTCAAATGGATGTCCAGGTTACCCTTGTATCCCTTTATTGTGCCGCATGTACAAAGTTATATAATTATCATCATGTATGGGCCATTTTTATTCAAATTACGGCTGATGAGGGAAACAAAACTAATAACTAGCCATAGTTACTATACTCATTAAAAACCCGAGTTAGATTAACTAGATTAATCCGAATCAACTTCAAAACAAAATCATTTTATATAATATTTAAATAAAATAACTTTGAGATTAATCCATTACATCACCCTTAGATCTTATAGATTCAAAAGCAAATCCAAGTTTTGGGTGCATGGGTTACTAGGTCTATCCATCTAGCTAAGCCAAGTTTAGAGTGTGATTGAGAGTATAATAGTGATTATTTTTTAAAATGTTTTTTTTATAAATATATTAAAATAATATGTTTTTATTTTAAAAATTTATTTTTAATATCAATACATTAAAACAATCCAGAAATATATAAAAAATTAATTTTTTAAAACAAATTAGTTAGTATCTATTTGGACAGCAATCCAAGTGAATACTGTATATGATAAAAAAGATGCTCGCCATTATCAATCATCATGCATCTATATAACTTGCTCCCCTAGGTTTTCTTTAGAGAGTCACGTGATCATCAAGTGGGAGGGTGATGGACGATCATAATGAATGGTGTACATATAATTTCTTCTGTTCTTATTGGCAATTTTCAGGGAATTTGGATTGGAATGCTGACAGGGACTGTCGTGCAAACTGTCGTTCTCTTCTGGATGATTGGTAAAACCAATTGGAACACAGAGGTAAGTTTCTAATTTTTTTATTTCAAATAAATATTCATGAAAAGTACAGATTAAGAGGATATTTTTCACATCCAGGTGACCACCTGATGAATAATTTTAATTAAATGCAGGCTTCTGCTGCCGAAAAGAGGATAAAAAAATGGGGTGGGGAAGTGTTGCAAGCTGAATCTTGAGAGAACCGATTAGAAGGAAGCTCAAGTGATTACAGCTAACATAAGAACATATTGAATGACAAAATAATTTGGGAGGGAGGGGGGGGGGAAGAGAAACACGTTGATTGTATTATATTTTCTTGTTTTCCTTCTGTTACATGCATACCTACAGATATAGCAACGAAAGTAATTCTAGAATGGCCACACACGAGGCTCTTGCTAAAATAACACTAATAGAAATAACAATAGAAAAGACAACTAGCAACTAACAGAAATACCAACAATAACACCAGCTTGCATTGTAACAATCTTATTTAAACGATGCGTATAAGCTAAAGGATAATGCCCAAAACGTCGTCGTTGCCTCAGTATTCTTTTGATTTGAATATCTTTATCTTTTCCCGTTACTGTTCTTCCCGCTTCTTGCAATACTTTCCCCTTTTAAAAATGTTCCTTGTCCTCAAGGAACAACTGTTGGTACCTCATGCAAAGATCCTCAGCAAATTCCAAAGTGGCCTCAGATGGTGATATGGTGATAGGGTCTTCCAGTGAATCAAGACTTGTGTTGCCGCTTGATTGTGGTGTCTAACCATTCTTCTGTCAAGAATGGCTTGGGGTTGCAATCGAGGCTCTGTGTGCGGGACAGGTGAATTATCATACACAATCTTATGCCCCACATGTTGCTTTAATTGGGACACATGAAACACTGGATGTATAGCACTTGAACTAGGGAGACTTAACCGATATGCTATGGCTCCTATGCATTCTATGATTTGATAAGGACCATAGTACTTGGCTGCCAGCTTGTGTGAGGCTCTCCTACTCACCGTTTGCCGTCTATAGGGTTGTAATTTTAGATAAACCCAGTCTCCTACCATGAAGATGCGTTCACTGCACTTCTTGTTTGCTAGTTGAATCATATGGTGTTGAGCGAGCTTGAGGTTGGCTTTAATAGTCTTGAGCATGTCTTCGCGCAGTGTTAATTATTTATCAACAGCATCTATGTTAGAATCCTTAAGAAAGTAAGGTATGTGGATTGGAGGGGTTTGGCCATATAAAACTTCAAAAGGAGTGGTTTTGATAGAGGAGTGATAGTTGGTGTTGTACCACCATTCGCCTAAGGGTAGCCATTTGGACCATTGATCTGGTGTCTTGTTGGTCATGCAACTTAAGTATTGTTCCCAGCGTCTATTCACCACTTCAGTTTGGCCATCAGTCTGAGGATGGTAAGCTGTAAAATGTAACAATTGAACTACTTGATAGGTGGTGAATAGATCCTTCCATAACCTGCTTAGAAACACGGGATCTCTGTCACTGACTATAGAGGCTGGTAAACCGTGTAGTTTGTAGATGTTGTTCATTAAAGCATCTGCTACTGTGGTTGCTGTATAAGGATGGGAAAGGGCAATGAAATGTGCGTATTTGCTGAACCTATCTACCACGACTAACACCACATTTTTCCCCTTGGATTCAGTAGCCCTTCAATGAAGTCCATACTGATATCCACAAATGGTGCCTAGGGGTATAGGGAGAGGTTGAAGCAAGCCAGGAGTGAGGACATTCTCCCTTTTGTTTTTCTAGCAAATGTGACTCCCTTACATATGCTCACACATGCTTCTGTTGTTTCCTCCAATAGAATAGTGATCCCACCTGTTTGGCCGTAACAGTAATGCTAGAGTGGCCTCCTATGGCAGAATCATGATAGAGTGAGATGAGTTAGCCTTGTAGATCAGGATCATTTCCCACTATTAGTTTACCCTTCCTGTATAGATGTCCATTCGCCCATACATAAAGTGGGTGTGAACTAGGATCCTGTTTCAGCTGAGTGATGATCTCTACTAGATTGTTATCTATCGTCCAAGATGTCTGAACTGCTTCTAACAAGTTGGTCAAAATGGTGGAGAGTGTAAGGGAGAATACTTCACCATTGGTGCACCTAGACAGAGCATCAGCAACAATATTTTCCTTTCCCTTTCTGTACTCGATATCATAATCAAAGCCTAAAAGTTTGGTTAGCCATATGTGTTGAGAGGGGTAGGATACCTTCTGTGCCAGCAGGTATTTGAGACTAACATAATCGGTTCTGATCGTGAAATGCCTGCCCCAAAGGTAATGTCTCCACTTGGTAACCGCTTGTAGAATAGCCAGTATCTCTCGTTCATAGGTCGATAATGCTTGTTGCCTAGGTCTTAAAGCTTTGCTGATGAATGCAATAGGATGCCCTTCCTGCATAAGTACAACCCTTAGACCAGATCCTGACGCATCTGTTTCAACCATAAAAGGCTTGTTAAGATTAGGCAGGGAAAGAACTAGAGGCTGAGTCATGGCCCTCTTTAGGTTTCTAAAGGCTGTAATTACCTCTTCCTTCCAGGTGAAGGCATTTTTCTTTAGTAATTGTGTGAGGGGCTTGCTAATGGAGCCGTAGTTTCTGATAAATCTGCGATAGTATCCTGTAAGGCCTAAAAATCTCCTTAGCTGCTTGCCATTTTGTGGTTCTAGCCAATTCCTAACAGCTTGAATCTTTTTAGGACCAGTAATTACTCCCTCTTTAGAGATTACATGCCCCAAATACTCCACTTGAGGTATACCGAATGCACACTTGCTGCGCTTAGCCACAAACTAATGTCCCTTCAGTAGCTCAAATACAATTTGTAAATGCTGCAGATGGTCGGTCATTGACTGACTGTAGATTAGGATATCATCAAAAAATACTAACATAAACTTCCTAAGATGTTTCCGGAACACGTCATTCATCAAGCTTTGGAAGGTGGCAGGGGTGTTGGTAAGGCCAAATGGCATCACCAAGAATTCATAGTGGTCGTTATGAGTTTGAAAGTCTGTCTTGAATATATCCCCAGAAGTCATTCAAATCTGGTGATAACCAGATCGTAAGTCCACCTTGGAAAATATTGTTACACCCACCAGTTCTTCTAGTAACTCATCCATTATAGGGATTGGAAACTTATCCTTGATGGTAAGTTGATTGAGAGCCCTGTAGTCGACACAGAATCACCAGGACCCGTCCTTCTTAACCAACACAACAGGAGAAGCAAATGGATTGTTGCTCTGCTGAATAATTCCAGACTCGAGCATTTCCTCCACCATTTTTTCTAGTATATCTTTTTGCACTCTAGAGTATCTATAGGGTCTGAGGTTGATAGCTTGAGCTCTTTCCTTCATAGGAATAGTGTGATTGTGGTGTCTGATTGGAGGCAGACCTTCACGTGCTCGGAATAATTCCTTGTAATTCTCCAGTAATTCACCTGAGGCAGTCTGTTCCTGTTAGTTGTTTATGGTTGGAGGTGATATAGAATGTACATCTTCGTCCTCTTCCTCAAGGGGTATCAAACTGCATAGATTCATACCTGCTAACTGTGTAGGATTAACCATCAAACTATTAAGTTGTGTAAGCTCAATGGTCTGTATCTTGGTGCAATCAGTGCCCTTGAGTAATATGTCTTGACCGTGCCATTTGAAGGACATCCAGAGATCCTTGTAGTTGGAGATAATATTCCTTAGCGTTGCTAGCCATTGAATACCCAAAACCATGTCATAGTTGATTAAATCAACAATGAAGACATCTGCCTCAAAATTAACTCCCTACATTCTCTATCGAAAATTTCTACACATGGTTGAGCAGTGCATAGTACCTCCATTTGTTGTTTCGACCACCAAGGTTCTAATGGGATTGGCTAGGTATTGTAGCTTGTTGGCAGTCGCACTATTGAGGAAGTTATGGGTGCTGCCAGAGTCGATCAAGATATATACAGAGTGTTTGTCAATCTTCCCAATTACTCTTAATGTGTGGCAACCCTTTATTCCTTCCAGGGCATGGAGAGAAATGTGAGGGGTGAGTGATTCATGTTCAACAACATTGATCTCCCCTTCTCTGTCCACACTATCCTCATCATCTTCAACTATGCATAAAGAGTATAGTCACTTATTTTTGCATCTGTGACCTGGGATAAAACGTTCATCACGCTAGAAACATAGCCCTTTGGCCCTTCTTTCTTCCAAGTCTCTGGATCATATTGATCTGGTTGGTTTTTGTGAGAAATGTGTAGTTGGAGTAGGTAGTATGCCAGTTTGTTGTGGTTTGAAGGTGTTAAGGTTTGGGGTGTTGAAGGTCTTGAATAGGGTAGAGACGTGCTTTGTTTGAAAGAGGTAGAGTGAGGCAGAACTTGAGAAGTGTATTGATGGGGTGGAAAGAGTGACCTTCTATAAGTCAGGATGTTATCTTGCAATCTGGCGAGATTATAGGCTTGCTTAAGGGCCTTAAGATCAAACATTTTAACTGGATTCTTGATCTCTATTTCCAGTCCTCCAATGAAGAACACCATTGCCTGTTTCTCACTAATGTCAGCTTTGTTCCATAGAAGATCAAAGTCTTGAATATAGGTCTCCAAGTTGCCAGTCTGCCTTAATTCCATCAGTTCTTCAAGGGGGGTTTTGTTAGCAATTAAATCGGCCACACAAAGCCTCAGTTTATTCTTCCTACGTAACCTCTCGATCTCCTAGACTTCGTGTAAAGTTTTGATGCCAGTATAAAGCCATTCCATCTAAATAAAAAGAAGCCAGCTTAACCTTCTCTGCTCCTTTGATTTCTTCTATGTCAAAATACTGATTGCATTTATACAACCATTTGTGAACATCTTCCCCTTCAAAACATGGGAAATCTCTGTGAGGTTTATGTATCTTATAAGATTGTTGCCCCTCTACACCAACACCGTCTGTCTTAGAGGAAGAACCTTTATAGAGTATGTCTTGGTAGCCTTTTGCAGGACTATGCTCCATTGCAGTTGTCTGCACCCTCTGTAGAAGAGTAGTCTGTTGGTAGGCTAATCCACTGATGAGCTCCTCAATCTTAGTATCTTGAGTCAATTTGGTAGTGTGTAATTGTTGTCCATAGGTTTCTAACAGAGTTAAAACCTGCTC